>NC_071511.1:111806730-112113337 GCF_027887155.1 Malaclemys terrapin pileata
ACCTCAATCTGGTATCTGTCACCTAAAAGGAATGGCGTAGGTATGGGAATCTCCTTCACATCTTCTGCAGTGAAGATCGATGCAAAGAATTTATTTAGCTTCTACGCGCAATGATCTTATCTTCCTTAAATACTCCTTTAGCACCATGATCGTCCTCTGGTCCCACTAATTGTTTGGCAGGCTTCCTGTTTCTGATGTACCTACAAAACATTTTTGCTGTTAGTTTGAGTCTTTTGCTAGTTTTCTAACATTCTTTGTCTTGTCAGGATTGAGCCTCAACCAACTCCCAGACTTGTATAGAAACTGGATCATTTGTTCCAGTCTACCAGCTCAGTCATATCCTATGAGAGGAGATAGTTCAGCTTTTGTCTTGAACAGCTGATAGCTTCTTCATTTAGGTGATATAGTTGAAAAGAAAAAAAAAAAGGATTTAAAGGCTATGGGATAGAAAACAATAACACAAAGTAGGGTGTTTTGCATAGCCATTGAAGGATGAATAATTTAAATTTGGCTAGGTTTAGAATTATTAATCTTCCACATCTCAGATATAGCGATGTAGAAGGGCTGTGTTGCAATTTGGCCTTTCAGGAACTCTTTGGGTGCTCTTGCTTTTGTTAAAGTTTCTGCTAAATTACCATTAATTACTTAATCTACTGCAAGAACTTGTCCTACATGAGCTTAAAAATTAAAAGGCCCAAAATCATAGGCATTAATTGTATGCTGTAGTCAGCACTGAGAATCATGACTGGGCAGACTAATATTCTCGCTGCAAGACTGAACTAGTCTGTCATGTTTATTCTCATAGGTTAAAACCTCCAAAGCCAAGCGGTAATTAACCCATATGCTGTGTTCAGCAGCAAGAACAACCTAAATTATAAACTGTCTGTAGTTTTATTTAAAAACATCATGGTGAATTTAAAATGATGCTGAATGTCATGGGATATCCAGTTTTTGTAACACTAATTTATATACTGTTGTACATACAGAGGGAGGAGTCAGTTCCTCTTGCGCAAAATGACTGCTCACATAAACTAGCCTAGCATTTTAGTAGTATGGTTCCAGAACTGAAATGCCACTTTTGTTTTTCTTGATTTATATTGTGGAAACCATTAGCAATATTATAACTTTATTTCCATTTTAAAGTTCTGATTTCTTATAAGATAAATACTGAATACACATGTAACTTTCCCATATAGTTGCTAGCTCTTCCACCACTTTGACAACTTAGATGTTGTTTTTTGAAGGTAGCTCTGACTGTTAGACTGATACAGCAGGTGATGTGCTGCTCTGGCAGCTAGGATTTTCTTCTCTTGTGTTACCACTTTGTCATTTCTTTGTTTCTCTGATCTCTCCCCCCCCCCCCCCCACTCCATTGCCTCTTTCCTCACTTGTTGTGGGGGATACCACCAGTTTTTAAGGATTTTGGAAAATACTGGCCCCTTTACCCACCTGTTTTCCTCTACCTTTTATCTGAGCTTCTCTTTTCTGTCATCATTTTTTCTGTCCTCTTCCTCCTCTCATCTTTTTTGCCTCCCTTTTCCAATTTTTTTTATTGCTGTTACACAGTTTAAAAATGCCTTTTGTTAGTGCCTGTGTATATCTTGGAAGTTCTGTGTGCTGCTCCAGTGTAGTTTGCTCCTGAATGGCTTGGTGTATTTCATGCTCCACTTTACACATGCTACAGGGAGGGCACAATTGAGCCATGATTACAATGTGAGGTCCTGTTAATAACTGCAACCACTCAGCCTCTGCACTTGAGGGCTGGTAAAAGGATTAGCAGTCTTCCTTGATGGAATGATCCTTAAAAGTGGGTGTATATATTTCCCTGTATATTATTAATAATACTTATATAGACTTTGATTTTGCTTTTATAGCCACAAAGGTAGACCTTTGCTTTGTGCCTGCATGGAAGTCTGACTTCACTGACGTTACTGAAGGATCAGAGCCGTAGGGTATGTCTACACTGCAGTGTAAGCCAGGGTCTGTGGGACTCAAATCCACAGACTAGGCATTTCATAGCTCATGCTTAACTGTCCACGCTTAATAGTAACCATGGGTTTAGAATTTCTGGACTTGGGTCTCACACCAGCACTCATGTGTCAACACCATACTGCACAGACCCGAGTCAAACCAGCTTATCCCAGGCTTCCTAGTGCCCTCCCCAGCTGTAGCCCATGGTTCATAGTGCAGTGTGGGAAAACTTGACTCTCCATCCAGCAGCATTTTACCAGAAGTTGCCTCTGCCCACCAACGCTTCCAGCTGAGCCATCTTTGGGTCTGCACAGACGTCTGGAGCCAGTCTGGAGGTACCATTTGAAGAACTTGTACTGCTTGCACTTTCACTTCAGGAAACGGGCAGAGCATCCATGAGATACTGGTGGGCATTTGGGCAACGTTTTCTGTCCTACCGAAGCACATCTAGGAGGAGGAGAATGATACAGACATGGCAGAGTCTAACTGGCAGATGCTGCTTGTGGCTCTTGGTATAGCTGCTGATGCTCCCTCTCAAGACTGGTGCTTCTGAAACTGGTGGGATCTCCTCTTACGGACCTGGGATGACCAGCAGTTTGTCCAGAAGTTGTGCGTGAAGAAAGTAACATTTCTAGAGCTTTGTGAACAGTTTGTCTTGACCTTCCAGTATCAGGACACACTCATGAGGGAGGTCATGCTTGTCCAGAAGTGGTTTGCTATAAACATCTGGAAGCTAGCTACTCATGATGCTGCAGATCTGTTGCTAACTAGTTTGGTGTTGGCAAGTTGACTGTGGTAGCAGAAGTATGTGAGGCAGTATTGCATGTAATTTATCCAAAGGTAGTGGGCATAAACAATGTGCCTGAAATAATTGCTGCTTTTGAGAGAATAGTGTTTCCAAACTGCATCAGGGCCATTGATGGGACTAATGTTCCCATAGTTTGCCCTCCTCAAGGAGCACAAGAGTATCTAAACTACAAAAGGATATTATTCCATTGTTGTTCAGGCTCTTTTCGACCACAGAGACTGATTTGTGGAAAAGTGCATGATGATAGGATTTGCTGCCGATTGGGAGTTTACCTTCATGGGCAGACTGGGACCTACCAAATGACATTGTCATAATGGAGTAACTCTCCGCACTGTTGTTCTAGGGGACTCATGGGTATCCTCTTTTGCCTAGAGTTATGAAACAGAACCCTGATCACAGAGACTCTGGCAAAAGAAGGTTTAATTACACGCTCAGTAGATGTAGAATGGTGGTTGAATGTGCGTTTGGTGCTGTTTACAGAATCGTTTGGAATCCTCTGCATTATTGTGGCTTGCTGTGCTCTTCACAAAGTTTGTGAAGTCATAGGCGAGCCATTTCGTCTGGAGTGGACGTATGATAGTGATGGATTGTTGGGCCAGTAAACTCAACCAGAAAGTGCACCTGTCACAACTGGAGCAGGATTCACTCATGCAACAGAAATCAGGGATGCTTTGTGCACTCACATTATGAACTTTCATGGACCAGTGGATGAAGATGATGATTCTGAATGCATCTGAACAGCAATATCAACAGTAAACTAAGTACTGTCACTGGGGGAGGGGCAGTGACTATTATGAATTTTTTTAATTGTGGATGAAATAACTGCTTACAATGTGGTAGTGGGGATGGTGGTTTTTATGCATTTTTACTTACGGATAAGATGAACTGTGTTTTTTACTTATGGATTTGAAAAGATATATTGAGACGTTTTGTTGTATACGACTTCCCAGTTATGCCTCATCATGTTTTTATCTTCTTTTCAATATATATTTTATGCAGTTCATCTGTAGTGATAGTAATAAACTTTGTTAATGAATCCAAAGCCTTTGTCATTCTGCGATACAATCCTGTTAACAATATTAACAGCCTTATAGGCAGGCCAGCTGCCATGAAATGACCAAAAGAGAAATGAAATAAAATCAAGTGCATACACAAAGAGTGAACAGTGCAAAACCATGAAACCAGTGCGCGCGCACACAAAAAATTGAAACTCTCTGACTTATGAGTGTCCCCAGCCTCCCTGTTCTTTGCCCTTCTAGGGCATTTTGTGTGCAATAGGAGCTGCTACATGGGGGTGTGGGACTGCACTGGGTACATTTTCCTAGTCCAGCTAGCGTTCAGTCCTGGTTGCATGGACCACAGAACCATAGAATTGTCTAGAGAGTTCCTGGTTTGCAGGATGTGGTGGCATGGAGGGGACTCAGGGACATGGTGTTGGCTCAGCAGGTGTGGGTGGAGCCAGGAGCCTCACTCTCACAGCTGTTAGCAAGCAGCCTCTCAAATAGGTCTTTCTCTCAAGTGACATTCCTGCTCAAAAAACTACACTGCAAGTTTCTCCTCATACTCTTTGCCTCTCTTTACCTTTAACTTTGTCATGAATTCTTCTCCCTCTGGTAGTGGTGGCTGCCCCGTCCAGGATGTCTACCATGAGGTCGTCTCAGACAAACATCCTCTTTGACTGCATTTTGACAGTGCGACGCCCCAGCTTCCTGCTGGACTGTGTCTGGCATGCAGAAGTAGAACAGCTTGAAAACAGAAATAAAACAGGATTGTTTCAGTATTACAGAAGTCTGCATCATCGCAGAAGTGTCTTTGGAATCTCCAGGCCAAAAAATGATACTTTGTAAAACTCCTTCAGTGTATTTGGAGAGCTAAATTTTAGTTCCCAGATGCTCTGTGAACAATAAGAGCTAGTATATGTAAAGCCTTCACACACAACAGAAATATCATTTGTAAATTTCACCTATCTTTAAAAATTGCTGACCACTTTAGCTTGGGTTGGGGGGCAGGGGTACAAACCATGGAAGTAAACTTGCTGTGGTTTACTACCTATAGTTTCACAATCCTTTTAGGCAGTCAGTATTCTGGAGATTCCTGAATGTCAAAGGGATATTCTGTTCCAGGCTACTGGTGGCAAGCCAGCCATTTTTGCTAAAGGGGTTTTCAATTTGCAGTGAGTGAGCAACACATCTATGAGTGGAATGAGATGGTGACCTGCAGAAGAGGGCCTAGAAAAATCACCCTGCTCTGAAATGTGATTACCCTTCTGGTGTTTGTACTATGAGAAAAGTTTGCAGCTATCACCCAAGATTGGATCAGAATTCATAGGGAAATGAACAGGGCTCCCACTGGCAGGGCTCCCACTGTTAGTTCCCCTCCTTCCCCTTAGGATATTTAGTAAAAGTTGCAGGTTCCCATGAATTTTTGTTTATTGCCCGTGACCTGTCTGTAATTTTTGCTAAAAATACCTGTGACAAAATCTTAACCTTAGTTATAAACCAGAAATCTCTCATTTGTATATTAATAACAAACATGGATGCAGAAACTTGCCAGGCCTCAGGCTACTTCTGCTTTTTCTGTTTCTGCTGCTGGTTCTGTGGCCGGCTGCTTCTCTGGGAAGTCATCAAACAGCTCCTCTGAGTATGGCCCCAGGATGTGCTGTAGCTGCTCTGGAGGCAAAGCGTCCTCCGGGACTGGCATTAGCACCAGTCACTTTATAACAGTGATCTGGTGGCTGCTGTCTTCCTTCTGGTGCTGTAGTAGATTCAGGGGTCAGAAGGTCACCATCTTGGCTGATTGGTTGGCTCAGTGCTTGGCGCAATTCCCAGCACCTGGTCAAAGTCCTCACAAAAGAGCAGGATGAGTTCCCAGAGGTGCAGTTCTCGTCCCTGGCTTTCTGATAGTCTGTCTGGATCTGCTCTGCATTGATTACCTATCCATTGAATCCCCAGCGCTCCCAGCTTCTCTGATATTTCTTGATAAACGTGGTCATTTCTAGTACTCTTACCGGAGTCAAATGTCTTGTTCACCTCACACCAAAGATGTACCAGAATCTGACTGTGGTCCTGTGACCAGGTGTGCCAGCATGCTTGGAAAAGGACTTCCTATTGCGGGCCACAACTAACGCAGGAGGTGTTTTCAATTCAGCAGTCAGAATAAAATGGAAGGATTAAACACAGAGTATACTTGAACCAGGGGGGTTGCTTCAATTTCCTGTGGTCAATTCGCTAGACTTGGGATAGAAAGGCGAGGAAACACTGGCCCCTGGGATTGTGGGATAGCATTGGCAGACTCTCAGGACACAATCCCGAGAACCTGTTCCTGACCTGTGTCCACACTGCAAAATGATAGTTTGGACTCAAGTCCCAGTGGGACTTTGGCACAGACCCCCACCCCACTGCTGGGCCATAGGGCCTGGGTCCTGAAGGCGTACTGGCCCAAGTCAGGCAGATTTGTGTGTGGACAAAAAGCAGGTTTGCGCTTGAACCTGAGTCTAAGCCCAGGCATATGTTGTAGTGTAGACATGATTACATCAACTGATATTTTCACTCTGGTCAGTAAAATAAGATCAGCCAATTAAATGTGACCATTGGTTTACTTTGACTGTTACAGTTATTAATTAATTCTAAATTACAATGTGAAGTATAGAAAATGTGTATCTTAAGTGGAAGAACTTTTGGTTTGCATATGTAACTGGTCTAATGAAGAGTTTTATTTTCAGAATTTCTTGAGGTTGGCAAGAAACAACCTGCCCTTGATGTTCTTTATGATGTTATGAAAAGCAAAAAACATCGAACATGGCAAAAAATCCACGAGCCGATTATGCTGAAGTATCTGGAGCTCTGCGTGGACCTCCGCAAGAGCCACCTGGCAAAGGAAGGATTGTATCAGTACAAGAATATTTGCCAGCAGGTAGGAATTGTGAAATGTTTGTTCTTTACCACCCACAGCATGATGTACGTTAGAGTTGTATATTTAAAACTTATTTATTACTTCTAAAACATAGAATTGTTTTGTATCCAGGGCCCCAGTCCTGCAAGTTGCTGAGGTCTGCCGAACGGCTTGCAGGGTTGGAGTCTAGATAGCAGAGCACCCAATATACTAGGTCTCCAGGTTTGATCGGTATATCTGGGCACTATTATAAATTTAATCCAAGTAATAACTAATAACTTGATTTTAGATTTATGGACTTATTCTATCCAAGCCTGCTTTAGATTTTATCACCCTAATTAGAATATATGCTTACAATATTTGCTTCCCATTGCGGGGAGAAAGCCACTTCAAATGTTCTGCTTTTGATCTAGGTGAACATCAAATCCTTGGAGGATGTTGTTCGAGCCTATTTGAAACTAGCTGAAGAAAAAACGGAAGCTGCCAAGGAAGAGTCCCAGCAGATGGTGCTAGATATAGAAGACTTGGATAATATTCAAACTCCAGAGAGGTAGGAGGTCTTCCTTTCAATTGTAAGCCCTTGTAAGGGTTTGTCTCTTCTGTGTATTCACAGCACCTAGCATAAGGGAATCTTAATCCCCTATGGAGCCTCTGGGTGCTATCATAATATAAATACTTTCTACTGCTGCTGAAGGCTATGCTTCTACTGTCTTTTTAGATAAGACTTAATGTAGCTCTTACCAGTTGTACATTTTAAAAATAGATTTTCTATTTAATTTACATGTCCTGGTTTTAGATTTGTGATTAGGTTTGAGATAAGAGGTTTGGAGTAAAATTAAACCATCAGTATTAGAAAAAGTGGCTTTATTGTATAAATTACACATCTGACTTGTAGAGTAAATGTAAATTTTGCTCAGTTAATATCCAGATTTTTTTATGATGTAACTTTATTAAGGCAGATTATGTATTTAATAATTTAAATGGTTCTGTGAGTGTCTGGGAGTTGGTGGAACCCAGTTCAAGCTGTCTAAACATTAAAGTGCTTGACCATGCTGTCAAATCTTATCTTCTTGATATCATTTTAAATCTGTAATTAAGCAGTTCTCCAAAATCAGATTTTAAGAAGGAATGTTTCTGGGGTGTGTTTGTGTTTGAAGTATCTGTTAAAGCCTCCTTTAGGAAAACAAACTACCTGGTGATTGAAGGGATTTGTCTGTTTGCTGGGTGGTGGGGAAGAAATGATCTTAACAGCCTGTGACAAATGTATCCTTAACAAAAATGATTATTTAATCAAGCAGCATCCTGTTCAGTACCATGGAATATGTAGTTGGTCAGGTATGGGCAAATGAATAATTATTTGGTCTAGTTCATAGGCATGTAAATTCACAAATAATTTAAAATTTGTTAGGATATTCCTGAAAGTGTAAATTTACCTTGTATTTGTAGACAACTTGGTATCTTGCAGACTAAGAAATGGGTGGATTTAGTTAGAAGTAGAAAAACAGACATTTTAAATAAGGATGTTGAGAAAGTACACATGCAGATAGTGACAGCTTCCATATCTTCTAGACTTTTAGAAAATGTATCCTTTCATATTGCTTAGGCATATCACTTTAAGGCTGGTGGTCTGTTGGGAAGGTTATAGAAATCAGTGACTGTGTGACCGTACCTGTTTTCCAAACAGTGTCAGAGCATAAATTTCTGCTTTGTCACATGTCAATAGATACAAGAAAGCACCTGAATGAGCTGCTGGTCCCTCTGGTAGCATTGCAGGGGAATTGGGGAGGAAGTCTGGGCCGGTAGAGGAGTCTACTGCTCTCTTGCTGGAAGGCGGAAAGACTTCATAGATGAGGTGTTCCCAAAACAGTCTTTTCATCTGGTGTTGTGCGGAATACCAGAAGCAAGGAAACCTGGGCTTTTCAGGGCTCCCACCCAGTACCATCAGCTGTCTACATAGGATGCAGCTTGAGCTGGAGTTAGCTTTGAAATTCACTGACAAGCATATGACTTCTTTTTAAATACTTCATAATAGCCAAAGTCTTGGGAACATGTAAAAACATACAGTAAACCTTAGCCGTTCAAGTTTGACTGGGCTGTTTTGTAGGTCTTAATAAGAAAGTGGTAAGTGAGCGATGAGGGCGGGAATCGTGGGGACTAACTGTCACTTTCTCAATTATAGTGTTCTCTTAAGTGCTGTAAGTGGGGAAGACACTCAAGATCGTACAGATCGGCTGCTTTTGACTCCCTGGGTTAAATTTCTATGGGAATCATACAGACAGTGTTTGGACCTTCTTCGAAACAATTCTAGAGTGGAACGCCTCTACCATGATATTGCACAGCAAGGTAAAATGGAAGCATCAAGTGTAAATTACAGTGTGACTTAGCACATCTGTGTGTGCACACCCTCAGCTGAAAAATTACAAGTTACTTTTGCTTGAATAAAGCTATTGGTGAAAAACACATTAATCTCTCAGGCTTGTGTGCATGCACATAATATTTTAGAACTTCCTGAGGCCCCTTGACTCCAGGATGGCTGGATCTGTAGTTAATATCTACTTGATGCAAGTAGCTTCTTATAACAGATCTTTTAAGAGCAGTTTTATTTTTTCCAGGAGTTTCCTCTAAGAATATTTAGTAGTGTTGTACCGTATTAATCTCGAACTTATTTTCTTAATCACAAGTAGAAGGTACATTTCCCCCATTGTTATCCATTATGGCAAATGTTATCCCCCCAATGAGATATGACATGTAACCAATTTTAGGTGCAATAGCTGACTGGCTGAAATAGTTGTTCTTTCGATCAAAAATTATTGGACTCCATGTCAGAATACCTGGGTGAACTGTTGTTATGGGTTGTGCCAAGGAGAAGGAAAGATGAGAAAGTCAGGGTCGTCCTTCTGGCCTTAATATCTGAGTTTTGAAAGAAGAGAAGTGGGCATATAAAGAATCTCCTTTGGGGCTTTTTTGAGTGGGATTGTGGAAGAAATAATCTAGATTTATCTTCCTCCATTTTCATAACAACATGGATATTTGTATCCTTTGTTGAAAGAAACAACTCCAAGTTACTAGATTTTTTTTCTGTCCCCCAAAATTGTGCATATTGTGGGTGGGCTCCTTTGTTCCTTGGAGGGGTCTTCCTGTCATTCATCCAGTGTTCTCTGCCACACTGATTTTTCTCATCCAGAATCGGTCTCCTGTCTATCACTGGGAGAGAAAGGGATATTTCATCAGTAGTAAGTTAGAGTAGAAGTGTCCCAATGCAGGCACTCTTATTTTATTTTAAAAAGAGGGTGAAGGTAGAAAACTAGAATTTACCCCCTTTTTGTGAATGTTGAAGTAACTGGCCACAGTGGCCTAATCTGAATTTCAGCAGTAAGGGCTTGATGAGAATCTTTTCCTGCTTTTCATAGAACCAGAAACTTTTAGATTCTACCACCCAAACCGTTTTATTGAGAATTATTTTGGACACTTTGTGAAAGGCTGGTACAACATAAAAGCAAGGAACCGTGTTTTCTGTTAAACATTTTAAAAACAGTCTAATAAAGTGATCTTGTCAGGTTTTTAATTTAGTAAATCTGCAAAAACACTCAAGATAGTATTATCTGGCAGAGTCTCTGGTTTGTCTCTTGAGAGGCTTTCAGTGGACTTCTCCAAATCAAGAATCTTTAGGCAACTTGATTTTCATATCATGCAGTTTGAAGCTATAGCTAATGTTATAGTTATTTAATAGTTAACATTTAATAGTTAATATTGCTAACATGAACATCATTCAATTTCACAGCTTTTAAGTTCTGCTTGCAGTACACTCGTAAGGCTGAGTTCCGTAAACTCTGCGATAACCTGAGGATGCATTTAGGGCAGATCCAACGCCACCATAACCAAAGTACAGCAATTAACCTCAGTAATCCTGAGAGCCAGTCTATGCACTTGGAGACAAGGCTTGTACAGCTGGACAGTGCTATTAGCATGGAATTGTGGCAGGTATGTATTAAACTTTATGCTTGTTAACAGGACCCACAATACTTTACTGCACCAAGATCCGTAGACTCTCAGTCCCAAACTGGCGTCAAATTTTGAATTCCGTGGTGTGTACTCCAAGATCTAAAATAACATACAGGGATGCGAAGATGTAGAGTGAAATTTTAATGTGTTGAATTTATAGTGTAGTTATATGTGTATTAAGTATCAAACATCTGATGATCCTGGTGCTGTCTAGAAGCAGAACTTCAAGATAAGCCACTATTTGCAATGGAAAATGAATTTTTATGGGCATTGATGTAGTTGCCAAAGACTGCTTGGAGTATAGGTGAAGGAAAACAGTTAGTTGACCCTCCTCATCTCTGAAAATTTGCTTTCTCAAGGGGGAGATCAGGTTTTCTGGAGGCATTCAGCAGGGACCTAAATCTGTGATGGGGTCCCCATTCTCTAACTATTTTCAAGGTCCCAAAATTGTGGAATCTGACCGTCTATGATTTAGATACTAATTTATTTTGTTATTTCTACTCAGTCTTTTTCCTTTAGAGACATGCCAAAGTCAAAATTACAGTTATTAATGCAAGTTTTATTAATTTGTTTTACATTAATCTTAAAAATATTACCATTATGTTCCTTTATCAGGTGTAGATTTGTCAGGCTTCTAATATAATAAATCTAAGGCAGTTCTGGTCACTATTGATTAGATGGGAGATGGAGAGGAGGGCAAATAGAGCTTGTTGAAGAAATTCTGAGGAGACATTTTGTCATTGGAATTTGCCAATTTGTCAAAATCAAAATGTTTTGCAAAGATTGTTCAATTTTGATGAAGTTCCGATGGAAACCAGGCAGGCTTCTGACAACCTTGTGTGCTTGATTTCTTGTCAGCTCACTCACCTGGCTCCTTTGTATCCTGCCTGGTGGGCTGACAGAGAGAGCTGAGACCCTCGCTGGGAGTCCAGGCTCATTGATCTTTTGTAGCCTTGGGCTTCCAGGGTCTGTGGCTCCAAAGCAACCCACCAGGCAGATTGCCCCAGATTGGTTTTTTTTCCCTTTTATAGAGAATTTTGAAATCTTCTAGTTTTGTGCCAAATTGGAATGAAACCAAAACAGAATTCCCTTCGCTGCCCAGCTCTAGCAAATAGTTTTAAAGTATTTGCAATATATGTAAATCATATGTAATATGTAATATATGTAAATCATTTTCTTAGAAAGGAATGTATTTATTTCTGGGTAACTGATCAAGTTGAAAATTACAGATAAAGATATATATTCAAATGATAAAGCTGTGTATATTAAATATGCTCCTAAAAGGTTTAGCTTTTAGTTTTCTAATTTTCTTGCAAGTAATATACTGAAAGTAATTCTTTTGTTCATTATTTTAGGAAGCTTTCAAAGCAGTGGAGGATATTCATGGGCTATTCTCCTTGTCTAAGAAACCACCCAAGCCCCAGCTGATGGCAAATTACTATCACAAAGTTTCCACTGTCTTCTGGAAATCAGGAAATGCTCTTTTCCATGCATCCACACTTCACCGACTGTATCACCTGTCAAGAGAAATGCGAAAGAATCTCACACAAGAGGAGATGCAGAGGTGGGGAGAGATGCTTTTCACCTAGCTTCTGGTTTTAATCACTTATGTACAAATACATTCAATTTAGCCTGTAATAAGAAGCAGATGGAATGTTTGTTTGAGCGGGTGGCATCAGATACTGAACAGCTTTGCTTAAAGGGAAAAATAAAGAATGTCCCAATAATAAGGGCAAGAAGGACATTCAACGAATCTTGTAATGAAGGTGAGCATTGGGACCTCCTGGGTGGTGGTACCATATTGGCCACAGACAGAGACCCTGAGCAAATCACCAAACCTCTGTCTTGCCTCCGTTTTCCATTTTGTGAAATGGTGAAATACTTCACATGACTTAATTATTGTTAGTAAAGTGCTCTGAGATCTTTGAATGAAAGATTCTATGTACATTATTAAGGCAGACAATAGAATCTATTCACCTCAGTGCTGAGTGTGACCTTGAAAAGGCTTTTGAGGCATGCTGGTGCACTCCGTGAGCAGCAGTTGGCTATCCATGGCTGATCTCTGGAGTTTGTAAACCTGTAACGTTCACCTACAAACCCTTGTAAATTAAAAAATGGTGGGAAGGTACAATTTAAGGAAGATGTTTACATTCCACTTAAACATACTTATCTGGGCATTCAGCACATATTTCAGATTTTATTTAATGTCACCTTCTACCGTAACATATTTAAGTTAGACTTATTTTTTAATTGATTTTTTTAAATTATCACATCAAATTAATCAATTTTATGGAGATGTCAGTAGCTATTCCACAGCTAAGGGGCTTTGTGATTGTACTGAAAGCAGGACTAAGATGGCTCTGGCTACCATCCCTTTATTGGATATTCTTTAATTTTTTTGTATTTGGAGAGAAGGGTTTTTGTTTTTGTTTTGTTTTGTTTTTAAAGGAAGCTGAGTAATAAAGGGCTAATATTGACTAAGTTATCCCAGCTAGAAATTAAGAAGCACTCAGAATTAGTCTGAACACTGAAATACTAAGATGTCTTGTTCTCTGGTGTTGCTTGTGTTTTGACATGGCGTAGTTTTTGAAAGAATAAATCATTCACCCCTTAGCTCTTACACTGATTGGATGCTTCTGTTTTACAACTGAAATGTGTGTGTAAAAAAAACCAACAAAACACACGCACTAAGATTTCTATTTTATAATTCATCTTTTGTGATTATACTTTAACAACAGGATGTCAACCCGAGTCCTTTTGGCTACTTTGTCAATTCCTATAACTCCTGAGCGAACTGATATTGCTCGTCTTCTGGATATGGATGGTATCATCGTTGAAAAGCAGCGACGTCTGGCCACGCTGCTGGGCCTCCAGGCCCCACCTACACGCATCAGTCTTATTAATGACATGGTAAATAATGGTGTTTGAGTGAAAGGTTTTATATTTAAGCTGTAGTTTCCCTCAAAAGTTGCTATAGTTAGATGTGGAGCTGCAATTCAAAATATTCCAGTAAATTTAAAAAGTACATTAAAGTAAAAGAATTCAACATGATCAACTGTAAAGATGTTTATAATTTAACTGTGTAGTAATATACTTTCTTCTGATGTGCTAGAAAGTCAGGCTAAAGTTAGTCCCTCTCTTTGGTCTGTATTTCTTTCTCCATTTGAAAAACAACATGGATAGACTAATCCTAACTCCATGTCTTTGTACTCAGTGAAATTTAATGTTCCAATATAGTGATAAATATTGTCCATTTTGTGACAAAAGCAAATCAGAAGCCTGCTGTGAATGATCCTGCAATGGCTTTGGAGGGGTTGGAGACCAGGAACTTTCATTTTTTTTCTTTTGACTTACCATATTGAAATTGGAGGGTAGTTAATTAGATTAGATGTTTTAATATTATATTTTTCAATGTGTATCAAGGTAAGATTAGTACATTAAGATGAATGAAGGTTTACAAGGACCTAGGCAGTTAGGAAAACTTCCCCTTGTTTGATTTGAGAGAAGGTTAGTGAGATACAAATTGTCTTCTGGTGATACTTTCCAAGTCTTCATGAAAAAAATACCTTTCCTTGAAGTCAGTTACATGCATTGAAAACTGAACTCTTGTTACCTCTCACAATTTAAGCGTTATTGTTTTTGCATCAAGCAATTTTTTTTTGCCACTTTTAATTTTAGAACTTTGGGAATTTACCAATAAACTGTAATATGTACATCTGTAGTTCAGATCCACTCATAAATATACTCATGCAGGGACTGTTTTCATTTGTGTCTCGGAAGTGCCTAATATGCTGTGCACGCTAACACAATCAAAATACTTTTCATAGACTACATTTTTTTGTTTTTCTCTGTTCTGACATTTGCAGCTGAAAACTACATTCCACAAATTCTGTGCGCTAATTTAAATAATGTATCATATGTTTGATTAATCAAAATGTTTTTAATTAAAACATAATGAATTAAGCATTTCATTAGCTGCATGTTTAATTTCTTAGGTACAAAATTGCTGAGTGTAATTATTACAATATTGAGTTATTGTTATCCTAAGCAAATATTTTTTTTCTTCCATTATGTTGACTTTAGGTGAGGTTCAATGTAGTGCAGCATGTTGTTCCGGAGGTGAAGGAACTTTACAATTGGCTTGAAGTAGATTTCCACCCACTAAAGCTATGTGATCGTGTAACCAAGGTGAGTCCTGTAGGAGTATTTAGAGAAACATGAGTCTGGGCAGATATTAGCAGTTAGCAAAGTTGGATTGTCAGGTCTTTGGGTCAGGGACTTCATTTGGCCCATTTTCATTATTGCTGTGTGTTTACATTATACACTGCTGTGTATGCCTATGTTGCTATATAAATAGCATATAAAGTTGTTTTCAAAAGCATTTTTAACCTGCCATATCCGTTGGCACCACTTAAAGTGCTTCTACAAGGAGACATAGTTTTGGGACGAAACCTTGAAATTCTAGCTCTCTGGGCTGATGAAGGTGATATTGGGGATGCAGTTGAGCTAAGCTTTTGGTAGTTGACACATCCTCAGTCTCACCCTCTTCTGGAAAGCTACTGAAATGATTGTATGGGAGAGGGAAAAACTGCAAAAAGCATCTGCATTTACCTTTAGGTGGAGTTCAAGCCACAGTGAGAGTAAAATAAGCACTGTAAATTTGGTCCACAGAATTTTTCTAAATTCCACAACTGGTGAAGCACATTATATTGTCTTTGTGTCTGTAAGAACAGGAATATTTGATGTGCTAAAGAAACAGTGAAGGTAAATTCACAATGTGGTTAATATGCCCAGTGCTGTCAGTCCTTTCTACAAAATCTAGATATCCATTGTGTAAAAAACAGTAGTGTGTTTATCAAAAGATTTGCATCAGTAATAAATTTATAATTAGGCAGTGCTTTGCTTCATGAATTCTAAAGTGGAGTTATTTTGGAGAGTTCGTTTAACTTGAAATTTGAAGAGTATTTTGGGGCTCTTAGATGAAATAGATATTGTAACTTTCTGGGCATTGTGACAGGTTCTAAACTGGGTGAGAGATCAAGTTGAAAAGGAACCTGAATTGCAGCTGTATGTCCCACATCTGCAAAACAACACCATCCTTCGTCTTCTGCAGCAGGTATGATTATAAAAAAATATATATATATATTGAATGTGTACAGAGGTGTCTGAGTTTGAGAATGATTCGGAAGATTCTGAAGCCAAAAACCTAACATTTTATTTTATGTCCTAAGTAAAAATTTGCCATTGAATGTAGTGTTCTTCATATGACTTTGAGACCATCTTTTCCCCCCAATCTATATAACACATCCTTCCTGTCCTCTACTGCTTTGCTAAACACAACTCAGCTGCTATCTATTTTAAATAATAGCTGTATACACTGGTGTAGGATTTTATCTAGACTTATTTGTTCCTTTATTTAGCTTTTCAGTCTTGTCTTATGTCTGTTCAATCCTTTGTTTCCTTGTAGTTAATTTGAAAAAGGCTTATTTTGTCAAATGCACATTTCATTGACCTGAACCCATTGCAGTGGTGAGCAGTGTTATTTCTGATGTGCCAGACAACAGCTGAAGGTTAATTAGCAGCGTTGCTGTATATAATTACTGCTGCCAGTCTCCTTCAGACAAAGAACCCAGTCAGGAAAGTCACTTGATCCTAGATTAAGATTAAATAAAATGTTGGAAGAAAATGTGGAAGTGTTGGTAAAATTTGAATAATAATTAAACACATCTTGGTTAACCTGTTGCCCAACTGTCAGTTAATCAGGCTAACTTTACAGCATGTGCAACAGTTTTAGCTTCTGTTAACCTGATTTTTAATGGGAAGAAAACTGAATATTCATATATTGTGCAGGTGGCGCAGATTTATCAGACCATCGACTTTTCTCGTTTAACTACCTTGGTTCCTTTTGTTGATGCTTTCCAATTAGAACGTGCTATTGTCGATGCAGCCAGACATTGTGACTTGCAAGTAAGTGCCATAAAAAGACTACTGTAAAAGTGTAAGTGTGTGTGTGTGTGTGTGTGTATTTATATTTATAGCTTCCCAATATCTGGCCAAACTCCGGGGTCAGGTAAAAAGTAGCGGGTTGACACTCAACCCAGATAATGCAGAGTTGATGCTGATGAACAGGGAAGGAACAAATTGAGGATGTGATCTCTTTTTGATATGTTAATTTGTTAATGTTTTTATGTTCTTAAATTGTGTAGCCCACCTGCAGTAGTGAAGAGGAGTTCAGTATGTAAATACAATAAATTTCAGCAAAACTTATTTGTGACTGCCCAAGGGATCAGCAAAAACAGATTTTCTAATACAGGATGTCCTTAACCAAAAGTCTAACAAAACAGTACTGGAAACTTTGGGCACGCTCCAAAGTAATCACTTAGGACCACTTCCAAAAAGCTACTTGGTGCACACTTTGTCCAGCTGTAGGCATGATATAAAGCAGCAAACGGCTTGAGACATTTTAACTTCTGCTGTAGATAAGATGTATTGCCAGTGGAAGTCAAGTATATACTTAAAAGGAACAGGAGTACTTGTGGCACCTTAGAGACTAACAAATTTATTTGAGCATAAGTTTTCATGGGCTACAGCCCACTTCATCAGCTGTAGCCCATGAAAGCTTATGCTCTAATAAATTTGTTAGTCTCTAAGGTGCCACAAGTACTCCTGTTCTTTTTGCGGATACAGACTAACACGGCTGCTACTCTGAAACCCGAAGTGTATACTTATGTATTAAACATTAACCTGAGCTGTAGCCTACACTACCATATTTTTGCATATGATCATAAAGAAACAAACTGTTCTTATTTCAGAGCACTTCACATCTGTTCATTTGATTTAGGGAAGATGTTGAGTCTAGTTAGTACCTATAATAAAATACTTGCATTTGAAGGCCTCATTGAAGTCACTGGCAAAGCTTCTAGTGGCTATGTTGGGATCAGGCTTTCACTCTTGGTGTCTACTGCCAAGTTTAAGTGGAATGAAGTAGAGCAAGTTATCTGTCACTAATGAAAGGGCAGTAGCAAAAACTATTCATGTAGTTGGTTTTCACCTCATGCAGTGTTCCTTACATAGAATCATTGAATGACTCTGTCTTAGAGCCATGCTTCCGTACTTATCTTTATTCAGACTTTGGAGAGTCACTTCTTTATGGGGGTGAGCTTTTTTACAAGCCATTTTGTTCCGTTGAATATAAGCCAGATGTAGCAAAAGTTTTGTTCTTTAATTGTTCAAACGTCATTTCCAATATCTAGAACAGTTGTTTTTTAAAAAGTAATTTACGCTTAGAGCTTGTCTGCATGCTGAAGTTGCACCATTTTTTAACTTTACTTGGTTTAAAACAAATTTAGTTAAACTTGTGCAAACCCCTTTGTGGACAAACTTCTGTTTAAAATTGGTTACATTGTTTCACCTTGCACCTGTAAATTTAAGCCAAATTTAAACCTGTTTAAGAAGGGTCACATGCATTTGCATCACATTAACTCAGTAAGTTTAAAATCACACGACCAGTGAAATTGGTGCATCTTTGTGTGTTGACCTGGCCTCGGAGGCACAGTCAACTTAAAATCACACTTCCGACAATTAAGTGGTTATCTATGGCAGTAGAATTGTATTTACCTGTTACGAGTACCGCTTAAGTTACTATAGCTGAAAGAAATAATTATTTTTTCAGTTTATTTTGTGTATTTGATAGTATTTTGTGTGTTGTCAATTTTACTGTTTCCTGTGTGTTGTCATTTGCCCAGCTGTGGGTCACTGACACAACAATGAAGAGAGAGACATTATTTAAATATAATAATTAAAAAAAAAAGATTTTTTTAAAACCACAGTGAGGAAGCACAAGTCACTACTTTTAACTCACTTTTTGAAACTGTCCATATTTCAAATTGATGTCTCATTTTAAATATTCAGTGGTGCCCTAATCCTGATCTTCTGAATCTTTTTTCAATGTATTTTGTAAAGGTTCGCCTTGATCATACGTCTCGAACGCTGAGCTTTGGATCAGATTTAAATTATTCAACTCGGGAAGATGCCCCGCTTGGCCCTCAACTGCAAAGTATGCCTTCTGAGCAAATTAGAAATCAGCTGACTGCTATGTCCTCTGCTCTCGCTAAGGCTCTTGAAGTCATTAAACCGCCAAACATAGTGGTAAGTATTTTTAAGTTTTTGAAATTTTTGTTAAAAAAAAAAAAAAAAAATCTCAATATTCCATGAAGTGAATTGTCTCTGTCTGTTGTACTGTTTCTGTTCAACCTTTTCTTGCCTAGTCAAATGCACATTTCATTGACCTGCTCTCATTGCATTGCTGAGCAGTGTTATTTCTGATGTGCTAAACAAACAGGTGAAGGTTAATTAGCAGCATGACTGTATGTAGTTACTGTTGCCAGTCCCCTTCAGACAAAACCACTGATCAGGAAGGTCAGTGTGTACAAATTTAATGTAGTAGTAAAATGATTATTAGTAGCAGATGGTTAAATGTGTCTTAGCATCCTTTTGCCCTCTCAGTTAATGTGCCCCACCCTTCTAATTCCACTAGCTTTTTTGGATTAGTTAGATATACTTGTTTTGAAGCTGTCGGTGTCTTTGTAAATATTAACAGTTTGATTTTCTTTCCTATGGCACAGGAAAACCATTTAATTGTCTATAGGTAGTTAAATAAATTAATGGGCACTGCTAGGGTTTCAGTGGCCCAAAGCTTGGTTGTTGCATTTTTTTGCAGTAATATGTTGCTCCATCTTTCTCTATTTTATTGATATTATTACTATTCTAGAGGATTGTGCCAACTGTTGGTTTTTAATACCCTCAAGTTGTAATGATGAGCTGTATTCGTGTACTTTTGAATTAAGTAAAAACATAAGCTAATAAAGTGACATTTTGTCTGTTTTATGTTTTGTAAATTTCAGAATTTAAGGAATAGGTGGTTTATCAGATTGAATTAAATTATTGGCCCGTCTGGTAATGTCTTCCTCTGGCAGTAGTAAGTTATTGACACTTCTGAGGGAAGACAAAAATTCCATGATGCATCCAACCAGTTAGTATGTGGCCATGTAATTAAAGACTATCACCATGTATGCATATGAGAGGGTGGAATTAGGATTGCCTGGGCAACCTTTATTCTGTGGCATATCCTTGCTTCTGAGTGCTTGATTTTACAACCTTAACATTCTTTTACTTTTTTTGGCATATAATTAAAGATATAGGATCCTGATTTAGCTCCTCTTCCTGGAGGACTTTGTCATGTAAAGGACCTGGAATGTGACCTCATAGATGAAGCTAGAAACCTGAGGTAAAGGTTTCCCTGCCTTAAAACCAACTCCCCCTCAGTTGAGGCTGATCCTTGCATGTTGGATTTCAACCTCCATCTGTGATGTCACTCTTCAGGTTCTCCAGGAAAAATTGGTGTTTCAGAGCCTGATCTTTCAAATACTTTTTTTGGTGGAGCGAGATCTTTGAGTTAATCTTTACCTATCATAAAGAAACAAAAAAGGGCAAACTTTTTTTTGTTTTGCAGATGCATTTTGAGAGTGGACATTTAGAATCATAAAAATATAGGGATGGAAGGGACCTCAAGAGGTCAGCTAGTCCAGCCCTCTGCACTGAGGCAGGACCAAGTATACCTAGACTAGCCCCGAAAGGTGTTTGTCCAGCCTGTTCTTAAAAAGCTTCAGTGAAGGGGATTCCACATTGGAATGCTTCCATGTTCCAGTGCTTAATTATCTTTATAGGCAGAAAGTTTCTCCTAATATCTGATGTAAATCTCGCTGCAGATTAAGCTTTCATCTTCAGTGGGCATGGAGAACAATTGATCACCATCCTCTTTATAACAGTCCCTTACCATCTTTTAAGACTTATCAGTCTCTTTTTTACCTTCTTTTCTCAAGACTAAACATGCCCATTTTTTTTAACCCATCTTTATAGGTTATGTTTTCTAAACCTTTTACAATTTTTTATTGCTGTCATCTGGACTCTCTCTAATTTGTCTACATCTTTCCTAAAGTGTGGTGCCCAAAACTGGACACACTACTCTAGCTGAGGCCTCACCAGTAGGGACAGTTACCTCCTGTATATTTCATACAACACTCCTGTTAATAGAACAGCAGTACTTGTGGCACCTTAGAGACTAACAAATTTATTAGAGCATAAGCTTTCATGGACTACAGCCCACTTCTTCTCCTGTTAATAATACACTCCAGAATATTAGCTTTTTTTGCAACTGTATCACATTGCTGAATCATATTAAATTTGATCCACTGTAACCCAAGATCTTCTTTAGTAGGACTAGTGCTTAGCCGGTTTTCCCTATTTTTTAGTTGTCCATTTGATTTTTCCTTTCCCAAGTGTAGTATTTTGCATTTGTCTTTGTGGAATTTCCTCTTGTTGGTTTTAGACCAATTCTCTAATTTTGGAGGTTGTTTTGAATTCTAACCCTGTTCTTCAAAGTACTTGCAGCCCCTCTCACCTTGGTGTCATCTGCAGATTTTATGAGCACAAACTGTACTCTATTATCTAAGTAATTAATGAAAATATTGAATACTACTGGCCCAGGACAGACCCTTGCAGAACCTCACTAGATAATCCCCCGCCTTCCCCTCCCCCCCAGTTTTACTGCAAACTACTGATAACTACTCTTTGAGTATTGTCTTTCATCAAGTGTTGTACCCACCTTATTGTAATTTCTTCTAGACCGTTTCCCCAGTTTGCTTCTCAGTACGTAAAGTACCAATATGTATTGAGTGACACTAAGTCATCTTTAGATTTTTACGTTGTGTTCAGAGTAATCATTTTGTACATGCAGTGTTTGTCTTGAGTTGACTTATAGATAAATTATTTAGAGGTGACTACCTGCATGATTAAGCACTACTATTGATTGTCATAATGGCTGTTAGCAAAGCCTTCTTAGGGCTGGGTCCAAAGCCTAGTTAAGTAAATAGGGCTCTTCCCAATGATTTCAGTGGGCATTGAATTGGGCCTTCTAACTTTAAATTCTTAGTAGCCTTTGGTAACTGATTTATTGTGCAGCAGGGGAAAAATAGAACCCTACAGGGTTAATTTCTGAAAGATATTTAACACATTTTTTGTATCCATGTTTGTAATATTGATGTGTTTAGACTTACTAAATATTAACATTCAACGTGTTTGACTTTACAAGTGTTTAGTGAAAATGCCAATTATTTTTTAGGTGATAAGTTTGGAAATCGCACTAGATTTGAGATTTGGCTTTTACATTTTATTCTTTAAATTGCCGTTCGTTGTTAGATACAGCTTGATCAACATGTAATGGTGTCTAGTAGATATTATGGTTGTACACAGTACTTGAGGCCATGCTCATATATATTTTTATATATAATTATTCACCGTGTTTGACCCAAATATAGGCACATTACACAGTCAGTATTTTTAAAGAGACCCAACTATTATGACCCACTAGCTAGACCCATATTTATATAGTGGAGGTTAAAATAACTTTTCAATTATAATAGTGTTTAATGTGTACTTTTATTTTTAGCAGTCTCAAAAGGTTGCCAATATTTATCAAATAATAAACGTTCCCTCCATAGGGACAGAAGTCCTTTAACAATGTGTACAAGTTACAGTATTACTCCCTTTTTTAGAGTAATCTTAATATTTCAACCACAATTTATCAAGAATTTCCATCTATATAAGTATAATATAAGCAATAACACAGTATTTCAGGGTGTATGTTCTGATTTTAAAATCAACCCCCCTTTGTGGTTACAGTTGCAAGCTGTAAACCAAGTAGGCTTTTTTTTATGTTACTTCCAGAACTTTGCTACTATATCAACACACTCTGTAACTGTGTCAAATTCACTACAATGCATATGGGTGACATTTTGTAAGTTCTCGTTAAGCCTTTCCTCCCTCCCCACTTTCTTCCCCTTACTCCTGTTGCCTTCTCCCCCATTAGCAGCACTTATAAGTGGCTTCAAAGAAATCTGTTAGTCTTTAAAATGCCACCGGACTCCTCGTTTTCAAATAAGTGTACATGCTGCTTCTCTTTGTTCTCTTTGTAAAACTCTGCAGTGGCTGATTAGCTAAGGTGTGGTGATGGGAAATGGGCGGTGAGTAAAGAAAAAATGGCAGAAGATATTTAAAAGGACACAGTCTATGTGAAACCTAGTTATTTTTTTATAAATGAATTTAAAATAGTCTCAGATACTGCACTTGCTTCTGAGTCATCTTGTCAGTTTTTGTGATCCTACAACTTTCTCTCCCCTGTTGCTGTATAAAAGATCCATAGAAACATGGAAAACCGATTAATGATTGTACAAGTGAAACTGGCTAAACATAAAGTGTTATTTAGTGCATAAAAACAAACTGAAAAAAGTGTTTTTTTCATCTCTCAGTTGTAGAATTAGAACTATTATTGTTACAGTGGTATGTAAAATATTTTCAGACCAAATTGATTTTTTTTAAGGAAGTTCAAAAATTTCATACCTAGGACACACTTCGTAGAGTGTTGATCTGATACTATGGAATGCTTAACATGTTTAACTTTTGTGCATGTGAGTATTCCCTTTGAGACTACTACTTGTATATGTTTACAGGATTGGGAACCATGATTTCAGTTTCAGTAAAGTTTTTCATGCAGTTACCAAATATAGGAAATAAGATGACTTTGAGTTGTCTTCTTTTATAATGTTTCACTTTCTCATGACTTGGGAATTTTAAAGGGATGCCAACCAATTTTCTGTCTTGTTCTTAATTTGCATTCAGCAAGAGAAGGAAGAACAACATCAGTTAGCTGTCACTGCTTACTTAAAAAATTCAAGGAAAGAGCATCAGCGTATCCTTGCTCGTCGTCAAACTATAGAGGAGAGAAAGGAGCGTCTTGAAAGTCTAAACATTCAGCGTGAGAAAGAAGAGTTGGAACAGCGTGAAGCTGAACTTCAAAAAGTTCGTAAAGCTGAAGAAGAGAGACTGCGCCAGGAGGCAAAAGAGAGAGAGAAGGAGCGTATTCTGCAAGAACATGAGCAAATCAAAAAGAAAACTGTTCGTGAACGCTTGGAGCAGATTAAGAAGACTGAACTGGGAGCCAAGGCATTCAAAGATATTGATATTGAGGTAAGCAACTTATTACTGGAATATTGAATTTATTCTAGATTCTTGTACTGTTATTCAGCTGCCTAAATTTCATATTCTCCACCTGTTTTGTTTTTATGTCAGTAAGACATTCCTAAAATTATCAGACTACCAATTTGGACAATTTAAATATTTGATCAGTCATTGGGATAGAAGCTATTTACATGTAGGAAAGAAGTCCAGCCATTTGAGGGGACTGACGATTTCTACCATCTAGATACCTACCTAGTAATAAAACATGAAATAGACATCCAAATTGTACCGGTGACAACGGGACTATATCTTAGTTAGAATTCAGATAAAAATCCATGAGATGTCTTCAAAGTAGAATGCAAGTTACACAACAGACACTATCAGGAGCCTAAAAATGTTCAGAAAGTCAACTAGTTTGAAAGTTAAATGAGAAATTGCAAAAAAACTAAAGTAAACATAGGAAACTGCATTCATGCCAGGAAACAACTATTTGCTTTCTGTACTGTTTATTAACTTCAATATCTGATTGTAGGATCTTGAAGAATTGGACCCTGACTTCATCATGGCTAAACAGGTTGAACAGCTGGAGAAAGAAAAGAAGGAACTCCAAGAACGTCTGAAGAATCAGGAAAAGAAGGTATCTAAAGCAATAAGAGTATGGGTATGGCTATATAGAAATTTATACAGGTTTTGTTAAACCATTGTGAACCCCTGTGTGGATACACTTTTATACTGATTCTAAAACAATATCAGCTTACCTTGCTGCTTGTAGAGATACAGGAGCAAGCTGAATTCGTACAAGCCAGGCTTTAATTGATCTGAGTCTCTACACCAATTTAATCTGCACCAATTTAACTAAATTGGTTTAAAATCACACCTTGGATTAAACTGGTGCAACTTTGCATGTTTCAAAGACTAATATGCTGGAAATACTGAGGCAGCGAATATACTGGGTGAAGTAGAAATATTTTTTTAGCATACCAGATTTGGTCTTTATTTTATACATTATAGGTATAATACATTTGGTTTTCTATATTTAGATTGATTATTTTGAAAGAGCAAAGCGCTTGGAAGAAATTCCTCTGATAAAGACTGCCTATGAAGAACAAAGAATCCGAGATATGGACCTGTGGGAACAGCAAGAAGAAGAAAGGGTAAGGATATTTTGATTTCATATAGCAGCCTCATTTGGTGCTTGATATAAAAACTAGGTCTGTGCCATATGTATGCTTTCCCTTGTCCAGCTCAATCCAAGAAGAGGAGATGTGATTTAGTTCATAGGGGATTATTTCAGTTTCTCGTTATTTTCTTCCCACTCATGGATAGCAATGTCTTTTGTGTCAGTCCAGCTAGAGAAAGAGGCAGCTGTCTGATAAGCTGCCTCTGGTTGTGGGCTCTGAGGGTTAAACAACCTCAGGAGATTGTGTTATAAAGACAAATATTATGTAATTTTTAAAAATTGTTAATATTTTTACTTTTGTATATTTGTAGATCACCACAATGCAGCTGGAACGCGAAAAAGCCTTGGAGCATAAGAACAGGATGTCAAGGATGTTGGAGGATAAAGACTTATTTGTATCTAGGCTCAAGGCAGCACGACAATCCATTTATCAGGTAAACATCATGTGTTCTTGTTGGAAAAGCATTTCTATAAAGTACAGGACTTAATTTGTGAGTTCAGTGTTCCACTTGAAAAATACAAATGAATTAACAAATGGAGCTAGACAAGATAATGTCTGTTTAAATTACAAAGATGTTGCCCTGCTATTTTTCTGAAACTCTGGCGGGAAAACCCTTTCTGACAGTCTAGAAGAATTCAAATTTAGACAGTTGACCCTTTGAAAGACAAACAGTGATGACCACAATGTGACATTGAGCCACAGAATAATTTTGTAATTCCAGAGAGCCCTCATTCTTTCATTGAGAGTTGCATTAATGAAGTGTGCATGGGAGTGGAGACGTCCACTTGATGATCTGGCAGACCCTGTCGCTTCCCAGGCACTGTCATTTAAAATTGCTATGGCATCTACCACGGTTGCTTACATGGAAAAGTAATTATTAAAACATTAGATGTATTTTAGCTGCCTTTCAATGTGGTTTAGCAGATGGAAATGAGGGAGAGACAGCAGCATGTGACCAGTCAGCTCTTCTAGACCACAAATAATCCACAGACCACAATTTGGAGTTGCTCGTCTGGTTAGAGTAATCTCGAAAATCTTTCTAATCTAAAGAACAGACTTAAATTAACACAATTCTTGTGTTTCAGTTCTGTCTTTTTAGTTGATTCAGCAGATCACTTATATGTTACAGAGGTATCTCTGGTATTTTAGATGTGAGACTAGGTTCCTGACCTGAACAGGTCATATCTAAATTAGATACATGAAAGGGGAGAAGAGATGCAATAGAAATTGTGTGACTTAGTTTCCTGTTCTAGCACTTTGAAATTTCTCTGAATTTCTCTGCAGTGTATTGGAGATTTAGCAGTTTTCCTCCCATAAATACTATGGAATTTAGAAGGGAAAATTATGATCTTAAAAATAGCAAAGTCCTGTGGCACCTTATAGACTAACAGACATATAGGAGCATGAGCTTTCGTGGGTGAATACCCGAAGAAGTAGGTATTCACCCACGAAAGCTCATGCTCCTATACGTCTGTTAGTCTATAAGGTGCCACAGGACTCTCTGCTACTTTTACAGATCCAGACTAACACGGCTACTGATGCTTGATCTTAAAAATGTATCTATTGTCTTTAGGGGTTACCTCTACAGAGTTTTTTTTCCTGAGATTTTTAGGGATATGAGAAACTGTCAAAATCAATATTCCTCAAAAGTAGGAATTTAAATTATCTTGTTATAATAACTGTTAAAGAGGGAAGAGGTTTTAGCAGCTTTCTGGTAGCTATGTGCGACTCTTTCTGTGGCACCACCTGTGATTTCTGAGAGATTGGGCATCTGTTTATCATACTTGGGTTTCTGAGGAAACAAAGCACTAGCATTGTGGATGCTGATTCCATTTCTCAGAGGTAGACATTGCATCCCTTTATTCTTAACTTCCCAGAAGGGGGTTGGCAGGAGGAAAGTTTAACAATCACCCTGTAAAATGGCCAGTGGATGGGAAGATGACTACTGCAAAATTTGTTGACATGACTATTTCGTAGTTCTTTGCACCTTTGTTCAGTGACCTAAATAACACTCCAGCTGTTGGATTGAGTTCTGAAGGTTTTACTTGTACTCTTGCTATTTTTCAGGAAAAACTCAAACAGTTTGAAGAAAGGTTAGCAGAAGAAAGACATAACCGTTTGGAGGAACGTAAGAGACAACGCAAAGAAGAGAGGCGTATTTCTTATTACAGAGAAAAGGAGGAGGAAGAGCAGAGATTGCAAGAAGAAAAAATGCTTAAAGGTAAAAAATTAAGAGACATGCACTGACTGATATTGTAGCTCATTCCTTTTTGAACCATCCCAAAATCTTTCAAAGTCAAGTATAGGTCACTGTGTTCCATTGGATAGTAGGAAATGTTTCTGTTCCTTTCCATTCGGAGGAAAGTTCTATATTCATTGCAACCATGTGCTTGTGAGAAGCATGTTTGTGCAACCACCCAACCTGCTGGCTGTCTCTCTCTGTGTACACACAGAAACACTAGGGGCAGAGGTGTGTGGAATGAAGAGAGAAAATGAAGAGGCAATAATGAATGAAGGAGGGGATAGAATAAGAATGGGAGTTGGAGAGTCTCTATTCAAAGGTTTCAAATTAGAGTTCTCGTCATCTTTCTTTCCATACATGAGGAGAAAAAAATAGAGGGAACATTGTTGCCAGACTGAGAACACAAGAATTACCATATCGGATCATTGGCGTGTTCTCTCTAGTCCAGTATCTTCTGTCTGTGGTGGCTAGTACCCGAGACTTCAGAAGATGATGCTTGGAAATCCTTAGATTGGACAAATATGAAATAACTTTCCATAGGGCAAATATTTTCCCAACCTGCTGTTAATGGATGACTGAAGCCCTGAAGTGTCAGGTCTGTATCCTTTATAAAACATCTTACAAAAATCCTGAATGAAGATAAGATTTTATCTGGCTTATGAAATAATTAGTCGCTTTTTTTGATGCGTCCTTAAGAAGAACTTCTTGCCCATACTTGAGGTACATCAAGGTTGTTATGGTGTTAACTAGTATTTCACACGTTTAGTGTTTATAAATTTGATTTGTGCAGCGATAAATAGATATCTGCATGGTTTCTTTATTACATATCTAACAGCTGTTGTGCCAGATATCAAGTTGATCAATTATTTTGTTTTTTTCCTGTCATATAGACGTTAATTACTTTCAAAAGAAGAATGCTGCTGTTCACAAATACTACAATGGTTACTTAGATGTTTGTGGGTGTGAGGAGGACTATTGTGTACCCTTTCTCTTTTTTCCTCCAGTTATAAACTGCTCTCAGAGAGCATTTGCTCTGTTGGTAGTTTATTTTATTTTTTTCAAAAGAAAACAAATTCTTGTTGCAGAGCTCGAAGAGAAGGAACGTGTTGAGCGTGAAAAACGTGAGCAGGAACAGCGTGAATACCAGGAGCGTGTCAGAAAACTAGAAGAAGTAGAGAGGAAAAAACGTCAAAGAGAGCAGGAAATTGAAGAGAGGGAGCGTCGCAGAGAAGAGGAGAGGAGGGGTCTTGATGACCCACTTTCAAGAAGGGTATTGTGATTAGTTTTTTAATCAGCTGGTTGCTCTTCCTCTCTCTATATTTTGTAAGGAGTTGAAAATGCAGTTTAGGTGGGCTAATGAAAGCCGTGTAGAAGTGTACAACCCAGAAGGAAAAGTTTAGTTAAATTCTGTGTGCTTAGTTGCTTGTCTAGTTCAGAAGTTAATATTTGGGTGTCAGCAATTGACCATTTATTCATTGGCCACAGAAAATTAGTTGTCAACAAATGGAAGGAATATGTTTAAAGGGGTAGAGAATAGATTTAATTGTAGTAAGCACAGATGAATTGGGAGGGACCAGTGAGGAACAAAATTGTAATGGCTTATGCTAAAGTTGTGAATCAGAATAGCCATTAAAGGGAAACTCCAGTCTAAACATAAAAATAAACATACTCATTACATCAGATTAGAAGAGTGAAGGACTAAAAGATTTTTAAAAAATCAGAAGCTATCATTTTGAAAATATAATACAAAATCGAACTGAAATAGTGCACTTTCTCAGTAGAGTACACTGGAAATAACAATTTAAATGAAATCCAAACTCCCCATAAGTTAAATTAGGTCATGATTTTGGGGATTGGTATAATAATAAAGTCATTCCAAAAATGTGTGTTACATCCTGTAACTTACCTATACAAAACTTTGCCATTTTCTAATTTTTAATGCTTGCTAATGGGAAAGCTTGTTTTAGGTCCTCCTTTGGATGTCATTCAAGGAGATACTGAAACAAGTAGAAGTACTTGTAGAAGTACTCTTCTACAAATATTTTTGAAAAAGTGGTTGTTCTTAGCAAACATTTGTTTGGCTATCTAAAACCACGAGCTCATTTAATACCAGGTGACACTCTTGTCCATTACTAATTTGCCTATGTGGAAAAGTTGATTTCCAGTTCCTAGGGAACAGGTATGCACATCACCCCAAAAATGCCTTCACAACTGGCAGTCTCACTGAAAGCAAGGATTGAATGATCCTAGGTAGTTAACTGTGATCTTTTGTGTAGAGAGAACTTTATCTACGGGGCTCTCAATTTAGTACTACTTACTAGCACTACTAAATGTACATATTTTAGTACAGGGAAAACTTTTCAGTCACCAACTGAATGTTTAATCACAACTGTTACAAAAGGGCCTACTCACTGACCGTCTTTTTTTTCTATTTGAGTCATTGTAATGAATGTGTGAAAAGTTATTTCCATAACAAACTGGTTGCTATAAAAACTTCCATATATCCCTTCTGGAGGAGGAGCTAGGCTTTGTAGGGCATAAAGCTCATATTGAAATACAAATTTAGAGGCTTGGAAACACCATTGACCAAGTAGCTTTAAATGTCTTTCTTAGGCCTGGTCCCCACTAAGTCCCCACTTCGGACTAAGGTACGCAAATTCAGCTACGTTAATAACGTAGCTGAATTCGAAGTACCTTAGTCCGAACTTACCGTGGTCCAGACGCGGCAGGAAGTCTCCCCCAGTCGATGCCGCGTACTCCTCTCGGCGAGCTGGAGTACCGGCGCCGACTGTGAGCACTTCCGGGATCGATTTATCGCGTCTTAACCAGACGCGATAAATCGATCCCAGAACATCAATTGCGTGCCGCTGGACCCTCCGGTAAGTGAAGACAAGGCCTTAGTTGGATCCAATTTTGAAGGTCACTGTTCTAAGTAAGTGGATGGCTATATCAAAATCAGTCATTCATATGACTAATCTATAACGCAAATGTATCGTCTTCTATATCTTGTACAGAAACTTTTTTTCATTAGCGAATGCAATTGTTTCAGGATTAGATAAAAATGGTCTATTTTTGTTTGATAGTAGGAGAAACTTCGCTTTGTAAAATGGATAATTGATTATTGCTATGCCTAATATTCACTTCCAAGGATTTAACTGTAAAAATGTCATATGCTAAATAGTTTCTGTGTAAAATGGAGTGTCTGTGAATCACAAAAAAAACTCTTAGGTGCTTTACAAACACAGAACAAAAAGATGGTCCCTGCCTCCAGAGGGTTTATAATCATAATTATAAAATGAGAGAGACAACAGATTGATATTGATAGGGGAATATAAGGAAACAATAAGGCAGTATTAGTCAGCATGAGCAGCAGTATCAGTGCCCCAGGTGCTTAACCATTGTCAAATCTTTTTGTAGGCATCACAACAACAGAGAGTTTGAAGGAGGATAATAAGGTAGCTTTGCAGATGATTATGGGGAGCTTCTCCCAAGCATAAGGCATAGCAGGGGAGAAAGCACAAAGGTGCTAGTTTGAAAATTAAGCATGTGGGTAATGGACGCTGGCATCAGTGGCCAATCGAAGGCAAGAGTCAACATTTCAGTAGCAAATAAGAGATGAAAGGCTGTAGAGGGCTTTTCTTTGAAAGTGAAGACAAACAGGTTATATTTGCGATAGAGGAGGGGTTGCCACTGGAGGGATTCAAAGAGGGGTGGGTGACATGATGAAAGCGATGCGCTAGAAGAATGATCTTTTTTGCATCAGTATTCTGAATGGATATGAATGGGGCACAACTACATTTGTCAAGTCCAGAGAAAAGGAGGTTGTATTTGAGATATGAGATGAGGTTGGATGAGAGTTTTAGTGGCGTGGATGGATGAGAGAGAATTTGCAAGATTTAGACATAGCCTTAATGTAGGGATCTAGAGAGGGATCCAAGTCAAAGATGACGCACAGATTACAGGTCTAAGTGACAGGCAGGATGGTGGTGATGTTCACAGTGATTGAAAAAGGAGGTGAGGTGGGAAGATTAGGAGCACTGTTTTAGCCATCTTGAGCTTGTGCTAGATATCTAGACATCTAGATAGACTTCATAGACACCTAAATGTGTAAAGGTACTCTATATCCAGAGTACCTGTAAACACTTATTGTTATAAGGTTTTACTTGGTTATAGTGGGTCATATCATGTAATGAAGAAGAACACTTTTTAAAAAGTTGAATTGAAGTGACTGGACATCTGCTGCTGTTTATGGTAGTACATTAGTTTAAAATGTCTGTGGGTTGAGTTCTAATATATTTCTTAGCTAAAAAATCTAGCTGCTGCTTAAAGTCACACTACAATATTGCTCATGTACTTAATTAGCTCTAGTAAACTTTTTGTTGTATTAATCTAGAATTTAAACCTAAAGAAATATTGTTTGTATCATATTATCTGATACGTCTGTTCCTTAGCTCAGCCAATTTACAGTTATTCAAGCGTTACATTGCAGAGAACATCAGCTTAATTGGTGCTAGAGCATGATGTGAAGTGAATGGATTGCAAATATTAGAAGTTCTGTATTTTTGTGCTACCAAAGCTGATGCTACTGTTTACCTGTGGCGAATATAGGAATCTCGTTGGGGTGATAGAGATGCTGACAACACCTGGAGACGAACAGCTGAGCCAGAATCTGAATGGAGACGAGCACCACCAGAGAGGTAAGTAGAGGGAAATCCAGCATCATGGTTGTTGGGCCCCCAATTTGTAGGCACTCTTCCTGTTGTCAGTCTGAATAGCCTTTGCCTCTATTATGGCCAGCATTTGCATCTTTGAAAGTTATCCTCAAGGGGTTTTTTAAACTCCTTTATAAGGATTCCAAAGTAAGACAGAAGGAGTATAGTTATTTAGAAATGCAAACGGGGAAGAGGGGACTTGTGATAAGATATGATAAAGACCCATCCAAACTCTATCGTACTTTTATCCAAGCATCCTTTTATCTAGAACATTGAATACAATTAAACTTCCTGGTTTATTTAAACCTTTACATTAAAACCAGCGGATGCCACCAAACCTCTAATAAACCAGCAGCTGATTACATGATTTTTCTTTTGCTAAATCTGCAGCCTAATCAACCATCATCTTTACTTAAATGATTTGCTGCAGAGCTCAAAATGAGGGAAAGAGAGTGACTAGATATAGACTTCGTGATGACCTATCATATTAGGAATTTTCCATTAAGGAATTAAGACAGATATCGAAGAACTATGTAACAAAAATTCAAAGCCTTGCAAGAAATTCAAAATCCAGGATAATTTACAGAAGCTGAAAATATATGCTGCAAGCTGAAACTAAGCTCCAAAGAAATGTCATGAATTGAGAAGGGAAACAAACTGAAAAGGGAGAGTTTAAGGACTCAGTATTTTTGAGGCTGTTCTTTTGCTAAAATGCTTATCCTGGGTCTGACTGTTTTAGGATATTTGGGTACGTTCACTGATAACTGAGAGGATTTTGAGAATGACTGCATAGAAGGAGAAATATTGGTCTTTGGGAGCTCTGTGCATCTGTTAGAACTTTTTTCTTTCTCTTACATGCAGTTAAAATATTGAGAGGGGAATCAAAATCAGTACAGGCTAATATGCAAGACTATTGAACGTTTTCTTGACCAATTCTTTTAATTTGTCCCAAGAGAGTAATTGAAGCCAAATCTAGCCATAATACTTTCTGACATTGCTTAAGATGAAGGGTAGGGGTCCTGTATTATTTCTGCACCCAAAAGTCTCATTGGTTTTAGTGGTAGTCTGGGTGTACAAGGAATATGTTAATTTATATTGGACTCTAGTGTAGTAATGTAGATTTGACTGCAACTGAATAAAATGTTCAGAAATCTATTTCTGAATTAAGGCAGAGGCAGTGATATAGAGGGCAGAACACAGAGCAGTAGCAGGAACAAATATTTAGTTTATGCCTATAGCTCCTAGCACAAATGGTGTCATGTTGGAATCGTCCCATGGACACCAATAAAGGTAAGGAAATTCAGAGATTGTCTCGCAAACGTAGATTTTTCACTTGAAATCATTTCATTCATCACTCAAATGCCAAGAGCCATATGACAGTCCATAATCGTGGAACTACTTGTAGAGTGCAGGCAGGCACACTGATTACCCAGGACTTCAGGGTGGTCGTTTTAGCTGTCAATTTGTCCTAGTTGTCTTCAACCTTTTCTGGACCATGACCCTGTGTTACAACAGGAAATAATTGCAGATTTCCCCCTCCCTAGCCATAAGGAGAGGGTAGTCCTGACACATGCTGGATGTGTTTGCAAACCCCAGGTTGAGAACCTGTGGTCTAGTCAATGGAGAGTCAACCTTCACCATACAAGGAAGATGGTCAACATAAGAAACAAAAGAAAGCATAAATCTCTTAGAATCCAGGCAACAAAATTAGTCATCTTCCAGATAATATCTGCAATTTGCCAAAACAGCCAAGGAAAATAAATTTATAACTGAATAGAGAGGCTGTGCAGTGTGTGTCACAGAGTGAGGAACTTATCACCCCAAAAAACATTATATAAAATATTACCTCTCCATCAAAAAAGCAGATTGGTCTTTGGCAGATGGCAGTTGCTCTAGAATGCACCTTTAACAGGAGTGTCTGTTTCCAGATCACCCATTTTAGGGAAAATAGAGATTGTTCACAACAAGCACTTCTAGTTCCTGAGAGGGATCAGAAGACAACCCTGGAATTCATCAGAGGAGATGATATTATTTCAGCTATCATAGAAATGTAGGGCTGGACAGGACCTCAGTAGGTCTTGTAGTGTATTCCCTCTGTGCCAAAGCAGGAATAAGTATATGTAGACCATCCTTGATAGATGTTTGTCTAACTTCTTCTTAAAAAAAATCAGTGATGGTGATCCGTTGCTTTTGCATGACTCGTATTGCTCCCCAGAGGAGCCCCAAATAGCTTTTCATGTGCTTCTGATAATGGAAAAAAGGCCTGACGTGTATTTCATGTGTGTATCTTATGTACTTTTTGAGGTATGAGTGAGCATAAGAATTCTTAAACTATCATCATCCACCAGGATTGGGGAGATCCTAGTACCAGATCTCCCCCATTTTGATTAGCATGAAACTTGGCAGAAAAATTCTACCTGAATTGCAAAGGCATCCTACTTTAAACCTCATCAACCTTATAATGGAAATTGGGTTGCAGTCTTGAGTGTGGAGTGGCTGCTGCCATTCTGTAATGAACTGAATAATAATCTTGTCTGATCATTAGTTTTTGTTGCAAAAAGATATCCCCCTATAGAACATTCTGTATGTTAGCCTCCCACAAGTGTGCATGTCATTCCCTATATGTTAGTATGTTTGACTGAGATTACAATTCGCTTTCTAACTTCAATAAACATACTTAATTTCTAAAGGGAATTTTAGTAGAGAGCCATATTCACAGTTGAAAGAGCTTCCAGTTGCCCCTAATCAGTACCTATCTCCTGACTTTTCTTTCCATCTGAAGAATTATTTCACAATTTTGAAGGTACAAAGATTAGCAGAAGTAATTGGCACAGTATTTTACAATTACCTTCTTAAGATCCTGAGGAATCTGAGTTATAGACTTTCTTTTGCTATGGTTATAGATATCACTACTTCTGTCAACTTAGAGCACCCATACAGCTAATTTTGTTAGTGTTCCTAAACAGTCACCTTTCACCAGAGACTGAGTAGGAAAAACTTTAGCTTGAAAGAGAATTCTCCGATTTGAGTGCAAACAGGAGTCTAGAATAGAATTGCTGTCTCATTGTTTGTTAAAGGTAATTGTACTCTCCCTCATTCTGGAAGAAGAAACAGGAAGCTGTAACTCAGATTTTTCAAGATTGTTGAGGTATGGGTTGTGTCAAATTAACAGCGGCATACTCTCCCCCTCTTGTTGGAATCCTGCATTATTATTTTTTTAACCAAATCTTTGTAGTTTACCTCTAAGCAGTCCAATAATGTGCATTTTTACTTTTCAAATTCATGAGAAATTCAAATCCAGGTTAACACCTTGATTCGTAATTCCTAAAAGATACACACCACCCTCCATCTTCATAATAAACTGTCCCTCATTCCCCACAAATAGTTTGTTTAATTTCCTAAAATTGGGAGGAAACCTTCACCTTTTGACAGAACCATGGCTTGTGACCTGTATAAATATGTAAAATAGATGCCATCCTTACTGTATTTAGTGCTGTTGTGAAAGAAGAGGTGCAGGCCAAATATATATATAGAGCACTTGGTGAAGCATTAAAATAAACAATATATCTTGGATAATGACAAGTAAGAAAGCTCACACTCTTATCCAGTGGTATCCAATCTTTTCAGCTTTGAGGACCAAACATATTTCAAAAGCTCAGGGAGCCACAATCAGTATTATGGCACAGATTCTGCCATTGCTGTGCTCCCTTTGCATCACTTCAGAATGGGGTAGTCCCCAGAGGGCATAGTCAGTCTGTCAATATCCTGTACCTCCCTACTTGCAGCCACCTAGCACAGAGGGTGAGGAAGATGAGAGGCCGGGAGCGCATTGTCCTCTGACCATTCCAAGTTGGATTATGACCCCAACGGGACTGTTGCCAGTTAAAGCATTCCAAGGCTGCTGTGATGGACCTGTGCGTGATTGTTGGTTACCAACTTCTGGACTGCACTGTGTGGCTGTGTGAGGCAGGGAGGAAGAGATGGGAGCCATCCTTTAACAGTCATTCCCTTAGACCAGTGGTCCCCAAACTTTTTACTTCATGCCCCCCCTCATCCCTGTCCACACCCTCAGAGCCAGGGCGTGGAGTGGGGCTGCGGCTCTGGGAGGGGGGGGATGCGGACAGGGGTAAGTCCCCTCCCCCCGCCAACTCCTGTACTCCACCGGGCCAAGAGGCACAGGCAGAGTCGACGGGGGAGCGTCAGCAGTCGACTCACCGCAGTGAGTAGATCAAAGTATGTCGACTTCAGCTACGTTATTCATATAGCTGAAGTTGCGTAACTTAGATAGATTTTTACCTCCTCCCCCACCAGTGTAGGCCAGGGCTTAGACTCTGGCAGAGCCCCTCAAATGCCTTTCCTGCTCTTCTTGGATTCCCACAAATCAGCAGGGAAGAGGCAGTGGAGCAGCCAGACTTATTCTCTTTGCAGTTCAGCAGGTGGCCAGCAGGGGAGCAGCTGTAGCCTAGAAGGGACAACAGCTGCTCAGAGCAGTTTCTGGGGCAACAGGGGAGGTGATGCCTCCTACCTCCTTTTGACAGTGATGAGGCTGATTCAGATGCTTCCAGTTAGAAATAGCAACTGGTTGGGGAACGTATTTTCAACTTGCAGTCAATTGCACACTTTCTTCATAACGTGCACCTTCAAGGGCCACAGGTTGGACCCGCTGCTCTAATACATAAACCTTTCTTCACTTTTCACCCTTTTCATGTTGTTTAATAGGGAATGGCGCCGTGGAGAAGGGCGTGATGATGAAAGACCTTTCCGAAGAGGAGATGATCTACTTAGACGTGGTGGTGCTGAAGAGAAAGAGCCTTCTTCCCGGGAAGCAAATGAAGACCGAGCCCCCAAGCGGGATGTGGAAGAGGACGGGGAACCCAGGCGGGGCATGGACGAGGATGGGGAACCCAGGCGGGACGAGGATAGGGAACACAGGCGGGATGAGGATGGGGAACCCAAGCGGGATGAGGACGTGGAACCCAGGCGGGGCATGGACGAGGATGGGGGACCTAGGCGGGGCGTAGATCAGGACAGAGGGAGTTGGCGCACTGCAGATGACGACAGGGGGCCCAGGCGTGGCCTGGATGACGACAGGGGGCCCAGGCGTGGCCTGGATGACGACAGGGGGCCCAGGCGTGGCCTGGATGACGACAGGGGGCCCAGGCGTGGCCTGGATGACGACAGGGGGCCCAGGCGTGGCCTGGATGACGACAGGGGGCCCAGGCGTGGCCTGGATGACGACAGGGGGAATTGGCGCACTGCAGATGAGGATAGGGGTCCCAGGCGTGGGCTGGATGAGGATAGGGGTCCCAGGCGCGGGCTGGATGAGGATAGGGGGAGTTGGCGCACTGCAGATGACAGGGGACCCAGGCGTGGCTTGGATGACGACAGGGGACCCAGGCGCGGTCTGGATGACGACAGGGGACCCAGGCGGGGTCTGGATGACGACAGGGGGAGTTGGCGCACTGCAGATGATGACAGGGGACCTAGGCGTGGTCTGGATGACGACAGGGGACCTAGGCGGGGTCTGGATGATGACAGAATTTCCAGACGAGATGAAGACAGAGGCCCCTGGCGTAGTGCAGATGAGGATCGACTCTCAAGACGTGATGAAGACAGAGGTCCATGGCGTGGTGGGGATGATGACAGAGGGCCCAGGCGTGGTGATGATTCAAGACCTGGTCCTTGGAGACCATTTGGTAAACCAGGTAAAATAATTTTGTAATTAAACTATGGATTTTTTTCATAATTCTATCCCTCTTCCAAAAATGAAATTAGCTGAGTTTAGTAAGATGTATATTAAGTACTAGATACTTGAGATAGCAGAGATAACTGGATCTAGCTCTGTGTGTTATTTTTAAACCAAGATTAGGTGTGTTTCTGAAAGATACGCTCTAGTTCAAACCAGGAATCAGTATGAGTCTATTAATTTTCTGTTGCAAATGGCTGGATCAATCTGGCTAATTTGGATGCCCCTCTCATTTTAAATGATCCTTTTCATTTTACTGGGGGTTTTTTTGAGGGTTTTTTTTTAAATCAATATTTATTGCTTCTGTAGCAAATATTTAAAGGTCAAATATTAATGCTGGGAATTCACTTGTCTTGTGAACTAACCAATGTGAAATAAAAACTTTAATGCCCTCATGGAGCAGAATCAGCTTTTTACTAGACTAATGCAGCTTTGGCTCCCTTTCCTTTTTAAACTATCCCAGAGGTCAGCCTCTTTTAAAGAGAATTTGGAATTCATCAGCCAATAAGCTGGACTTCGGTACCTCTGTGGTTTTGTGCATCTTTTTATTTATAGCATGCAAAAAATATTTCCAGTCAGTTATTTGAAGTCTTAGCTGGTAATGGCTATTACAGTTGTTTTCTGATTTCCTGTAGTGCTTAGCTAGGTCTGAACTGTTGAGTGTATCGCCAATACGTTTATCATCTTCTGGTCACTTTTTTAAAGTTGTAATTAAGAAAAAGCACAGATGTTAAATGGAAACATTTAAGTAACTAAGATAATTCTGAAATCCAATTCCAACATGATCATAAGTGAATAAACCCCAGTGCTCACCCTCCAAAAGCTTTTCCTTTCTCCCTCCAGAAGAAAGACAGGATGAACAATGTGTAATAGAGGAGTACTACTAATACATGCAACTGAGAATCCTAGATCATTAAGTGGTATCGCAAGAGGCATCGGGCAAATTGATCTGATTGGAAATAATAGTAATTCAAATTTTAAATGTAGTAGCCATGATCCCCAAATTAATGATGATTTCTGATAAAGTTCAACATGTTTAAAATCTTTTTCCCTTGTAGACAGGGCTGAGGAAGCCATGGCTGTTTGAGGGTTATGCTAATGCCCTGTTACTTAGTGTTTATTTTGACATTTCTGTCAGTGAGCCCCCCTCCCCTCCGAGCGCTGCAAAGTGCCATTGTAGACAGTGCACCAGCGCTGGGAGCTATTCCCTTCGTGGAGGTGTTTTTTTACACAGCAGCAGCGCTTTAACGTTGCTAGTGAAGACATGCCCTAAAAATACAGATTTTATTAAGCCCTTTGCTGAACTACTATGGGGAGTATGGATTTCTTCACGTGAATCAGGCACCTGACCTACATTACATAGGTACTTCTTCAAGTCTTTGTGGATCCCACTCAAGGTGGGAGCCAAATGGACAAAAACTTGAAGCAGAATCACAGTTACTGTGAAGGCAAGTAAACCCTTCTCTCTCGACTACTCCAAGTTTAGTCAGAAAATAATTTGATTCCTTTTGTTACTAACAGGTGGATGGAGAGAACGAGAGAAAGCTCGTGAAGACAGCTGGGGACCCCCGCGAGACTCCAGACCTTCGGAAGACCGTGAGTTGGATAGAGATAAAGATATTGATGAAAACGAAAAGGATCGCGAGTTTGACAAAGATCGTGACCTTGATCGGGATGATCGCTTCAGACGTCCAAGGTTTGATTTTTCTATTGTTAACAATATTGATAGGAGTTTTGTAAAAGTCATCAGCTTTTTTCTCTTTTGTGAAATTAGTCACATCTTTAAAGCAATAAACAAATTATATTGATTATTCATATTGTGAAGAAAACCCTAATTGTTCCCAGAAGCAGCCACAAAATGTTTTACTATTCGCTTTTAAATACACCTCTACCCCGATATAACGCGAACCGATATAACACAGGTTCGCATACAACGCGGTAAAGCAGTGCTCCCGCGGATCAGTGCTTTAGCTCCCAGCCACGGTGCTCCGCTTCCCACCGCCGGTGAGTGCAGGGAGGTTAGGGAAAGGACACCCCCCATACTCACCTGCGGCAGGAAGCGGAGCACCGCGGCTGGGAAGTGGTGGAGAGGAGCGGGCTGGGGCCGGGCTGCTCCGCTTCCCGCTGTTGCCGGTGAGTGCCTGTCAGGGGGTGGGGTGTGTGGATAGGGGTCAGGGCAGTCAGGGGACAGGGAGCAGGGGTTTGGTAGGGGGTAGGGTCCTGGGGGTGATTAGGGATGGGGGGTCTCTGGAGGGGGCGGTCAGGGGACAAGGAGCAGGGGGGCCAAAGCAAGTACGATATTATGTGGTCTCACCTATAGCGCGGTAAGATTTTTTTGGCTCTGGAGGACCGCGTTATATCGGGGTAGATGTGTGTGATTGCAGTCCTTTTCTTAGTCAGGATTGAGCATTGACCTTAGGTTTCACTAAAATGAAATCTTAACTTTAAACACTCCAATAATTTTTTCTCATAAATGGTGCTGTGTGCCTGGTACAGCATCACATTGAAACTGTCTGTTTCAAATAACTTGTCATTTTTAACACTGCTGTGTTCACTGCAGCAGAAGCCAGAGTATAAAGGGTTAGTCTTACTTTTATTTATTTTTAAATGGCAAAAGGGATGAGGCTGGCTGGAGAAGAGGACCAGCTGAGGAAGTTTCCAGCTGGAGAGATTCAAGTCGTCGAGACGAATGGGATAGAGGTGGTCGTGACATGAGAGATGACCGGGGTGGTCGTGACCTGAGAGATCGGCGTGCTGATGATAGAGATAGAAGAGGACCTCCAATCAGAACAGATCGTGAAGAAAGTATGTTTGTTTCCCCATACTAGTTGAAATATTTGTCACCGGAGATCATTTAGGGTATGTCTACACTACCCGCCGGATTGGCGAGCGGGGATCGATTTATCACATCTAGTCTAGACGTGATAAATCGACCCCCGAGCCCTCTCCCGTTGACTCCTGTACTCCAGCGCCGCGAGAGGCGCAGGCAGAGACGACTGGGGAGCGGCAGTAGTCGACTCACCGCGGTGAAGACACCACGGAAAGTCAATCTAAGTACATTGACTTCAGCTACATTATTCACGTAGCTGAAGTTGCGTAACTTAGATCAATTCCCCACCACCACCACCAGTGTAGACCAGGGCTTACACTAATGGCCCCTTTACATCGCTCTGGTAATGTAAAAGGGCCTTAAAGTGGAGTAAATTACATAAATACCCAGTTAAGGTCCCTTTTACTGTCAGTCCCTACTGTCGGAGTGGTATAAAGGGAAGATAGATTCTTGTCATTTGGGATATAGATCAGACATGAAAGAATGAGACTATTAAAAATGTCACTAGGAGTCCTGGGTGAAATGTTTTGGGGCAAATAGTTTATTCACCAAAACATGCACCGTTGGCAGGCCTGAGGCTATTCACGAAAGTTTGCTGGCCTGAAAACAATGTGTCAGTCCATCCCCCTTGACCATCTTTAGCGCTGTAGTTAGGGCATTTGCCTGGGATGCAGGAGACCAGGTTTAAATCCCCATTCTGGAGCAGAGACTTGAAGTCCTGCCTCCACCACCACACCCCCGTGAGCACCCTAATCACCGCGTTACAAGCTGTTCTGGGGTGGGTTGCTCTTAGTCTTTCCTATTGAAGCAATTCCATTTTGCAGAAAAACTTAAATATTGAGCCAGAGAGAGTTGGAGATGTGGATTCAAATCTTCTCTCTGCCTAATTTAGAGGAGGGATTTGAATCTACATCTGACTCACACATGAGTACATTCCCTCATTACACCCAGAGTGCATGTGCTTAAGTCCCATTTGCTTCAATCCAGAATAGGGATGCTGCCCTGAATCTGGTCCTAACTGATAAAAATGGTGCAGAAAATGCCGCACAAGACCTCCTGATAAGTGAAAGGAGGAGGAACTGGTTTTCAGCGCTGAGATTCTTCTTTTATACTATGTTAAGTTTGGTATTTGAAAGTGTTTTCCATTTAACTTCTACATTATTGTAAAACTGATTATGTTCACCTTCTTATCTCTACTGTGAAATAAGTAGTTTCCTATGCAGTTTAGCATTCCAGCACACTCTTGTGTGCAGGAAGAGGTGTTAATAACCCAGTGAAACTTCTGCTACTTTTATCTTTGCCTAAAAGCTGATACTATTTGCAGGGGTTTTTTGAGACAGGGCATACCTAAAACCTTCTCCCCGTTCACATGAAATTTGGGGGTTTTCAGTTTTTAGGATTCATTTTGTTATGAAACTCGACTGTTTTCTAGCCAGATATTTTAAGGGTCAAGATTTGATACTTATGGGCTAATAATTATTTATTGTGTTTGTTTTTTAACTAAACAGTTACTTTATTATAATGTACATTAGACAGAGCTCTAGCCAGATTAAGGCTAATTCTGAGCAACTGAAAAAACAACAGGTTACTATTGGCAGGCTTTCATTACAATACTGTGAAATTAAACCATGGGCTCTAAAGCTGGGTGTCACCACCATCTGTATTGTTACATGGGAGCAGTGGTTCCAGTATGGCAAAGTTTGAGAACCACTAAATTAAACTATCAGTGCTGGGCTTGTTGATTTAAACTCTTGTTAGGGACTGTAGTAATACAAAAAAAGTGGTTTCTAATGATCTTGCGCATTTTTAGCGAGTTCATGGCGGCGTGGTGACGACAGAAAAGAAGAACGTGGGGAAGAGCGTGAAACTATCCGGCGAGCTGCTCCGGCTCCGGCTCCGGCTCCGGCTCCAGCTCCTACTCCTGTTCCTGTTCCTGCTCCCGCTGCTGCTGCTCCTCCTATTTCAAAAGATAGGGAGAGGGATGCAGAGAGCGAGAAGGGGTCCTGGAGAACAGAAAAAGAACGAGAATCTCTTCGTCGCACTAAAAATGAAACAGATGAAGATGGATGGACCACTGTACGACGTTAATTCAAAAACTAAACACAGTTTAAACAGGTGTTTTAGGGTTGATTTGAGCAAATCCACAGATTATTATATTTGTGCTTTATAAACATTCGGAATTGGTATTCTTTGACAAATGTTTTGAGATAACATAAAAGCATGAGCCTGTATTACTTACTCATATATAGATTGATCATGCACAAAACTAGCAGCAGAAGGTTGGAAATTGAATGCCAGTTTCTGAAGTGACAAATGTTGCATATTTCACAGATCACTTGTTGCTAAAATAAAAATGTGAACTCTGTAGCTATCTTGAGCAACACTTATATCTCAAACTAAAACAAATGGATCTTTTTTTAAAATATATAATTCTTAATTTGGAATGGGGTATGATTTATATCACCGAACATGCAGTTGAAAACACATCTCACATAAAATGGTCACATTATTGAAAAGATGGAGCTGGATTAATTTCCATAATTGGCCAAGATCAACTATAAAAACCCTTCCCCTACTGAGGTATTTTTGAGGGCAAGAGGTTTTTGTGAGGTATTTTATCATCTGAATTCAGTAAGTTGTTTAAATTTAAATAAATTACAATAAACATTCTGAACATTAGCTACACTGGGATATTTTCTATGATTTTACTTGAATGCATATGAAACCATTTTGCAGTCGTTCTAAGAAGGAATATTGCTGCAGTGTGAAACAACAAAACATCATTAGACTTTAGAACTCAAGCGTTATGGTCCACATACTGCTGAGTATTTTGTTTTGCCAATAGCATAACTGCTTATTCCATTACTGGATAATTCATGCCTTTCAAGCATTTATAAATATTGTCATATTTAAAATGTGTGGTTTTGGAGGAATTGTTCAGATTTTTTTCCCCAACTTTGTCTTCAGGGTAAATGCTTTCCTTTTCAACAAGTGCTTTGTAGTAATGGCTGTGTTGACTGACTTCAATTTTGGGGTGCAGTAACAATGTTAATCATTAACTATCTGGTCTTATTGAAGCCAACACAGAATTTGCTGCTGTGTTTCTCTTCAATGATAAATAAACAACTTCTAGAAATAGCTTCTACTGTGTATTGACTTTTTAATTAACATTACTGATGTATTTTTACACGAAAAAGGCAAGCTGCTTAACTTACTCCCTTCCTCCATACCTACCCTTGTCTGTCCCAAATGAAAGAGAAAGTAACTTGCCTCTTGTATGGTGTTCTGACTGGGAAATGTGATATGACAAACATGAACTTAAGTTGTTATGCTCCTTCCCTTCTCCTGCACCCTCCATGAAAAATCTTCACCTCCATAGCGTTCTTCCTTTGAGGGTTGGATGGGAGTGTCTTTGGAGTCTGTCAGCTCTGCTCCTTACTTAGCCATAGCAATCGCTGCAAAGCAATACCCTGGACTACCTCTGTATCCTCTTATTATTCTGTGTGAGATGGAACTAGACAATAGGACCCAAGTCTCTGTGATAACGTAGTACACTACCCACAAGTTCTCATTGGACAGTCTTTTGATGATACTTGAAGTTGTCCCTAAAGTGCACTCAGTCTAAAAAAATGACTATACAAACCAATTATTTTTCCCTTTTTTCTGGGTAAAACTATACTTGTTTGGAGTACATGATATGTATAGTCATGACTCTCTTTTCTAAGATTCTGCCACTATGGAATCCTTCCCTTGCAGCAGACATCAATTCCAGAATCTAAAGTTTACATTTAAAATAACAATTTGAGTCCTTGTGACAACTTTGAGAACATGAATAAACTACACACAGACATGTCTTCAGGTCTGCACACAACCTAAAGGAGTCAGAGATGTGACCTGCTCCCATTCATCTTAGTGGCCTGTTAACTCTGAAACTTGAAGATGGCAACTTTAAATTATAATGTTTACTGATCATTTTAGTAGAGAAATATCCTCTGATGTGCCTGCCATGCCGCTCCAGGTGCCAAAAGCCACAAATGACCAGCTCTAGTTACTGAAACCTCCTCCCCAACAGCTTCTGATAATGCAACTATGCATTAATACATAATTGGATATTTAAAAAAACCTGTGATGATCAAGTTGTTTCATGCAAATTAAAAACTACTGTACTGATTCACTCTAATAACCCTCATTTTTGTAAATTATTAGTTGAACTGCTAGAGTGTGGTTCAGCTTGCTCATTTTTAGGGGTGTACAAAATTTGTTCTATAGTTGCAGTTCACTGTTAAATTACTCCCTTTGCATCTTAATTTGTGTGATGAGCGGGTAGAGAAGAGATGCAATCAATTTTTTTAATTCTGATTTTTGCATTGTTGCCCATACATGAACTGCTAGCTATATGTTTTATTAATTCCCTGTGTATTTTGAGTCATCTTGGATTTGCAAGTTACCAATGAACTAGAGGAACATTTATGGATCACTTAATAGTGAAGTACTGTATATACATATTTTCTGATGAGTCTGTGGTGGAACATCACTTTGTTCACTCTCTTTTTCACTTAAATTGGAAACTAGGCTACTTTTGTAGTAATGGAATGCTTGGGTTGCAGATACTGTAAAACATTCCCCTACATCTTGACAAGATTTACCATTGCATTAAAAAGATATGACTAAATTATGTGAACTTTTAAAACAAAAGCTAAAATTTAAGCTTAATCTGAATCTTACACTTCAATAATGCAATGCTACTACAGGGCTGAGTCATGTTGCTGTAATATACTTCACAGATACTTGGCTGTACAAGCATCCCTGTAAAATGTTACTGTGGTATTATGGCTGTCAGTCTAGCTTACTATTCATCTTGTATGAATCCCTCTGACATGAGCCATCTTGAGATTGTCATTTTAAATGCAGTTCCATTTACTAGGTTGTGTGTCAAAATTGCTTCTGTACCCTACACACGTTACTTCTAGAAGATAAAGGAAGCAATTCTTAAAAGACAAGCTCTTTGCTTAACCCTCTTGTGATTCCTAGGGTTTAGATTACTATTTATTCAGGTAATTTAAGAAATCTAAATAAAACCACTTGCTGAAGGAAATACTGATAAGTTACAACAACATTCATGGGCATCAGGGTTGTAAGAACAGTAAGGAGACCCAGTTCTCAGACATGAGAATTCAGTCTTCCTCTAGAATAGAGACTGCAGCTTGGATTCTAGCATTGGATGTGGTATCTAGACAATCTGGTGGAATAAACTTTTTGCAAAAGGTTTCCCAGCCTCATTAGTATTTCCAAGCACCATCCTTGTGTCACTATGAGTGGCCAAAGTGAAAAAAAATACCTTTTTGGAAAGACAACTAAGTTAGCTTTTAGAAGTTTAGTCTTAAACTGAACGATAGCTTTTTTTTTTAATATAAAATGTTTTAAAGGGAGTCATTCTACAAAGGATGAAGTACACTTTTTTTTATAAAAAGTGGTATTAGTGCTCATACTAGGAAATATCCTAGTTGTAAACATTTGACCCTAACATATCTTAACTGATCTTTCCAGAGTTGGTTTGTTGGAGCTTAACTCTTCAGGGTCAATTTATTAAACTATAGTTTAATCTCACCTGGCAGCTTCTTAATTACTATGGCAAGCTAGTACATGTGGTGGGTTCTTCAAGCAACTCTGGCCTCTTCAACTGCCAGGCTTGTGTGTTGTGGGATGAGCAAAGTGTCAAAAACAGGCATATACCTCTAAGGGTGGTTAGGTCATAGTCAACTGATTTTTCCTCTTAGAAAGAGAGGAATTTGTGAAGCAACAGCTCCACTAAGGAGGGAGGTTATTTTGATTCCTTGAAAGATTCCAGTCATGCTAACAGAATTGTTGGCATAAAGTAGCGTGTTCTCTATACCCCACCATATCATGCTAGCACCGTGCAGGCACCTCTGCCTACACATTTGACAGCACTGTCCTAAATTCTCTGAATGTGGGATGTGTAAAACCAAGAACGCTTTTCATATGGTCTTTTTGCTCCCTTTGTTTACACCAGTGCAGTGGGTAACTTGCACTAACCTTGATAGATAAAACATTGCTGAAGGAAATACTGTTAAGTTACAACATTCATTGAGCATGTAGGTAGGAAGAACATTAAGTAAGGACACATCCAGTTCTCAGACATGAGAATTCATTCTTCCTATAGAATAAAGACAGCAGCTTAAATTCTAGCAGTGGATGTAGTTTATCTAGACTTGCTGTGTACATTAAGTGTACTGACACTTTCCACATGAAATACATGCTAGGTAATACCCAAATTTAATTGGACATACTCCAGCTGTTCCAGTAAAACTGCCATTGGCAAGTTGTACACTGAACTGGTCTATCAATTTAGACTAGCATGTAGCCCCTCAGAGGGGACATTCCCCTGGTCATATTTGCTATTGTAAGTAAAGTTTTTGCATTACAAGTCAATTTATTAAATTCTCACCTACAGATGAATGCAAATACTCAGAAGTAAGTTCTACTGGGGAGGTGCTCTTACAAAGATCACATGTGAAATCCCACAGAAAACCAGCAGTTTGGAGGGTCTAGAAGTACAGCTTTGAGATAGTTACATCCCTATTTACCTATGAGCTAAAACATAGTACACGAATGGACATCCAGAGTGAGGAAAGTATAAACAGCATATGGTTAAATAAGTTGTATTGATTTTAAGTTTTATACTTAATGAGAGTCTCCCTTTAATAAAACAAACCCAACACTAGCTTTGGAGTTAAGCAGAGAATTAGCAGACTACACTACTCTCCCATTAGAAACAAGTAGTAGCTTGATCACTGTTAGAACTTCCTAGCTTTTAAGGAAGTTAGAAAATTGTTCATATGTACCAAGTACTTCAGACTGTAAATATTTTTACATAACTGTCCTGATAGCATTTTTTCTTACAAGATATGCAGCCTTAAAATAATCTTATATGCAGTCCAGTTGCAACTGTTAAATTAGCCACATACACATGGTATTAATTTAAATGCAGTTATGCTCTGCAATACTTCAGAGCATCATCAACTGTCTACCTATATAAGAGAAATGAAGTGTGTACAGTATATTACTAAAAAAAGAGGGATTCACTGCATGGAACATTGTAAGTAGTGAAGGGGAAAAACGCTTTGCTTGGTGGAATCTAAATTTGCTATGCTGAGATAAAAATCTACCTCAGGATGGAAGTTTAAACTTTAACCTTTTGGATCATGTTGTCCAAACCTGTTACACAATGTGATTAAGACTACAGTACATGAGTCAGACTACAGTTTGGCCTTGCTCTGTAGTAGAGAACAATTATTTTCTAGCTGAGGCCTCCATTGTAAACAGTACCTCAGCACAGCCCTGAGGTAGTTTCAAAGAAGTCTTGCACAGAGAAAGCAGCAGGGGGCGTATTCTCATTTGTTTTATAAATGATTTCTTACAAGAGCCCTCAAGCAGCTTTTGCATTAAAAAACAACCTAGGGCTCTTTCCTCCATCCACATTAAAAGGCGCTTTGTTTTCTTCGCAGTAGAAGAGCATGGTAGCTATTAGAATCCACATTACAAGTCAGAGGAATGCAACAAGAACTTCTTCCCACTAATTATGCATTAGACAGGGATGCAATGCATTGCAGCTACTATAAAATGGTCCATCAAACCCAAGAGTGTTGAGTGATAATCTATAAATAGCTACAGGGTAGCAAAACAACCTAGAAAACATGGTTGTCCGTTGTTTAAAATACCTTGCCGCTTGCTGAACATTACCACCTTGTAGTGGGTCTAGGGGCACATGTGGGGGGAAAGAAAAGAACAGGCTTAACTCAAATTTGTGATGCCTTTACTTCACTCTATAAAACAAAAATTCAAATTTAAACAGCACCATTGCCACCTGTGGCCAGTATGGGGCTTTACAATCTCGACAGTGTTTATTTTTGGGTGGGAGGGAAAGGGAATTTAGAGGAATAAAAGTTAATTTCTAGACTAATGGGGGGGAGGGGGGGAGAGAAACAGTAAAACAAGAACCCTAGATCAATACAAAAGAACTTGTGAACACAAAGGGGAGCTCCCCCAACACTAAAGAGTGTCATATGATCATTCCTGATCTCAAAATCCCCACAAACATCAGTAACTAACAATTCATACTACCTACTTACAACTAACGTTGTTTTGTTAGAGGACAGTGCAAACACAACCACGAGCAGCCAAATACAGCATAATTTCCCCTCCCTACCCTGTCGAGCTCACCCTTAAAACATAAAATTTAAAAACATCAATTCTTCATTTGGCTAGGATACTGCAAAAACAGAAATTCATTTGCTTAGCAGTACAGAGGCCTTTTCTTCAGAGATTCTGTAAAATATTTTTTTAAAATGCCTCCTCTCCAATAAACCAACATAAGCGTCCCCATGGGAGCGCCCTACCATTCAATTTCATCTTATCCCCCTTTTAAAAATTATATATATATATATATATTATACAATAAACAAATACAGTGCATCTAAACTGCATATTTATAATTATATAGAGTTAACTTCAGAGCCCAGCTTCCCTGGATGCTAAGTATACAAACTAGAAACTATCATCATTATAGTACATAAGCCAAGGAGCTTTTTACATTCTAGTCTCCCACGTTGAATATATTAATGTGTTAAAGAGAACAAAATGCAATCCGCTGTAAGACACTCTTTAATAAAAAAAAAAAACTGAAGGTCTTTTTTTTGTGGGCCACACAAAAAAAAATTGCTGTGTGGTCACTTTCTATTGAAGCGGCCTCAGTCTAAAAGGGAAAAAACCGAACCACCCAACAAATCCATCGCCAACAAAACAAACAGTCCCGAGGCCAGGAGGCTGCAGCCCCCTAGCGGAGTTTCTTGCCCAAGGCGGTCCTGGCGTTTCGGAGCTGCTGCTTGGCGGCACTGGCCTGCATTTTGGAGAGGGGGCAGTACTTGATGGTGTGGGCATTGTCCCCACTGGCCCCGCAGAGGGGGCACGTGTATCTCCGCAGCACGGGGCACAAGACCCGGCCGTCGGGTCCCTTGAGGATGTGCGTGGTGTAGAGGGCGACGGCTTCTTTGTTATTCCTGCAGAAGACGCAGACCTGCAGCTCCGGCTTGAGCAGCCGGGAGCCCGGCTTCTGGGGCGCCTGGAGCCGCCCGTCGCCCAGCCCGCCGCCCCACGCGTGAGGGGAGCGGTCCCGCTGCAGGTGAGCCGGGGAGCAGTTAAAGACCAGCGCGGCGGGGCTGGCGCGGCCGGAGAAGGGGCTGAAGTCGGCGAACCGCTCCTCCAGGAAGCTCTCGCCGTGGTGGTGGCTGCACAGGTCGAAGTCGTGCAAGTGCAAGGCGCCTTCGAAATAGGGGGTCCCCGCGTCTTCCTCCTCCTCGTCGTCCTCGTCGTCCTCCTCCGGAGCCGGCTGCACGGTGGCGGCCACCACCACGGAGGAGGGCTGGGTCCCGAAGCCCTTCTCCTCGCCCACGGCCTTGGTGATCAGCGTGGCCAGCCCCAGATAGTCATTCCACGAGTTGAACGCGTTCCCGGAGGCGGGGTGGCTCTTGGCACCGTAGCGGGCGCCCTGCAGGAACTCCACGGGCTGGTGCTGCTCCAGCTTGCCGGGGGGGAACGTCTCCATCGGAGGCTCCACGCCACGGGGCCGGGGGGGGGACCCGAGTCCCAGCCGCCGCCTCCTGCGCGCTGCAGCCGCCACTCCGGGACTGGCCCCGCACGCACCCAGCCGAACCCGCCCGCAACCAACGCAGCTCTGCGCGGCGGCCGCTTAGCTCGCTGGCCGCGGCTGCTCTAGCTACATCGGGGGAGGGGAGAGAGGAGGAGGCTCAGCCCAGGGGCCGCGGCAATTGGCCACCAGCCAAAGCAGCGCCCCCCGCCCGGCTCCACCGCTCAGGCCGCCGATTGGCTGATGCGTTAAGCTGCGTTCAGTCTCCTGCAGCTGTGTGTACACGGGTGGGGCCGCCCCTCGCCTTTGATTCGGAGCAGGTGAGAGGCCTCCAGCCCCCTGCTACGGTGTCTTGGGGAATGCGCGCACACACACACACATACTGCATCACATGGGGTAGCTAGGGATGGGCCCAAGCCTTCTCCACCACTGGCCGCTGGGCATTATACTGTGCAAAAATCAGCATCCTGGTGCCAAGTTGTGCCTGGATCGCAGAGCTAGGACATTGCACTAAGTATCGCCCTTCCTACATAGGGGTGGCTGGGGTGTTTTTCTGTAGTTCGCTTCCTCTGCATTCTATGTAAGATGGATGCAGTGATACTGGCCTACCTCAAAGGGGTGTTGTGAGACTTAATGAAGCCCTGATCCTGAAGAACTGTGCTGCCTGGGGGCAGGGCCGGCTTTAGGAAGTGCGGGGCCCGATTCGAACAGTTTCGACGGGGCCCTGACAGGGACGACTAAAAAAAAACCATGTTAAAAAAAAAAAAACATGTGGGGCTTGTACTCACCGGGCTGCGCTCCTAGTCTTTGGCGGAGGGTCCTTCACTCGCTCCGGGTCTTTGGCGGCACTGAAGGACCTGCCGCCAAAGTGCCGCCAAAGACCCGGAGCAAGTGAAGGACCCGCTGCCAAAGACCTGGAGCGCCGCCAGGTGAGTAAAAATTAAAAAGGTGCCTCTAGCCAGGGAAGGGATTCTCTGCCACTTGCCCCCCACTCTGGGCAGCCCTGCCTCTGGCACGGGGCCCTCTTACACGCGGGGCCCGATTCGGGGGAATTGGTGGAATTGGCCTAAAGCCGGCCCTGCCTGGGGGGACTCTTATACCCATGCTGAGCCCCCTTGATTTCAGTGGGGTTCTAAGCAGGCACCAGGGTCCTCTTGCATGGAAAAGTTTGCAGGAGCAGGGCCATAATTAACATTTGCAAAACACTTGCTGGTTTTCAGATATAAAAACCCTGTAGTGAAATGCTAAGTAGCACTATATACAAACCTTCAACAACAAAAAATCATCCCAAAAAGCCATCTCACAAGGACCCCCAAACAGAATTGTCCTAGTCCATATACTAATGTGAGCAGCAATACAACTGCATCAACCTCAGGCAGACTACTAAGTACTTGGCAAGCTGAGCTTTCCAAATGTAGAAAAATATGGGGTCTGATTCTATCACAAACTGAGATATTACCCCAGAAAAGGAGAAGTGCTAGAGACTCCATGAAATCTGCTGGGCACTCCACGATTGCTACTGATTTTACATGGAAGACACTCAGATACTATGGTGATGAGTGGCAGTCTAAAATCCTAAGCTAGCTAGCTTCTGTCTTCACTTACACTTGTGCAAACTAGGATCAGTTCCCCAGAACTCAATAGTATCACACTGGTTTTAATTCAAGAGATCACTGTTTATTTCTCCCCTTTCATGGGCCCACTGTCTCTGAGCAGCTGAAAGGTACATTCCTGTTTTTTAAACAAAACCTATAAACAGTGCTAGAGCCTGTGTCTGTGTTATATAAACTATAAGGAAGACAGGCAAAGGCAATAAGAAGTTTGTAGAACTGAGAAACTCATCCTCCCAGATTATGCAGCATAGCTTTCTGCAAATTCAGAATGGTCAGGAGCCCATCGACCATGAAGAAACTGAAATGCTTTTGAAAATAAAGTTTTTAATTACAAATGGCCTTTTCCTGGCTGCTTGCTGCTGATAGCCATCTTGCAGAAGAGACATCACTTCCAACACTGAGCTCTAGTTCGTTTCCAACCTTTCTTAATATTAGCGTAACAAAGAAAAAAGCTCATGTTAAAAATAACATTTGGTAAAAAACAATGAAGTTCTTTGTAAGCAGCCTGGGACATTTATCTATCTATCTGTGTACTTTGAGCTTAATTCGTGCCAGCCTGGACCCTGGCAGAATATGCTGAAGCAGAAGAAAGTCTGCAGGGGGAAGAGATTATGGGATCTGCAGAAAATAGCTGTGATTTTCCTTACCTCAAGAAACCTAAAATCAGTGCAGCTCTGAAAGTGTATGGGACTGCCTGGTCTGGAAAAAAGGTGTCACCTGGGCAAACTGGGGTATATGCAGCTTCAGAGCATCTACTTCACAATCTACAGCTGCATCAGGCTGATGGGGGTGCTATAAAAAAACCTACGAAAGCTAGGAGTTAGGGTTGGGAATGGAACCACTTGAGATCAATAGGTGTTGTTCCCTAGTGAGGTTGGTAAGTAAGACTTTAAGGATTTTTTGTTCTGCGTCTGTAAAGCCTCTAGCATGAGGGGGTCCTGGTCCTTGACAGGTGCTGTTACAAGACAAATAAATACTGAATTAATAATATAATACAACATACTTTGGATCAGGCCCTTATATAGGGAGGGTTCTAGTAGTGCAACAGTGGGAGTGAATCTGGCCCACAGAAGTTAGCTTCTCATACTGGTAGGGCCACACAAGTAATGGATGCAAGAGGGGTCAGCATTGCAGCTGCAACTAAAAATATTCATTTCAAGCTCATAGTAAGAACTGCTGGGCTGAGCAAAGCAGGGTCTGTTTTCTTTTCAGTGGTAAATCTCTCTTCCCAGCCTCCACCAACACCTTGGTTCCTAGCTGACAGATATTTACATTCTAATCCTTATTTAATTACCAGGGAGTTTGTTAGCTATTTAAATACTTGGGATTAACTAAGTTAAATATCAATACCTCAAGTGTCTGATTCTCCTTTACGCTCAGGCTGCTCTGTGCCACTCTGGCAGTGTAAAGGGGCCTTGGCGAGGAAGGCTGGCTCAGAGGTTAGAGCACTACTAGCCTTGCACGTGGAGGACTGTCTTCAATTCACTGCTTTGAGTCAGACTTCCTGTGTGATGTTTGGCAAGCGAGTCATTATGGTTTTAGGCTTCACAATGATGTAAAAAACCTCCCAGTGAATGCTTTAGGCATAGGGTGTCCAGATAGCAACTGTGAAAAAATGGGATGGGGGTGAGGGGTAATAGGCGCCAGAAAGTTCCAAAAAAATGGGAGGGTCCCTTTAAAAATGGGATATCTGGTCACCCTAATTAAGCACCTAAGCTTTCAAGATAGAAGTTCCCTCTGCCTCTGTTTCCCCCTCTGGGCATGTGCCATTTCATCTCCCACCTAAGCCCCAGAGTGATCCATGAATTTGGGGAAGATAAGCATTTGCCTGCCTAACTCATGTGCAGGCTTAATCCAGTAGGCCTGCTCAGAGCCAGACATGTTGGCACCAGCCAGGATGTAACTTTTACCCCAGTGGTGAGAGCACTCTCCTGGGAGACCCAGGTTCAATTCTCACTGCTGTCTGACTGGGGGAGAGGATTTAAATGGGATGCTTTAACTACTGGACTGAAAGTTATAAGGCGGGTGACACCATCTTCTCCTCCAGCTGCTTTGTGGGCAGGGAGGCAGGTGCCTAACTCATTCTCACAAGAAACACCTGGGGTGCCTCAGACTCCAGGAGAGGGGTTCCCATCTGTGAATAGCTGGCAGAGCTAGGCACCTCCCTGCTGCTCGGATTTAGGTAACTTCCTATGTTAAAAGGGCGGGGCTTACAGCACACTGCTCACCTCGGCATCTCCCATTGCTTGGCTTAGGCGGCTCACCTAAGCCCCCAACTCAGGCTGTGTGGATCACAAAGTTGTTCCTGTGACTTTCCCCCCCCCCCTCCCCCCCGCCTTCCCTCAGGCATTAAAAGTTAGACATGATTCTAAACATTGCAATACCTAAGTCCCTTTCTGGAAGTGGGCCTTAGCCTCTCTATACCTCATCTCTCTATCTATAAAATGGAGACAACAGGGGTGTTCTGAAGATAAATGTTAAAAGACTAACAGAAGTATTGGGAGCTTGAGGTTCTTACCCACGAAAGCTTATGCTCCCAATACTTCTGTTAGTCTTAAAGGTGCCACAGGACCCTCTGTTGCTTTTTACAGATTCAGACTAACACGGCTACCCCTCTGATAAAAGATTATGAGGCACTCCACTACTACAGCGATGGGGGGGCCACATAAGTACCTAAGAGAGAGACGTGCATGTATTGACTATAAAGGAGTATTCACAGGACTATAGTTACTAGAAATAGTTGGGAAAATTTGAAAATTTTCCATGAAAACTTTAGCCCATTTTTGAGTAGCTCTAATAGTGACGCTCCTGCTTAAGTGTTGGTATAATCACACACAGGTAGGTGCTGCACCATTGGCCTCAATGCGGGGTTTGACACTGGCAAACTCTTTCTCTCTTTGGTGGAGCAAGAGGACCCTTAAGGGGATAGCCAACCAGTGCTGCTACAGAGGTGCTGCTGCTCTGAACACAAACGAATGGCTTGATTTTTTTTTTTCAGAGGGGCTGAATGCTTGAGTCCAAAAGTGACCAATGAGTTCCTCTCCGCAGGAGACCAGCACTTGCATTCCTGAAAATCAGCCCCATATGCAGCTGACACTGCTCACCCTCTTTTTGTCTAGGCATTGATGGCCGTGGATCTTAAAGTGAATAATCTCCTATCATTTGTGCTGTGATACTTATGGCTAAGTATTACAGAAGTCAGAGAGGGAAAAGACATATTGGTTTGTTCTGTCAGTTTCCAGTCTATTGTAGGGAATAATGTGAAAAATATCTACACCATGAAAATAGTGTAAAAGGATATGTCTGTTGTTAGCCCTGCAGCATTGACAGCATGTCCACTGACAACTCTGATAGAGCTAATGTGTAATGACTATGCAATGCAGCTACTGTGCATGAGGCAGATTGAAAGCATTATTCTATTGCCTTGACTGTCCATATTTTCTTTTAATAACCTATCATGTCTCATATAGGGAATAAGACTCCTTCACTGAGTGTGCTATTTTCAAGGTGATATAACTTCAGAACCGTTAGAATTCACTCTTCCTGTAGACCTTGGATTGGCTTGTTGGGTGCCTATTACTGTGCAAGTGTAGGTCGGATGACCAGATAGCAAATGTGAAAAATTGGGCCTTTTTTTTTCCAGGGTGGGGTATAGTTGCCTATATAAGACAAAGCCCTTAATATTGGGATGGAACCGATAATGTCTGGTCACCCTAAGTGTAGGAAACCTCTGTATTGACATTGGAAGGATTAGTGCGTCAGTGGAACTAACGGTTTTATTGGCCATTTTCATGCTGCAAACAAAAAATGCTGTGAAGAGTTGCTGCTGGATGAGGTGCTACAGCTTGAAATAACATGAAACCAAACTGCCAGATTTTCATTTTTATCAAGAAACGTTAATAGACCCTAAGGACAAAGGGGCCTTCAAAATTCCATTTTTAAAATGAACCTCCTCCTTAAATGTAGGTTGAAGCCTATAGCTGAATCTACCCCAAAATACCCCCTTAACAGTCCTGGAAAGACAATAGGGGGAGGAGCATTTTGGGGGGGGGGGGGGGGCTTGTTTCAGCCTCACATGATTTATAGCGGCTGAGTGTATAAAAACACTGGAGACTGCAGAGGAAATGGTCCTTGTCATTGTGAATATAACACAATGGGTCAAATTCTAACCAGTGCAGAGAAAGGTGGTTTAATCACCCCTGAAAGCAGTGAGATCTCATGTTCTGGCTCCAGCACAGAGAGTGAGTTACTTCTGCTAGGAGCATGAGTAATCTGCACAGGAAGGTGTGCAGAGAAGCCATTGCTGGGTTCGGGAGCGTATGCACATACATATGTCCTTTGGCCTTTAAGCCCCATCCTGGCATTCTCATCTGGCATGGCTGGGATTGGAATGGAGATACTGCACCATATGGTAAAAGAACATAGTAGGCAAGTACATTTACTGTGCCACACAGCCTGGCTTGTAGTAATAACCAGAACCTGCTAAATACCCCACTACAGGATGGCTGGACTGTGTTTTTTAGATCCACTGGACATATCCAAGCACCAAGTCACACTTTGTTCTGCCAGGGAGAGAATCCTCTTGGACCAGTGTTTCCCAGCATGCAGTGAGAGAAGACTCCCCATAGCACCATTGGCTGTCTATAAGCTCTTTCCACCCTTTGCAAAGACACAGACTGCAGTATCACTGCCGTTGGTGTGTTGCACACCTGCATAACTGATCTGTGAAATCTTTACATCAGAAAGCAAAAATGATCTATAATTCTTTTAATTAGAATGACTGAAGGAGATATATACGTATATTGGGACCACCATCCAGGAGAGCGGTTGAGTTGGGAGAGAGATCTTACTCCACGGAATTGTTTGCTCCCCTTTGGCTTGGAAGGATTTAGTGTCTGTACACGGTGATGTATAGCATACCATCTTATGAAGCTTGCAGTCCTGGCAACTTTGAATTATGTTCAAGCTTTTCTTTGAAACCTCCATGGATGACGAAGCTGCTTTTTATTTAATGTGGGAGATGCTGACAAGCACGCCCAAGAGACTGGAGATCTCTTGAAAGGATCTTTTAAAATATTAGCTTCACTAACGCTTTTTGATGATTCCACCCCACGCCCTAAGGATCAAGGAGCTGTTTGATTCTGTCAGCAATGAAAAATCCATTAGGTGTCCACATAAGAAAGATACTCTGTGTTGATAGGATTGCTGGGGTAGCATTTAGTGACCCTGTCCAAAGCCTTTGGTTTAACAGATCATGCATTCTTTGGAAATGAAGAAGTTTATAGTACAGTGTTACCCTTCTGGCTAAGAGATTGGAAACAGCTGGTGGGACAAAAATAGGTAGGTTAGATTTATTATAAAAGACATAAACAGAAGAGTAATGAAAGCAAGAACTCAATGATTAGAACTGGAGCACTTGAAAATATTCCAATATTAAATATTTGGGTAAAGTATAGACCCTATTTAATTTTCCTTCTCTACGAAGAAAGCAATGTTTAAAAGCTCACTGCAAAAACAATTGTCATTCTTGACCAAAATTTCTCTGTGGATTTTTTTTATTTTTATTATTGTTTATCTTACCATAGTGTCTGCGAGCTCCAGTTATAGACCAGGATCCCATTGTGCTAGGTGCAGTACAAACGTAGAACAAAAGACAGTCTCTGCCCCAGGGGACTTGCATGTTAAATTTAACATGCCTTGAAGAGTCATTTCCCCATAAAATCAGTCTACTGGAACAGAGGCATTGACAATACTCTTAGGCTTTTTCTGACACACTGTTAAGCAACACTGTAATTTCTTTATAGGCAAGGAAGATGATGAAAGATGTCAGATGCTCCGCTATCAACATCAGGGATTCTCAACCTAAATTTCTTAGTGTGGCCCATACCTGTCTTTCTCAATCATTTGAATCCACCCACACTCCCTCTTGCAACTGCTTAACAGCTCTGTGGCACCTGCAGCCATCGCTAATGTGCACAAGCGACAGCAGTTAGGAATTAAATGTATTTTTAGCTGCCTTTTAATTTTATTCAGCAGCTGGAAACACGGAGCAGCACACAGCGCCATCTGACCAGCCAGCTCTCTGCAGCGCACAATCGGAGCACCTTTGCTCTACACCCTGCAAACACAGCAAAACAGAAAAGATCAGAGGAAAAATGGTGCTTCTGAATATAGGTAACTTGTTTGGAGCAGTGACCCCTTCAGCTTGAAAATCGCATCTGTGTATGAATTGTTTAGGTTGCAAAGTCAAACACTTGAAAGTGAGTAAATGCCAGAATTTAGGTTTTTCACACCATCCACAGGATTTGAACCTGAGCCTGTAGCAGTGCAGTCCAGCCTGAGCTATGAGAGTAATAGCATTAAGCTGGCAGCAGAAGGCTATCACCATGGGGATGGCAGGAATTGGGTTTCTGAGGCTATGTGGTGGGCCCAGGAGGAATCTTTCTTTCTCTCAGGAGGCTGGGGGAGCTCCCTTACCCATTTGGTGCCCCCATAGTGGGCACTGATGGAGAAGCCTGGGCTGGCTTTCTCTGAACTCCTTCTGGAGAGGCTGTCTATTTCTGGGGTTCCCAGTACAGTGTGTGCTTCTACTGTCACTGTTTTGATGGTGGCATGGGTATGACCTTAAATTAGAATGTTCTCCTCCATTTATTTTGGCATCATGCCAAAATAATTTGTTGGTGACACAATAGAGGGAAATGGTGACTTTTGAAAAGTTTATTGCTCAGCTAAACTGGAATGGAATTTCCTGGGACAAAGAAAAGGCACTTCTCTGCACCAGGGGCTTTCTCCTTAGCAAAAGTCAAAGGCCTTCTGCAAACAATGGAGATGGTAGCGCTAGTCAAATAAAAGGTCACAAGAATATTTTATAATGGAAAGTGTTAGCCAGGCTAAATGTAGGGGCTATTACCAGGTCCCCAATAACACACACACACACACACACACACACACACACACACACACACACACACACACACACACACACACACTATAAAAATTTCCCCTTCCTTCATATATATTTAATCTAAAGAAGAAAACATAGGTTATTAAAACTAACAATTTCAGATTTCTCCACCTGAGCTACAGCACAACATAAATGCAACCCAGCAAGCTAATGTTTATCATCAGAAGTATATATTCCTGAGGTTATAATAACTCACATTGATAGCTTGGGGATGGGGGGAGAATATGAAAGTAGCATAGAAATTCATATATTCTGTTTTAATGAAAATCAAACAGTTTTTATGGAAACTGAAAAGGATCTCTTATTTTAGAGTAATTTCTGCTTATGCGTTTTGCAAATATGTCAGAGGAGCAAAACACGACACATTCTATAAGTATGTCAGTTCTTAAATGTAGAATATGATTTTACTTTTAAAGAAAATGAGTTCAGTTTGAAATTTAAAAAACATTCCTTTGTAGAGGTCCCATTAATGGGAAACAGCATAATATGGTTGTACATTTTGCAAGTTTAAAATTAGTGGCATAAAACCATATAGTATTACAATGACCTATTTCTGTATGATATAACTGAAAGATATAGCAAGGTTTTTTCATTTTATTTTTTTATATATAGCTCTGGTTTGCAAAAGGTGTTTATATTTATCTGGGCTGTAAGCATACAACAACCTTTCCATTATAAAGATGCAAGTTGTTAGAGGGGTAACACTTAGGGACAGTTCTTTTATCCTACAAATTGGTATGCACGGTGGGGTCCAGAAGGATATTCTGGGTGAATTGGCCAGGCCAATGTGGAGATACAAGGGCCAGATCCTCAGCTGGTGTAGGTCAGTATAACTCCACGGAAGACCATGTAACTATGCCAACTGACACCATCTGAGGATCTGGCTCATGAGACTATAAAACTATCTGGGTGAAATCCTAGCTCTCAGTCAAGTGGGAGTTTTGCCATTGACTTCAGTGAGACCAGGATTTCATCTTCACTGTTTATCGTGGCTGAATGATTATGATGATCAACTGTCAGACTGAATTTTACAAGAGGGACCATAATAACGGCCATACTGGGTCAGACTAAAGGTCCATTTAGCCTAGTATCCTGTCTTCCAACAGTGGCCAATACCAGGTACCCCAGAGGGAATGAACACAACAGGTAATCCAGTGATCCATCCCCTGTTGCCCATTCCCAGCTTCTGGCAAACAGAGGCTAGGGACACCATGCCTGCCCATCCTGGCTAATAGTCATTGATGGACCTATCCTCCATGAACTTATCTCGTCTTTTTTTGAACCCTATTCTAGTCTTGGCCTTCACAACATCCTCTGGCAAGGAGTTACATAGGTTTACTGTGCCTTGTGTGAAATACTTCCTTTTGTTTGTTTTAAACCTGCTGCCTATTAATTTCATTTGGTTATCCTCTAGTTCTTGTATTATGAGAAGGAGTAAATAACACTTCCTTGTTTACTTTATCCAAACCAGTCATGATTTTATAGACCTCTGTCATATTCCCCCCCCTTAGTCGTTCCTTTTCCAAGCTGAACAGTCCCTGTCTTATTAATCTCTCCTCATTTGGAAGCCGGGAGCCGTTCCATACCCTTAATTATTTTTGTTGCCCTTTTCTGAACCTTTTCCAATTCTAATATCCTCTTTTTGAGATGGGGTGACCACATCTGCACACAGTATTCAAGATGTGGGCGTACCATGGATTTATATAGAGGCAATAAGATATTTTCTGTCTTATTATCTATCCCTTTCTTAATGATTCCCAACATTCTGTTAGCTTCCTAGGGAGGCCTAGGAAGTTTTGCTTGTTACATTTTAGCAACCGTTAGTGCCTTTTGGAATTTTGAGGAGATGTCGTCATATATTTTGTAAGTTTCACACTTCTGAATGTCAGCATGCTTTATCAGCATGTAATGGGTGCTTCACTTCTGCTGTTAACTCTGGGATAAGAAGGGAGGACCCCAATTCAGCAAATCATTCTAAGCACGCACTTAAGTACGTTACTGAATTGGGGAGAAGTTTGGCAGATTCATAAAGCTGTTTGGTTTCAGAAGTCTGCAGAGTTTCTCAGGCATAGAGGGAAACAATGTTGACTTGTGACACTGGGTGAAATTTTGGTTCCATTGAAGTAAATGGAAAAATTCCCATTGATTCCAATGGGGGCCAGGATTTCATCTATTTACTTCAAAGGGACTTAAGCATATGCTTAGGCTAGGTCTACACTATGGGGGGGTGTCGACCTAAGATATGCAACTTCAGCTGCGCGAATAGCGGAGCTGAAGTTGCGTATTTTTAGGTCAATTTACCTGGCTGTGGGGACGGCGGCGAGTCGACTGCTGTCGCTCCCCCTCGACTCCGCTTTCGCCTCTCGCTGCAGTGGAGTTCCGGAGTCGACGGCAGAGCGATCGGGGATCCATTTTTATCGCGTCTACACTAGACGCGATAAATCGATCCCCAATAGATCAATCGCTACCCGCCAATCCGGCGGGTAGTGAAGACGTGCCCTTATGCTTTGTTGAATAGGGGCCTAAATGATGATACAAAGTTCACGGAAATGGCAAATCAGGCCTGATGTGCTTTTTTTGTTAAGGGAATTAGAAACAAAGAGAGGGGGTTCCGTTTTTGAAGTCTTGGCTGTCTTGTTTGAAAGGAATATTTCAAACAAAGTTTAGCCTAGAAACGCCACATTCCTTTTATTCATCTGTCCTCTCTGAAAATTTGTGCCCTGGAGAATTTCTGGGAAGGTCTGATATGTATGTTTGGATTTATTGCTGTTAGTTTCTGAATGTCATTGAATACTAATGCATATTTCTAATGTCTGTAAGGACTCCTGTAATTTTTTGAATACTGCATGGCTGCTTAAGTGAAGAGGATACTCCTGCAGCGTCCCTAAGCAGAACCGGCCAGGTTAAAAGACTTCAGGAAGTCTGCATATTTAGCTTTGAAGATTTTTTGGTGCAAATCTAGCTAGCAGATGATCAATATATGCTAATTAACAGCTGTCCTGTAGAGAAGCAATCTAACTTACAATTTAGATCAGTATTTTTCCTTGACAACTTCCTTAAAATCCTAAGAAAATTCCCACACAAAGTTTTGTTAAATCATTAGCTAAGGGTAAACATATTATTAAGAGGGGAAAACACTGAAATTAAAAAAAAAAAAAAAAAAAAAAAACAACAACCCCTCAAACACACTGGAAATCCCAGATAAAGGTAACATGCAAAGGAAATAAATTTGTGCCTTTTTTTTTTTTTGGCTTCCTTCTAGTGTATAGGGTTTCTTTGTTTGTTTTTACATTACAAATTCAGGTCTTGTCTGTTGTGAAAGACTGATGGAAAAACTAGTGGAAAAACAACTTCAAAGATTAAGTAACATTTTGGATAAAGGAAGCCTTTGTTAATGATTGAGCACTGCCACCCTGAGAGTTCACAGTAAACACATTCTGTCTGGGACATCTGAGGGTATGTCTACACAGGAACTAGGCACTTGTGCCAGCTGACTCGGGCTCACAGGGCTTGGGCTGTGGGGCTGTACCATTGCGGTATAGATGTCTGGGCTCAGGCTGGAACCCAGGCTCTAGGGCTCTGTGAGGTGGTAAAGTCCCAGGGCTTGGGCTCTAGCCCAAGCCTGAAGTCTACGCAGCAATGAAACTACCCTGCAGCCTGAACCCTGCAAGCCCAAATCAGCTGGTATGGTCCAGCTGGGGGGTTCTCTTGATTGTGTAGAGGGCCTATTAGGGCATGTCTAGCAAAAAGACTAGCGCACCAGGGCTGGCATCTCCTGCTCTTGTGAAAAGTAAGACTGGCTCTTAATGACCACAGCTTCTCAGAGCTTCAGTTTTGCCTCATTTGAAAGACTGATATCATCTTATCCCAATTTGTCTCTAATCATATATTTTTCTGCTAAGGTTAAATGTGTTTTGATTTATGGGGAGATTTTCAAAAGTGCCTAAGGGATTTGAAGCACAAGTCCCTTTTGATATATATTTTTTTTTCAATAAAATTGTGCTCCTAAATCTCTTAAGTGCTTTTGAAAATTTCCTCCAAAAGACACAAATCACTAATTAAATACCAAAACTGTATCTCAAATTTTGTTCTTAACAATATAATTGCAATTGAGAAGTGACTGGTAAGATTACATGCATGACTGCACCTTTCAGCCATTAACCGGCATTTTTGGTTAACGTCGTTAGTACAACCTAGATTGTGATTTCTTGGAATGTTTACAGTGGAATCTCCTTATTGCTAGAAACTGTCAGTATTGTGGTATAAGAACATATAAAATGTTGTGTGGCTGAGAAAGTAGATGTGGTGTGGGGTGTGTTTTTTTTTTTTTTTTTTTAAATGGGCAAACTCTGATCTCAAATATGCATGATAGATTTTGAGATTCTGGACTGCATCCTGACACTGATTCAATGTGTATCTGCACCTGCAGGGGGAGCAGACTATAATGATAGTATTTTTATATAATATATAGGGTCACAGATGTGGTCTGGTGCTTTACAAACCCAGAGACCAGGTCTGAAACTAGAGATTGGAACAAATTAGAGCCAAATCTCCAGAACTCTTGATGGAATGAATGGGGGAAAAAGGTATGTTTGAAAGGGGAGGGGATTGGAAGATGCCCTACTATGTTAGTTATCCAGGCAGAAAGTTGGCAAGATCTCACTGGCAGGCAACTGATGGAGAAAATTCAGAGCTTAGCTTGTGAGTTAGGCATTCCTGATTTCACTGTAACTAATGGGTTGCTAGAAAGATGGAAGGATGATATTTTATACAGTTCAAGCAGTAGCATAGCAAAAGTACAGATGTGGATGATTGTGTTCCAGAATGTTGGGTTATAGAAGCTCCCCTGGAATTCATGAGAGGGAAAAAATTCAACTTTTGGGTCTTGTTTAAGTGCTAGAGGAAAAAGGAATGGACAGATGTCATCTGGGTTGAATATTGAAATATAAGTGTTAAGATGTGGCTCGAGTCTTGTGCATAAATAGCTTGCTATGTAGTGAACAAGGATGGGAAAATGGATCCCACTGCTATAGGAACAAGTAAGACTTAAAGGTTGCTTTAAGGATGTGAAGATAAGACTGGTGCTGTATGAAGCCAGCAAGAATGTACAGGTGAGAAATATGGAAGAATTGTTTGTATACAATATTAGACCGCTTTATTCAAAGAGGCAGGAAGTTTGATGTCATGTGCTACCTGCACAGCAAATGCAGATAATAAAAAAGTGTACAAACATAACATTTAATTTACCATCTGCCAAAAGATCCTGTGGCGCACCAACACTTTGAGAAAGCAAGCTGGGTGAAATGCTGGCTCCATTGAAGGCAGTGGCAAAACTCCCATTGATTCAGTAGAGCCCAGATGTCACCTCATGCTTTTTATCAGCATAATTTTAATTAATACAAGACAAGGCAAATTATGGCCATACTGCCGAAACATTTCACTCTTTGGCCTGGTCTACTCTGGGGGGTGGGAAGGGATCGATCTAAGATACGTCGACTTCAGCTACGCTATTCTCGTAGCTGAAGTCAACGTATCTTAGATCGACTTAGAATTACTTACTTCGCATCCTTGCGGCGCGGGATCGACGGCCGTGGCTCCTCCGTCGACTTTGCTTCCGCTTCTCGCCGAGCTGGAGTTCAGCAGTCGACGGGAGAGCGATCGGGGATCAATTTATTGCGTCTACACTACACGCAATAAATCGATTCCCCGATAGATTGATCGCTATCCGGCGGGTAGTGCAGATGTACCCTTTGTCGTCTTACACATGCAAAGGGAGAAGTGGACCTAACCAGAGCAATAATTGCCAGATGCTACAGAAGGGTTAGCACCACTATACCCCCATGGCCTGATAATAGGGGAAGGAAGACTATGCTCCTCCTGAGATGGCAGAACAGGATCTTGATTGTTCTGAAGAAATTGACAACGGGCATTTGAGAGGGAAAAGAAAGGGGGACGTATGCTTTATGCTTAGTTACGATCCATGCAAGAGGATGAATCTGTTGAAACAAATAATGAAGCAGAAAATCCGCCACAGAACTTTGTATCAGCATTACAGGCTGTTTTCTCAAATGGTGTGTCTACATAGCCATCAGAGGTGTGATTGCTGCTCAGGTGGGTGTACATGCACTAGCACTAACCTAGCTAGCACAGCTACACAAAGCCACAAAGACACGGCAGCATGGGCTTCAGTGTAGTTTGTACGAGTCCACCCAGGACCCTTGGTATGTATCACATTGCTAGTCCTTGTTCGACTCCGTGCCACTGCATTTTCATTGCTATTTGTAGCTGTGCTAGCTGGTATGGGTATCCTGCCCTCGCTGCGATTACACCTCCGATTCCAGTGCAGACGTACCCAAAGTCTTGTGACAAGCTTGAGGCCTTTCCCAATAGGCTTTTCTGACACACGCTCTCAGGAGTGTGCTGGCAGTGACTATTCGCTTTCATGCATATTGTTTAGATGTGGGTGAATGTGGCAAAGAAGCTTTCACGAATATACTTATGAACAGAAACTGCGATTTCATTTTGCTAGTGTTTCATGGCCTCCTTTTAGTTGCTTTGGATACAATTCATGTGGCCCGTGCACTGCAGAATTTCACTTTCTGTGGAGCATCTGTATTGGCAAATTTTGGGTTTACAGAAATCTTTGTGGAAAGCAAAGATGGTTACTCACACACATGCATGTCTGAGAAGATTCCTTTGTATTTTAAAGTGTCTGGAGAGTCCACTTAAATTTGGCCCCAACGTTACATTTTTGTAAATAAACGCTTATAGCTTTTATAAGACTAATAGAAATATGCCACCTCCACCCTTCATTTAAAAAAAAAAAAGCTCCAATAAACACAGTTGGTTTTTAAACCAACAGCTCCTGGCAAAGTCTGAAACCCAAAAGTTACAGCACTAACAGCCTGAAAGCGAAACTGGCGATCAATAAAAATGAAGCTGAATTAACTGATTTTCATTTGCCCAAGATCAGAAAAATGTAAGAAGTAAACAAAAAAAGTGAGTAAACAGTAAGGTTTTTTTTTCTTTTTTAATTTTTTTTTAAATTCCCTTTTTAACAATCTGTGGTGGCATTGTTACCATAGGTAAAGAAACTTGTTTAATATATGTGATATTTAAGCTCAGTGTCCCTTGAAAAATAATCAAATGCATAATGTGAAACTGAAAACATTTCATGGGAACATAACTATTTTATTGAAACATTTGACAAAAATGATCAATGTTTTGTTTTGAAAAGGTTAAAGCCCTTCATTTCAACTTGGTTTCAACATATGTATATTACAAACATTCAAACAATAAAGTCAAATGATGCATTTACCTTTATTTCAAATACAGATTGTATGATGAGGTGCAGTGATAGCACCGAGCTTTGACATACAAAGCTTTATTTATAAACATGTCTTAAAACAGCACAATATTCACCTGTCGCCAGGCAGACCTGCTGCCATTACCACACCAAAACACCAGTTACAACAGAACCTTTCCAAAACAAAAATACATGAACAAGTACAAACAGTGAAACCAGGTACACGACACAGTCCCTAGCATTGCATGTCACCTAGCTCCCTTTCCCTGTTTTCTGTGCATGTGGGGCCAATGGAGGAGGATGGAGGGGGGGAGGGTCAAGATGGAGGAGTGCATGAGGCTCAGGTGTTCTGCCCAGCCCCTCCTGGGCACTGATTGCATGGGCCACCCAGAAACTGATTCTTGACTGAGGGTACGTCGCAGGGGACTCAGGCTGTGATGGGGGAGAGGCAGCAGGAGCCAGTACTTTTGCAGCCCAGGTTGAGAGGAGCCACGCAGTTCTCTCTGCTGAGCTCTGTCCTCCTCCTCCTTTAGCCACGTTCCTGTTCCAGGGATTGCAAAGCGAGGGCCTGCTCCCACACTGAAACCCTGTCCTCAAACTGGGCAGCCAGCCTTGGCCTGTCGGCATGTCTCTGCTCCAGCCGCAAGTCCCTCTGTTTCGGGTACTGAACCCACTTGGTGTCCCTGTCCAGAACTTCAACCACAAAGTTCATCACGGAAACACTTCCTCTTGGCATAGTCCATGAAGGTACATTGGCCCAGGCTTGTACTACTATGGACAAGCTATGGAGGTATAGTGGCCAGTAGAGGCTAACGAGGTGGACCTGGAAAATACATCCTTCCCCAGAATGACAGTACCAATCTGGAGTTCCTGTTTCAGAAAAAAGTTTACAGCTATCAGCAGCTGGGATTGGGTCAGAATTGATGAGGGAATCAACAGGATGCTGCATTAGCTTCTACATGAATTACCTTGTTATGGCTGCATGCAAACACAAAGAACTCCACATTTCTGGATTAAAAACTCAAAATACCCATTGTACTTGGGACAAATGATCTTGTCACCTATGGACTGCTGAAATGGACTAGATTTGTAAATGGAACACATTTCTTTCCCCCTCCGCCCCCTCCCCCTCCCCCCACCCGCATTCACTGTTTCCAGGTGGTTGACAGACCAGGGAGTGGTTACAGAACTGCAAACTTAAAGGCATGGCAATTAGGGTGACCAGATGTCCCGATTTTATAGGGACAGTCCCAATATTTGGGGCTTTTTCTTATATAGAGGCCTATTACCCTCCACCCCCTATCCCGATTTTTTTTCACGCTTGCTATCTGGTCACCCTAATGGCAACGGAAGACTTATTTCTAAGAAACAGGAATGGCCCTAGCAAAAATCTGCATCTTCCCAGCAAAAATTCACTTTAAAGTGCTTATTTACTGTTTGCATTTGCCAGTCCCCATTTTGAATGACATATGGTGGATGGGAGGGGAAGGAGGGATACTAAGGCTCTAGGATACAATCCACCATCAGCAGCTACATACTGCTAGCTGGGGCTTCTCATAACGTTTGCATTGGTTCATAGGGTGGAAATTCCTCCCATTAGAGTTTTATCAAAGTTTATAATGGATCCATAAACTTACTGGGCTCAGGGACGGCTTCTGGGTCAGCTGCAGGCTCTGCAGGGGGCTGTTCTTCCTGGGGGGCATCCAAGAGCTTCTCTGAGTATGGTCCCAGAATGTGCTGCTGCTGCCCTGTTCCAAAGCCTGCTCTAGAACCACTTTCAGCAACCTAGTGATTTCATGGTCCTCACTCGCTGCTGGCTCCCATCCGTGCCCATGCTGGATTCTGAAGCCAGCAGGGCACCATCCTGGCTGACCAGGTCATCATGTACCACAGTTGGCTCCATGCTGGGCACAGTGCCCAACATTCAGTAAAACTCCCCATAAAATGGGCACAATGTGGGCAACTTGCCTGAGGTCTGTTTCTGATTCCTAGTTTTTCCGGTATTAGCTCTTGAGCGACTTAATCCACTTCCTACATTGGTTACCAGTCAGGTAAATTGGGAGTGTTGCCAGCTTCTTTACTCTTTGCTGGAATGCATGGTCATTCCTGGTACTCTTTCTAAAGTCCACAGTTTTGCTGGCCTCACTTGAGAGATTCACCAAAATCTGGCTGTGCTCCCATGACCATGAAGCAACGTGCTTTGCAAAAGGCTTGTTCTGGTCAGTCGCCATTGCAAACTCAGAAGGCTAGCTGATGGTGTGTTTTGCAGCTCAGTGGTCAGAAGACCATGGACTCACTGAACTGCTGCAGTATGCCGAGGGATTCACTTTTGTTTTTATTGAAGTCCACTGGAGATTCTTGGGAATAGAGAGAACAAAGGAAGTTGTTCTATGGGATTGTATCAAGTGGAGCTGCATCTACACAGCAAAGCAATAGGGCTTGAACCATAGGCACCGACTTCTACTGGTGCCGGTGGGTCCCCCTCTGCCCCCATCCCGACTCCACCCCTGCCCAGCCCCCTCCCACTCCCATTCCAACCCTTTCCCCAAAGTCCCTGCCCCAACTCCGCCCCCTCCCTGCCCCTATTCCGACTCCTTTGCCAAATCCCCACCCCGGCCCCGCCTCCTCCTCTGACCACACCACATTCCCGCTGCTCCCTCCTCCCTCCTGGAGCTTGCTACAGCTGTTTGGTGGCGGCAAGCACTGGGAGGTAGGCGGAGGCGGAGGGGACGGGGGGCAGGGAAGGGCGGGGAGCTTGGCTGCCGGTTGGTGCGGAGCACCCACTAATTTTTTCCCATGGGTGCTCCAGTCCCAGAGCACCCACGGAATTGGCAATATAGCTTGAACCCTGGGTCGTGGCTTGACTCAGGCTCAGACCTTCCACCCCTGTATGGTCCTGGGATCAAGCCATGGATTAATATGATTTGTGTGTAGACAGAAAGGGGGGAGGGTTACGCTTGAGGTTGAGCCTGGGATTACACTGCAGCAAACACTAAGTGAAGTTCTGTAGTACTCTTTGATCTACCCTGCTTTGAAACAGGAGTAGATGAAGCACACTAGGGAAACTTTAGTGCGTGGTGGCAGGGTCTACACAGACGTAGGGTATGTCTACACTGGAAAAAAAACGCAAAAAAACATGCACCAGCAGCAAATCTCAGAGCCAGGGTCAACTGAGTAGGGCTTGCAGGACCCCTGCTATGGGGCTAAAATGTCAATGTAGATGTTTGGGCTGAGGCTGGAGCAGAGACTCCGAAACCCAGCCCAAGCCCAAATGCCTACATTGCTATATTTAGCCGTATATATGTAGCTCAAGGCCAAGTCAGTTGACTCAGGGACTTCAACCCAGCTCTCCTGAGTTTGAGGCAAGCACCCTACACACTGGGCCATCCTTCCTTTCCTTGGCTCTACACTGAAGCTCTAATTTCATTTGTAGGGTGATGTCCAGGTCTGTTGTGCAGAGAAGACTGAGATGTCTCAAGATTAGGATTATAAACTGCATCAGAGGACTGAATAGAAGCAGAGAATGGATTGTGCTTTAACAAATTCTTAATGAACCCCAAATACATTTTAAAAGGACACAGCAAAAGTGCTGACATACATTATTGAAAATGACAGGCGAGGCAATGGATTTAAGTCTAAATAGGTGATCCTTCCTAGTATTAAGGTCTCCCTTTAAGGAAGGGATAGAGGGAGGGGAGGAGAGAGAGACTGGAACAGTCTGAGGAAAGATGGCATTAGATGGGTGGTTATAGGATAAACACAATGGCTTGCGGACAATAATCAACAGGTTGGGGAGGAACCCAAAAGCATCTGCTGAAGACCAGAGGGGCTAAAATTCAGTAACTGGAGACATTTATGGTGTCTGATGAAAGACTTAGGTGGTTCCTTTGATTTTCTTGCCCAAAGGGGTATGGAGTGGCCAACCACTGACTTTAGGGAGAGATGCAAGGAGTACTGGATTGGCCTCTTTGGTGGCTAATGCAGGCCATTTTTGTAAATTCCATGGGTCATAGAGCCGGTAGAGTCTGATCCAAATTCCATTGAAATCAATGGAAAGACTCCCACAGACTTCCCACCGTGGGCTTTGGTTCAGATCCTTAGCTTGGAAAGCACTCACTATGGAGTTTGATCCTACAACTTACTGCGTGTTTTGGCTTGATCTGACAAAGCCCTTAGGCACTTGTTGAAGCCATTGAAGGTAATGGACTACTGAGAGACTTAAAGCTAAGTACTTGCTTAAGTAATTTTCTGCTGAGTGTCAGGGCTCAGCTCAGTCAATTCCCTACTGATATAATACAGAACCATGCTGGGTACATTTGGTAGAAACAATTGAAGGTTAAAATGCATTACAAACAAACAACCCCTCCCACAACAAACAAATTGGACCTTACCACTTAAACTCTGGCCAAATACAGTGGAATCAGCTCAGATATTTTCAGTGCATTGGCATGTACACACAATTCACAGGGTGAAGTCCCTGGGTACACAAGAAAATAAGGAGCTGGAGTTTGAAAGTGTATGTCGAAAAATCTCTCTGAGGAGGTCAGTTCACCCTTTTGGAACCCCTGGTATTTCTCACTGTTTCCCTGCTGACACAACACTTCTAGTGAATGTGAAGGTGTAATACAGGCTGTGCCTGTCCAATTCACTCACCATCAGGCTGTCCTGTAGGGAACTACTCAGGTCAACACGAAACACTCGTAAGACTAGTTGTCAGTGCTGGATGACATGGCACTTTTTAAGGTGATAGTCTTACTTCACTAACTAGATAGGGCGGGACGGCGCTGGTAGGGGACAGCTCTGAGCAAGGAAGGAGCCTAACCGTGCCTCAGCGACCCCTTCTGGTGTACAATGCCCCCCATGCTGCCCAAAAAAGGATGGTGGCTTGCTGCTCTGGACCAGCTCAGCTGTGGGGGCCAGTGTGCCTGGGGCTGTGTGGAGCCAAGGCTGCCCCCATTCCTCATCCCACCTACCTGCTCCACATGGAGTAGTGAGCGTGAAGCACCTTTTGCTCCTCTTCACCTAGGGTTAAAGTCCAGGTAGCCTGTGCAGGGCCTACTGTCTCTTATGGCCCTGCATGGGGAGGAAATCCATGTCACAAACCAGCCCTACATGGTTCCCTAACACAGCTGCTGTATTTGTAGTAGAGACCGCTTGTTCCTCTCCAGTTGTGTCAGGCAAACAACTGCTGTTTGTCAGAATGGTGGAGGGTATTGAAATAAACTCATCAGCGAATTCCTATTTACAATATGATGTGCTGTAATATATTTCCCATGATAACTCTAAATCCCAGCTGTTGCTCCCAGGCATTGAAATCTAGAGCAGCAGGTCTCCCAAGTCTAGGGTATTTATTTGTTCTATAGGCATTGGTATGACATTCACCTCCATACTATCTGAGCACCTCACCATACCCACATGAGGCAGAAGAGTATTATCTCCATTTTACAAATGGGGAAACTGAGCACAGAGTGGTGGGTAAGTGATTTGCCCCTGATCATGTAGTAAGACTGTGGCAGAGTCAAGAATACAGCCCAGATTGGATTCCCCATCTTGTGCCTTAATCACAAGACTGTCCTACCTCTTTAAAGAAAAAATCATTTGAAATCCCATCAGATAACTTTCTGTGACTCATTGCATTGGTCTTCTAGTTCACAGGCCTCCTGCATAAAATAGTCACATGATCCAATTTAAATGCCAGTCCAATTTTCAAGAGTTGTGTTTGTTCACTGGAAAGTGGAATGTTGGCTTAGAAAAACGCAGCTTTCATTGGGAGCTATTTGAAATCGGATAATCTCATTGGGATGAATACAGAAACTGTTCTCGTCTAAGCAGCCAAAATCTGGTGCTAGAGAGAGATGCTTTGATAGGACATATGCCTTATGTCTTTTGTACAGCGAAGCCTGATCCTGCACTTGTTGAAGTCGATGGCAAAGCTCCCATGCACTGCAATGATGCAGGCTCAGGCTGAAAGCTTGGGGAGATTGGGCAAGCAAGTCCACCAGAGAACTGAGATGGATAAATAAGCAACCATTATTAGCTCATGGATAACAAACCCCTTTGGAAATATGAAATGAATAACCCTAGTCATCTTTAATGCAGGCTCGTGGTACTTGTGGGGGTTGGGGTTCAGATGCTCTCAACATGGTGAGGTGAGGGTGAAATAGCCCTTGGAAAATGTCCTCCATTGTGTTTGTTCAATAGCAGGTAAGCAATACCCATGTTTTACTCTCCATCTGTCACTCCTTGCATTAGATCATCACTGTTGCTTTCTGTTGCATTCTTCTGACTCACTTTTCAAGACCCATAGTAGTAGACTATATTGGGCCCGGTTTTTCACTGCCTTGAATCTTGTGTAGTCATTTGCCTCTGGGGAACAGGGAGCATCTTCCCATTATGTGTGTGTACAGCACCTAGCACAATGGGGCCCAATCCCTGACTAGGATCGGCCACAACACAAATAATAATCAACGATCATTTACTCCTGTATAAAGTAGGTGCAAGGAGGGTGTCTGATTCTAGCAATCTGATTTGGTAGTACTGACCTCTTCACCCACTCTGTTTGCCCAAGTGTAAATAACGACACAAGATGTAGAGCAGTGGAGAATCGGCCCCAGTGCATAATGGGTCCAACTGTGTTCTCAGGTACATTGGTTGCAGCACTCATTAACGTGGAGTATCCGTGTCTCTGAGGGCAGAATTAGGCCCGATTCATTTAAAGTCAGTGTAGTTCCATTGAAGTCAATATGAGTCTTTCTGTTCACTTCAGCGGGGTTTGGATCAGACTGTTAGCGGTTATCAGACATGTCACCCCAAACAGTATCTAGTCACACTCTGCCTACCCCATGCTAGTAGCTGGCGGTGTGTCTTGGAGGTTCTGTTTGTTTGATATATGTCAATATACATGGAGTTGATCAGTAAGTGGTGGAGAGGAATAGATCAGACAGATCATTCAGTGCCCAAGGTGCAGGGTTGTAATTAAGTTTGGGGTGCAGGGGAAAGACAGCTGAAGTGTGTGAAAAGAACCCTTCTTAAAAATGAGCATTTTGCTAAATGGATTTTGTTCCTCTGATTCAATAATATTGCGCAGGCTTTCAGCCACCCTGGAGTAGTAGCTCATTGTTCACTCATTTTTTCCCTATTAATAAACATGCCCAAGCACTTTAAATGGAATAACATGCCATGTGAAAAAACAACACAACTTCATGTCCCTATGGGGGAAAAAATATATGTACAGGGAAAGAGTCATACCTGCACATTTTGTTTACTGAAATAGATTGTTGCTTTGTTTCTTAGGGCTTTACTTTGTGTTACAAGGGTAACTTTATTTCTCCTCTTGTTTTGCGTATGCAGTCAGTTTTTAGTGAATCTTTCCTTTTTCAGCTAGTTCATCCATGCAGTACATTTTTTAGTCAAAGCCAATACTGTTTTCAAAGGAGCTTTTACATCAATGGGGAAGATGCTGTCAGAATTGGAACCATTCAAATCCCATTATGAACTGCAAAATAAGGAACAATCTCATAGCGGGGGCAGAAAATGGCTTTGAGTTTAAAAAAATAGGAATATAGGAAGCGCAACATAAAACTATATGTGCTGGGTGTATGGAAAGAGAGTATCTTGAATCTTTATTCCCTTAAGTGAGCTTATCTTCTAATCTTGGAATGGCTTCTGAATGCCTACAATTACATCAGCAATTTGAGTGTATGTGAAAGTACCTTACTCCCCGCACCCCCATGTCGCCCAGCAATTGCATAGCCTGCAATGTCAGAAAATGTTATTTCAGTTGGAAAAATCTCCCTGTAACTTTAAGATTCCCCTCTAAGCTCGAATGAGTTATTACAGCAGGTTTTCACCTGGGCTGATAACAGGTCTCCAGGGGAGCATTCTCCTCTGAGCTCCTGGGTAGAGGTCATATTTTATACTAATATTAGATTATGGTAATAATGTCGCACTCGAGGGGGAGTTTTTCTCTCAAAGTGTGTTTCATTTTGAGGCGTTTGTGTGTGAATTGCAGTGGGCATCTCAGCTGCAATCTGTCCTGGACAGGGAGCATGTATTACTCCAGTGACTGCAACTCCTCTGAACCTAGTCCTCTGCTGACTGGAGGGGAACTAGTCCAATCCTATCTACTCTCCATATCCTTTGGAGAGGCTAGCATTGTCATTCACCTCGCCCAGTCCTTGTAATCAGGAAGCACAAGCACTGGCAATTGGGATGGCACCTCCCCAAAGGAAGGGAGGGCGCCCCTTGTGCCTTATTCCACAACCTTCTGCCTACCCACTCAGAAAAATGTCCAGGAAGTGTACTACTACATAGCACACCAGGGACAGTTCAGCTGGGAGTTTGAGCATAAACACCCCCCAGCTCTGTTGTGAGGAGCTAGCTATCTCCCCATTAGCTCTGTTAAAGGGAACGGCAAACAACTCTGAAAGGAGTCCAGTGTATTTTTATGCACTAGCTGCCCCACTTACTCTTCCTATGTGGGGCAATCAGCACATCCGTAATTGTAAATGAACCCAGCGGGATTTTTTTCATAAGAGGTGTGTTCATTATTTTATATTTGGAAGGTCATAAAAATAATACGTGGCAAAAACAAGCTAGTCATAGTCATATTATAGCAGCCCTCTGTGGGCCTTATCCAAGATCAGGGCCCCATTGGGCTCAACATTGCTCAGATACATAGTCTCTGTCTCAACGAGCTTACAATCTAAAAAGAAAAAGACCAGCAGGGGTGTAACAGGGTGAGGTGCCTCAGGAATAGGAAGTGACATTGTCGTTTTGTGTAGCTTTTCATGCGGGATTTGGAGTTTTATTTGGTGTTTATCTTTATGTTCCTAAGCCCAGGCGTCAAGGAGGGGTATTTTTTTGGCCCCCAAAAGTCTGCAGGGAGATAATTTGAGAAACCAAGAGGGGAAACTGAAGTGAGGAGCTGCTTGCAGGCCTGCCTGAGGCCACTAGGCGGGTGTAGGGAGGTGGCAACTTGTTCACAAGGGGAGAGAGAGGCCCAAAGGGATGGGATGGCAGGTCTAAGGCTGTATAACAGAGTCTCCTGAGTTCCAGTCCAGAGTCCTAGACTCTACTGCCTCTCAGCATACATCAGAAGAAGGAAGGTTCCCTTACTTCCTACCCACTGGCAAGATCCATGCTCCAGTAGGACGCCAGTGGTATTTGTGGTTTCTCAGGATCATCACAGCAGAGCAGAATTTGTGGCCAGCACAACTTCAGAACAGATGAAATGAAGGGAAAACAAATCAATGTGAAATGAGTGGTGCACAAAAAGAGCAACCTTCCCAGTCTCTTGGGCATAATTCTTTTTTTAGCTTGTTCATTAAAAAGCACCTGCAGCTCATATTTCAGTTATAATTCTCCATCTCTACTCCCATTTAAATGTGCAAACTAGAAAATTATCCAGAAATAGAAACTGAGAAACAAGTAAAAAGGCTTAACTCTGGAACCCCTGTACTTCCAAAGCCAGCAGGTCACAAGTGGAGGCGAGGTTCATATGTTAGTACAATGAGCAATGTTGGGGGGGAGGGGGATTCTTTGCATGTCTGTGTCTGCTTTCACGGGAGGGTCTCAAAGGACTTTAATTAGGCCTCACAACACCCTCACCAAGTAGGTATCATATTACGCGGGGTGGGGATAAAGGCTCTATCCTGCCTGGGGCTGAGAACCCTGGCCACCTCAAACAAAACATTGAAGTATATGCTTAACTTTAAGCTGGGGACATGGAAGTCAACAGAACCACTCATGTTCTTAAAGCTTAGCACTTGCTTAAGTGCTTTGCTTAATCAGGCCAGAGCGCTCAGCATCTTGCAGGATTGAGCTCAAAGTGAGGCGCAGAAGGATTAAAGCCAACAGTTTCAAACATGAAATTTACAATGAAGCACTTAATCCCCAGTCCTGCAAATAATTAATCACATGGGTAATTACTGAGTTCATACCAGGCATCACTTTCATTGACTTCTACTGGGCTTCTCAGATGCTTAAAGTTACTCAGGTTGGTGTGTGACTATTTGCAGGATTGGGGCCCCATGTTGTCAGACCGTGGGAGAAGGTTTGTCATTTTACTGAACCAAGGGGCCGTGCTCCCTGACAGCAGTGCCTCGGCTGCTGTCAATAACATACCCATACTGAAGCATGTCAATAAGTAGTCTGATTTTAAAGATGCTGAGCTCCTGCAACTCCCACTGGAAAACCTGTCCGGTGGTGGTGGTGGTGATGGTGATGATGATGATGATGATTTTTTTTTTTTTTTTGGCCAAAAGCAGAGATTGACACACATTCCTTTTCAAACAATGTTGCAAAATACCAGCTGATAACTGGACAGGAAAATCTGTAGCACCATGTCCTTCCAGGCTATTTTCTTCCCTACATTTGAAAGATAAAACTACAGCTCCTAACTCTAAACTGACAAAGACAAATCTGAGCTGTGATTGATTTTATTTTGAAGAACTCAGTGGAGGGACAATTTTGCCTCTGTTTCTTTCTCTTGATATGTTTTGATTTTTGTATTTCCTTCGAAAAAGCGAGGTTGTCCTTTTCTGCTGGCAAAGCCCCAAATCTTGATTTCTTTTTGTTTCCTGGATAGCTGATTTGATGGTCATGGTTCCAAAACTCATGGCTTTAAAAAAAAAAAAAAAAAAAAAAAAAGTGAAATGAACAGCGGACACCCAGGAGAGCCTCCTGCCATTACATGAAGCAGCTGTTAATGATGCCTTTGATAATGTGCCATGCTGAAGGGACTGCTACATGATTTCTTTTCTGTATCCAGACGGCAGTGTTTTTAGCCTGATTGTATTTGCCCTCAGGGGGGTTACAATAGCATGTTTTCAAACAGAGCCACCATGAAGCACCTTGTGTCACAAACAAGACTCATTAGCATAGCTCAGCAATTAAACCAAGCTCGGCCTGCCGGCCGGAGATAAAGAACTCCCAATTTATGGCCCAGTTGACTTTTGCTGGAGATGAATTGGCTGACAGCTTGGAGTGGTGACGTTTTGTCTCCTGAGTACAGCTGTACATGAGGGTGGTCTTTCAGAATGTGACTTTTCCCCGGACTAACCCAGAGTATTAACGCTAACTAATTCTAGGGAAAAGCCAAGGGCTACGGTTTTCTAAATGTGGGAACATCACAGGCCCCAAACAGCTGGGATGTGCTAGTGCTTTCCTCTCCTTGAAAACAACAGCCCTGCTGGAGTATGGCTACCCATCTGGCAGGCTCTTCTAATTCACATCATAAATGCAAATGATATTTATCTTGTTTATTTTTACTAGAATTTAATGAAGGTTAAAACGAACTGAATATACATACATGCGTATCTCTCTCCCAACAGCACATATGTATTATAACATTGTACTAATGATGTTATAGTTATAGTGGAGGACGTGCTTCCATTTAAGACTCTGCTTTCAGATGCTTGTGTCTTTATGAAAATTACTCTTTGGATGAAATTTTTATGCTTACTCTCAGCCCAGTGGCAAATGGGTTTGTTTGCTTATAAATCGGATTCTGATTCCTTTCATCTGATTTGAGATCTGAGCATGACAGATGCATGGATTTTTTTGGTTTGGGTTGGTTTTTTTGGCTGAAAGCTGACATGGTCAATTGATAATCCAAAAGCCATAACGCTCTGTAGTCACAAAAATAAACAGTAATGGGAAAGAAGTGGGGTAGTTCAGAATGTCACGTTCACTAAGATAATCTTCACACACAGTAGAAGATATGGACGTCCCCGTGACAGCGCAATGAAAAACTAAAATACAAAACAATGTGTGCACCTTAGTCGGTGGAAAAAATCATTCCAGCCAGGAATTTATAAAACAAAAAATTTAAAATCCTGAACAACACTCAGTTGACAGCTCCTTTTGCAGTATAAGTGATTGGCTAAATTGGCATGTCTGCTCTCCCTGTCTTGCTTCATCCAGGTATCAGAACTGGCTCTCCTGAAGGCCAGTGAGCCTCAGTAAAGGAAAAATACAGAGTGGATTTCTTCTGACTAGGATGCAAGCCTGTTACATCCAATAGCCTCAGGGCCCACACGAGAAATGGGATTAGAGATATGCCTAACTTTACTACAGTGAGTAGTGCAATTGAAGGCAAGGGAATTCCTTATAGTAGTAAATTAAGCATGTATATAAATTTGTGTAACACCAACAGTGCTGGGTGACAAATCAGGAGGAATAGGAATCAAACCTGGGACCTCTGGAGCTTAAAGCATAAGCCTCTGAACCTAGCATGTTAATCAACTCTGCCATAGGCTCATCAACATATACATGTGGCCCAGCCCCTACTAAACAGGGGACAGAGTGCCACAATGTATGTGTGTGTGTGGGTGTGACATCTGCAGGATCAGGGCCTATGTATGAGTGCCACTCCATCAAAAGTGCAGCTGTATCTGCAGTGATGAGGAAGGTGCCAACTCTGCAGTTGACTCTACTTGGGCAGATCCTTGCATTTGCATGGAGTCGCATTAATGTCAATGAGTTTCCATGTAGGCAGAGGGCTCTGTCCATGTGCCGTCCATTTCAGGATCCGGGTCTAAGTGATGCAGCATCATACAGCCTGGCTCGATGATAGGAGCTTTAAAAACACATTCCCGAAGCACCTTTGAGGAGGGTGAGCTCGATACGGGGAATCTGAACCCTTGACACTAGGGATTCTCTGGCTCTCACCAAATACCAATTTCAAGGGACGGATGATGGCCCAGATATAGAGAACTGTGTCATTATTCCCTGAAATCAATGGAATAATCTGTTGTTAAAATGACAGGAAATCTATTTTTATCTAAGTTACCAGGGAAGCAATTTCAGGTACAACTGTGGGTATTTAATGTGTATAAAGTATTTTACCATAAATACTATATGGTATAAAATTAAATATCTCTGACCTTTATAGGTCCTCTTCTGGTTTACTCACAGCCTCCATCCCCCTGCTACCCTTTTCCCCATCAGTCTTAAAATTAGGACTTCAGGGCAGCCACAGACTTCAGTAGGGTACCAACTTCTAACTTTCCTTTGCAATTAAAAAGCATTGAATTTTATTGTGCTGGCATTACGACCTGGTATCATACAGAGCATCTGGACTTAGGCAACAAGGCAATGAGTTAAGGAGAGAACTTTGTCCTTCAAGTGTCTTGCTTTTTGTGCATATAACCCACACTGTTTGCAATATATTATATATAAGGCCCTGATCCTGCAAGCACCACATATGCTTAAAGAAGGGTTTGCAGGATTGGGGCTTAAGTGTGACTGTATATATAACATACATACATGTGTGTACATTATGTAAATTCTAGAACAGAACTGATACTGATGCATAGATTTTAAAACCAGAAGGGACCGTTAGGATCGCCTGTATATCACAGGTCACAGAACTTCACCCTGATTACTGTGGTTTCATATATCTAAGTACAACTGCTCGTGCAAGAGTATTTCCTAGCGCTGTGTCAGACTTCTGTAACGGGGATGGGATGTACTATCCATCTCGGACTCCGGGGCTCCTGGCCACTGGGGCAATGAAGACTCAAAAATCCTTCTCGTGCTTGTTGGTAAGAGTTCAGAGTCTGGCAGGAAAGCATTAGGGTCTGGTAGATCGAGGTAGCTGGAGCTCATTAGGTGACTAGGCACAGCTGGTATACAATATGTATACCTCATGCAGGAGGTGAAAGCTATGGAGTGTCTTGACTGTAGAAGAATCTTGACTGTGGATCAGGAGTGACAGAGTTATAGAGTTTAAAGCCAGAAGGGGCCACCAGATTGTCTAGTCCAGGGGGGTCTCAAACTTAATTGCACTGTGACCCCCTTCTGACAACAAAAATTACTACATGACCCGAGGAGCAGGAGGGGGGGCACCAAAGCCTGAACTTGCCTGAGCACCACCATTCTTGGGGGAGCCCAAGCCCCACTGCCTCAGGCTAGGGGGGTCCAAAGCTGAGCCCAAGGGCTTCAGTCGCAGGTGGCAGGGCCTGTAACCCGAGCCCCGCCACGCAGGGCTGAAGCCCTCAGGTTCTGGCTTCAGCTTCGGGCCCCAGCAAGTCTAATGCCAACCCTGGTGCCCCCATTAAAATGGGGGTCATGACCCTCAGTTTGAGAACTGCTGATCTAGTCTGACCTCCTGTATATCACAGGCCACCAATACCATCCAGGAACTGAAAGTAGACCAAAATATTACAGCCCACAAGAGACTAGACTGTCATGTGCCACAGGCAGAGAATAGGAGGAACCAAGGTGCATGAGTGCCTGTGGGCTCTGCAATAGCAGGGAAATGAGTGATACATACCCAGGTAATCTTGGCCATAGACCTGCACCCACACGCTGCAGAGGAAGGTGAAAACCCCCAAAGCCACTGCTAATCTGACCTGGAGGGAAATTTCTTCCCAACCCCCAGGGTGATCAGTTGGCCCTGAGCATATGAGCAATAACCAGACAGCCAAAACCCTGAGAGAGAGACTGTTTGGTCCCACCTCAGAGCCCTGGCTCTCCCTGACCAATGCCCCATCTCCCACTGCAGCCATGCCTGATGGCTTCAGAGCAAGGTCTCTAGTTTATGATTGTTTATTCCTTGGCAGAGGAGGCCTTCTGTTATGAGAGTGCTGTCTATGTGTAAATAGTTACGGTGTTGGTAGATGGTGCTCAAGAATATGTAGCCTTGTTCCTAGATTGTGTAGGAGCAGTAAAATGTGGCATTGTGCATGTCAAGTTGTTTCCTTTGGGTAGATCTTCATATCAGCTCCTAATAGCTTCCTTTGGAAAGGTGTGTGTTTCCTCCGGAGAAAAGAGGAGGGTTAGTGTGTGCCAGCTTTGAGGCAGTAATTCAACTCAAAGCCAGGTGAAACTTGCCTGGCTTAGAGTTTTGTTATGAAACAAAGCTTGCTGCAAACTTTACTGGGTATTGTGAGCCTGGGCTAAGCAAAGAGCCACCTAAGGTGACATATGGCCTGAGGAAAGAAACTCTGATTGGTTTTGAACACTGCCACTCTGAAATTGAATAAAGGGTTGCACTAAGTCCATCATGTCTTGAAGCTCTTCTGACGGTCCCGTTCCTTAGCTAGCAAATGGTTTTAATTCTCCTAAAGGCAACATAAATGCTAGTTAATTTGAGGCTGACCTACTGTGGAATGTTACTGGTTCCACAGTAGTAGTGAATTGTTACTTGCCTGCATATAAATAGGGAAATGCACTTGTGTAAGCTATTTACATTAATAGGAGGAAAATCCCTGAAATTAATGTTCTTCTGTTTAAGAGCAAGTAGATAATTATTCAAACTACTCCGGACAAAGGTTGACTCTTTCAGTCTCTTCCCCAGATTCATGCTCAGTTTCCTCTTTCCTGATCTCACTTCCACCTTTCAGTTGTTTGAAGTGAGGTCCTTCACACAGCTTGGTGGCATTTCTCTGTTTGGGTGTAATGTGATAACATTTGAACATCAGATCTGATCAATTCCAACATTTCAGGGACTGTTCTAGACACCAAGGAACACAATCCTATTGACTTGGATGAAAATCAGAATGTCAGGAGCAGGAAATGGGGACATATAGAATCGCTGGCATCTGGTTAGCAGACTCAGCAGCTTCAGTCTGGTCTCTAATTGTCTGTAGATCAAAGAACCAGTTGATGGCAGCCATGAATGCCTTCCAACCTAACAACATCCCCATCTCAGTTCTGCCTATTGTCCCAAAATAGTTTAAAATGTTGGCACCCTGAATGACTTCTCCCAGGCAGAAAGAAGAGACATAATAATGTGTGTGTGTGGGGGGGAGGGGGTTGTGAGTGGGAAAACAGAGTCCCTGGTATCAAGGGGAATGGGAGCCACCCAGAGCCTCTGCCACAAACAGGTGGTATGTGGGGTTTCAGGGAGTTCCTACAGTGTATGTGTGGGAGACATAGCTAGGTCAATCTAAATTTTAAGCATAGACCAGGGCTCACCCTCTGGCTTTAACATGAATGTGAGTTGAGTGTTTCTACTAGCACAGATAGTGCCTCAAGTTCTGCCAATTAAGCATGTGAAACAGTTAAATAGAAAAAAGCTTAGTATTATTTTTAAGATACTTACCTGAAGATCATTATGTAGATATGGTCCTGTTCTTACTTACACTGTTGTATATCCGGTGTAATTCCACTGAAGTAAACAGTTAGATTAGTGTAAAAGAGATCAGTATTGGGCCTTATAATCTATGCCATCACCATCTGTGAAAGGCTTGTACAGACTGATCAAGGAAGAAGAATACTTTGTGCTAATAGTTATAATTATGCTGAAGTACAAGGGTCAGTAGCAGTATTTGCAAATTGCCTAGCAGTTTGTTTTTCCCAGGAACAGAGAAAGCTTGTTGCAATGTAGACAGGCAAAAAGAATGGGAGAAAAAAACCTCTCCTTTTCCCTAGTTACATTACTGAAAGCCTGAACCTTTCCTACAATGCCTGATTATAAGAGTTGCCAAAAGCGAAGCATGTAGTCAGATTCACTTGCTTGTGACTTACAGCTGGAGGTGTGCACTGAAGCTGTGGAATTTCTGCGGAGCCATGACATTCAAGGGAAGGTGTACATACTCTGTTTATAACCATGCTAGCCGAATACAGAAAAGACAGACCGTTATGAAGGAGCTCTCAAACAGAGAGGCAAAGTGGAGAGAAGATCGTTACTGATGTGCCCACAAAATGCACAAGAACGATCAGTTCAGGAATATAACTATGTTACTGTGTTTTGCTCTCAGCAAGAACTCACTGATGAGGGACTGCTTCTTGAGAGGCGTCTTTAGGTTGTGCCAATAAATAACCCAAGCTTCAATCAAAAGCCCTTGATTCAGGCTTGACTCGGCATGTACATGAACTGTTTTCTCAGATCAGCTTCAGCTGGTATTTGGGGTTGTGCATGCTTGGCATTCTTAGTTACTGCTTTAGTGATCAGTGAAATTGCTGTCTATAATCCTGCTTTGTAACTTTCACAGGAAGTTCTTATTAGGAGAGCATTTCTGGCATGCACTGCCTGATATAGGACCTCTCTGCATGATCAGTGGGGGATCAGGTGAATGAACATTGCTCACAAAACCACGTTATATGCAGAAAATTCAATTATGTGAATTGTGCTAGCAACCAAAGGTTCTGACCATTGGGGGTGTGTGTGTGTGTGTGTATAAAGTATGGCCCCCATTACAACAGTAACTGAGTGCCTCTATCTTTAATGTATAAATTCTCGAATACCCCTGTGGGGCAGGGAAGTGCGATTATCCCTGTTTTACAGAGGGGATCCTGAGGGACAGCAGGGGGTGTAACCATAACTGAAAGTCAAATATTCATCTGACAATCTGAGCCTAAGAACTTTTCTCTCTCTGTTTTACTTTACTTGTCCAAGGACCTATGAGACGTTTGTGGCAAACAGGGATGTGAACTGAAGCCTCCTAAATCCTACACTTGTGCTTTAACCACTGACCATCCTTCCTTGGTCCTTTAGTGCTAGACAACCACTGAGGAAGGCAATCCCTGCCCCAAAGAGCTTGCAGTTCAAATAAACAGAACTGACAAAGGGTAATGAGGCAAACCTCATCCCTTATTTGTATTTAGAGTAGTGATCAGGGTGATGGCGAGAACCATACCCAGTGATATCTTATCTATTCCAGATTTCAGTGTCGAGATGTACATGCTGCATTGTAACAACATCGATTCCCGGGTAGCCTTGCCTGACTCTGGCTTGAGTTGCCCCTGACTCAACAAGGGTTATCTGCTTTCATTCTACAGAGACAAATGCTACAAGAGTTAACCAAGAGCAAGATAACCAAGACCCATACAAGCAAAAGGGGCACCACAGAATCCACAGACTAATTTTTTCTTCATCCCCCTCCTCTTCCCCTCCCCCCCCCCCCCCCCACTGAAGCATTATGACTTCCATGGATGGGGGAAAAAAACGTCAGCAAAGCCAGAAGGAAAAAAAAAAAGCTACCAGGCTTGATAATGAGGTAACCACGGCAGAGCTAAAGTTAACCCGTGAGAGAAGAATTCTTAGACTCAGACACAGCAGGGGGCAGGGTGAGAGGCTTTCTAAAGGTTTTGCTTTGTACCCTCCTCCCACCTCCCCTAAATATTGAATAGCTGCATTTTCCAATGAATATTTGACTTTCAGTTGTGGCTACATCCCTCGCAATAATTTTGCTCAAGTGGCAGGTTGCCAGTGCATTTTTCGGCGTTGAAGGTGACTGCTACCAGCCGAAGAGAAAGTACCTGTATAATAATCCTCTGCGCTTTGAGTCTGTGCCTTTGATTCAAGGTCTCAAAGTACCCTGCAAGGACTTTGATGTATAACCTGGCTTTGCACCTCTTTAAAATGGATTCCCACCTAGACAATGAAAGGAACTTTCAGCAGGGCCTAAGGCAGCCCATGTGACCCATATTTCTTACTCCACTGGGAACTATGCTATGTGCTCAGCTTCTCTGTGAGAGGCAGGGAGTGGAAAGAATCCTATTGCTGCAGCCGTAGAGTCCATGTGGAGCTGTTCTGTCAGCAGGGCTCTCCGGCAAAATCCGGTTTGTTTTTCTCAGTATATTTGGAAGAGGGGGCGGAGTCTGCTTGTTTCAACTCTGGCTTGGGCAATTTGTGTACATGGCTACTGAGGGGCGTCTCCAGAGCACGGCTTCTGGAATGCCTCTCCTTCCCCCAGCTGCAAAATGCGGTCTAGTTTACGGGGGGTGGTGTGGGGAGCTCAGTTCCATTGTGTTGAGACTATGTAGTGCATTTTAGATGATGACAAGCCTGCAGATGGAGAGGAGAAAGAAAAGATTTTAGTACAGCATCTTTATGCAGACCTCTTTCTCTGCTCCATTTTACTCCCCTTTTCTCCTCCTCACCAGCTGTGATGATTGTCATCCCTTTGTTTGGAATAGGAGGGGGGAGAACGACAACTGTTTAGTCTGTGTCTCAAAAAGAGATGATCTTCGATCCCACTTATGGGTTTTTCTTTCAGGCCTTTGCTAGGGCAGTCAAAGCTGATGCTGGCACAACTGCTATCAATGTGAAATCCAGTGACAGTGATTTAAACACAAAAGACATGGATTTCTCTCCTTATCTGCAAGGTAGGACACTTACTGTAGTATAGTTCTCAGTTAGATGAACTTGGCCGGTAGGAGGAAGGATGATCATGTGGTGAAGGGACTGGACTGAGACACATGATAATCTTGGGCAAATCACTTAATCTAGCTATAACAACTAGGAGTCCTTGTGGCACCTTAGAGACTAACAAATTTATTTGGGCATAAGCTTTCATGGGCTAAAACCCACTTCATCGGATGCATGGAGTGGAAAATTCAGTAGAGAGGTTTAAATACACAGCATATGAAAAGATGGGAGTTGCCTTACCAAGTGGGGGGTCAGTGCTAACGAGCTAATTCAATTAAGGTGGAAGTGGGCTATTCTCAACAGTTGACAAGAAGGGAGGGGAAAAAAATCACTTTTGTAGTGCTAATGAGTTCAATGTAATCTAGGTGGCCCATTTCAAACAGTTGGGAAGAAGGTATGAGTAACAGCAGGGGGAAAACTAACTTTTGAGAATAGCCCACTTCCACCTTAATTTAATTGGCTTGTTAGCACTGACCCCCCCACTTGGTAAGGCAACTCCCATCATATGCTGTGTATTTATATCTCTCTACTTTATTTTCCACTCCATGCATCCGATGAAGTGGGTTTTAGCCCATGAAAGCTTATGCCCAACTAAATTTGTTAGTCTCTAAGGTGCCACAAGGACTCCTCATTGTTTTTGCTGGTATAGACTAACACGGCTACCCCTCTGAAACCTTAATCTAGCTATGTGTCAGTTTCCCATTTGTTAATGGGGCTATACTTCCTTTGTCAGTCTTATTTAGACTGCAAGCTCTTGGGGCAAGGATTCTCACTATGTGTCTAGCACAGTGAGGTCCTGGCCTCGGTGGAGGCCTCCTGGTGCTATTGTAATATAAATAACTGAAATATTATGTAAATGTATAATATAAATTTTGGGGTTGGATCTCATCCCTCACTCCCAAATCTCCACTTACCCTTTCGATAAATATTTTTACACCTCAAACACTCAACCAAACACACTTAACAATCAGGTAGAATATTGTAGAAAATGCAGTAATTTCAAACATTACAGTAAAATGCTCTAACATACTTAATTTTCACTAGAAACAAATTGGTGAAGGAATTTAAGTATTTGAGAGAATAATTGAAAAGATCATCAGATGCCAAATGAAGGGAGAAACTTCCTATCTTCTGCTGGCAGTGTTTAAATATGGCACAGTCTTGTAAATTGCATTCTTAAAAGTTCCTGTCTGTGAAACAATGGTGGAATGCTCTGCACTAAAAAACAGGCCATAGTCTGGTTTGAAGGCACCAGAAGTTGAGGAGGCATACATGCACTGGAATAGGGGCCGGGCTGGTTACGGGTGGATAGTGAAGGAAATGTCTGGTTCAATGTGCTTGTGGCAGGGGGTACAAGAGACAACAGACTCCGTATTAGAACGAGTTCTCCTGATCATGCTGGCAAAAAAAAGGAGAGGTACCACTTCCTCCCTTTCTTGGCTGAACTATAATGAGCAAAGATACCTTGTGTACTCTATCTCTGCCAGCCAGAACAGAATCAAAGGCACCCTATCTGCTGGCTTATTGCCTGAATAAGTTCTGCACTTGCATTAATATGTTTCCATTAGAGTTATGTGGAGGCTGGGAACGTTGTTTTGTGAAGAATGGTCTCAAGTTGCAGTGGGGGAGGTTTAGGTTGGATATTAGGAAAAACTTTCACTAGGAGGGTGGTGAAGCACTGGAATGGGTTATCTAGGGAGGTGGTGGGATCTCCATCCTTAGAGGTTTTTAAGGCCCAGCTTGACAAAGCCCTGGCTGAGATGATTTAATTAGGATTGACCCTGCTTTGAGCAGGGGGTTGGACTAGATCAGTGGTTTTCAAAATTTGAGTCATGACCCAGTACTTGGTCACGGAATGCAAGGCACTGGGGTCACCTTGCTCGGCACCCAGGGACCCTGGCTGATGGCCAGTAAAAACTAGCAGTAAAACTAGAGTTCCTACCCAGAAGCATCCAGCAGCAGGTCTGGCACATAGGCAGGGGGACCACAGAGCTCCATGTGCTGCCCCCGCCCCGAGCACTGGCTCCACACTCTGCCAATGGGAGCTGGAGGTGGTGGTGCGTGTGGGCGAGAGTCATGTGGAGCCACTTGCGCACCTCTGCCTAGGATCCAGATCTGCTAGCCGCTTCCAGGGCACAGCGTGGTCCACAGTGCCAGGCCAGACAGGAAGCCTGCCTCTGCACCCCAGCTGGGCCACTGACCAGGAGCCGCCGGAGGTAAGCCCATGCCCCAACCCTGTCTCCCAATCCCCTGACCCAGCCCTGAGCCCCCCCCAAACCCAGAGCCCCTTTCTGCACCCCAACCCTCTCATCCCTGGCTCCATCCCAGAGCCTGCACCTCCAGCCCAGAGCCCTGACCCCCTCCTGCATTTAGGGTGAGAAATTACTTCTTGAAACCAGTCTCTTTAGGAACTTATACTTAGTATGCGTGTTTTGTTTTATTTGCTCAGTAATCTGCTTTGTTCTGCTTGCTATCCCTTATAATCACTTAAAACCTGTCTTTTGTAGTTCATAAACTTATTTCTTGTTTATAACATAACCCTGTTTGTGCAATCCATATCCCGGGGGAAGAGAAGGGGGGGGCAGAAGCTGTGCATATATCTCTTCACATTGAGAACTTTCTATACAGCGCAAGACAATATACCTTTGGGTGGGCACCTGAGTGATGGGGCAAGTCCCTTAAGCTGAGTCTTCCCAGAGCTGATCTCAGTGTCTGTGTCATTCTGCAGCTGGGCTGTGGCCCTGCCTGTGTGTGTACACTAGAGGAGGTTTAATAGCCTGGCTCAGCAAGACAGGGAAAAGGGGGCCCAGGCTGGTGGAACAGGCAGGCTCAGTGGTATCCCAGTACATCAGGTGGCACCTTAAAGGGGGGCAACCCATCACAGTGAGCATATCCCTTTTCAAACTTAATACTGAGTAAATAAACTGCAGGTGTTCAAAATATTTCAGAACTACACTGCAAACAACAAGAACTTTAGACTGCCTGAACGTTGATAACATGAAATTAAATGTCATATTCCATTAGCATGAATGAGGCCAAACACCAGCATATTGATCTGCAACTTGCAAACTATTGGCAGCATGCTATAGAATGCTAGAGGGGCACAACCACCATATCTGGATGTCTGACTTCTTATATAAATTGCCATAAAGTCTAGAGGTGGGATTTTCCAATGTGGCTGACCTTCAGTAAGACTTTTATGCATGAGTCCCTTTATAGTGAGTTTCTCAAAAATGCTTAGATTAAGGGCTTCCATGTTCTGTGCTTTACTTGTATTGAATCTCGGTGCATCAGTGTGGCCATTTAATACGAGTAAAAATAACTTAACCTTAAGCAAATGATCTCCTTTTACTGAGACCATCTCATCTAAGATAAAAGTATTTATTCCATAAATGAAAGTCATGTTGCCCTAATGACTGGTGTTTCAGTTTATTAACCACTGCATCTCCTTTATTAGTACATTCTGGTGCTAATATAGGGAAAGCTCTAATTATTACACCCTGTCTAAAGTTCTTAACTTCCAGGTGCTCATGAAATTGCTGTCTTTGTACAGGACCCCATTACTAACTTTCGCTTTATTGGTTTTTTGGTTCCACTTTCAAATGTTTTACTGACTTAAGCCAATACAGAAAATCAGCTGAGTTATATTTCACCTCCTCTACTTCCCTTAACTCTGAGATAAATTTACAGTTGCCTTATATTCGATTTGGGTGCAGATTATTGATTTAGACATAGGGATCCAATAAGGCCCATTATATAGGAAGAAGTGCAGCTGGAGAGGGAGATACAGCTGTTCAATCTACTTACTGCGTGTTTATCTACCAATAATGGTGAGAGTGGGGAGGAAAAGGACAAAAGCTAGACAGCAACAAACACATCCTCAGAGCAAGTGGGAGGGAAAGACCAATAGAAACACATAGTAACTGTACAGCCCTTTAGCCCTAAGCATATTACCATGACCAGGTGAATATGGAGTATTGCATAAGAACACAGACTGGAATTCTCAAAAGGGCCCAAGAGACTTAGGTACCTTCATTCCATTGACATTCAATAGAAGTTTAATTGCCTTAAGCTCCTCTGAAAATCACAGCCATAGTTATTCTAGATATGTAAGGAACTTTATACAATAACCTTATCTGTGTTTCTCAAGCTTTCAAGTGAGAGAGTATTTCAGCTCCTCAGCTTATTACAGGGGTGGCCAAACTAACTGGCCCTCGGAGCTGCCATACGACAAGCTTCAGAAGTTCAGGAGAGGGGGCGGGCCTGCCGGGGTTTGGGGCTTCCTATCCTCACTGGGCAGACGCCAGAGCAATGCGTAGGCCCAGCTCGGTCACATGATGCTGCTGGGCCCCCTCCCTGCATGGCAGCTGCTGGAGCGGGCAAGTTGGGAGCTGTGGTTGTGGGGAGAGGCAGCAGCAAACAGCTGGGAGATGCCAGGAGAGCCGCTGCTTTTACTGTTGCCCCTCCCTGCAGTTCCCAGATGTTTGCTGCTGCCTCTCCACAGGGAGCTAACACCTGGAAGCTGCAGGGAGGAGCTGCTGCAGGTAAAGGGGGGCATGAGTCAAGCTGTTGGGGGGGGGACCTTTAAATTGTGCCCTCCCCACTCTCAGCTGGCACCAGTCATCTCTGGCAGAAGACCCTAGCCCCACCACCAGGCAGAAGACCTGAGTCTTCCCCCCCCCCCCCCGTCTGGTAGGCAGAGAACGGGGGAGCCACGGGGGTCTCTGCAAGCTGCACTTTCACTATAAAAGAACTGCATACAGCTCACGAGCCGCAGTTTTGCCACCCCTGGCTTATTATATACTTGGCCTTCCATCCACTGTCTCAAATCCCATTACAAATACTAAAGAGCGGAGTCACAAAACCTACCTTCCAGGGTTAACATGTTACTCCGCTTTCACAGACAGAGAGGGCAGGTGACTTGTCCACTGTCACACAAGCAATCTGTGGCAGAGCCAGGAAAAGTGCCCCGCTTTCCCAGTTCTTTGCTTTAGTGACAAGCCTTCTCTTTCCCTTAAAATAAATCAGCCACCTAAATTGCTACATCCACATTACTAGAGCTCAGAAATGGTACCCCAGCTTCAGTGAGTCAAAAATCTTTCCTCCAAAAAAAAATGTATTTTTTTAAATGGCTTTACATCAAAATGGACATTTGTTTTTCTGGCAACTAATCCCTGAATCTCTTTGTTTTAAAGCAAAACACTTTTGGTTTACAGTTGCTGAAAACAACCATGTTTAGCTTTTGTTTTTTAATAAAAACTCAAAATTATGGCTATAGGCTGCATGGCCATCTCTCACTGTCTGTCTTTGAGGGAGGCCACACCTCCTCGCTGAGGTGAGCTCAAAGGGGGTGGGGGGCAGATTAGCTACACCTAGTGTCTGGTCCTTTGGCTGGGCAGAACAGTACAGCAGTCTGAGTCCCAGGCCCTCAGCCAGAGTGGGGCAGCAAGCAGGGCAGAGCGGCTAAGCAGTCTAGGAGACCCAGGTAAGGGTGAGCACCAAGCACAGTCTATGGGGCTCAGGCCAGGGTACCCAAGGAGCACAGGTCTCCTGGCCTAAGGAAGGGGAGTACTTCCACCCCAGGGGTGAGGTAGGAGGGGGGACACAGGCCCAAACATCCCAGCCCAGAGCCCTACAATGGCAGAGTGGTCCACCACTGGGTCAGCAGGTATCTGCCCACAACACACTGACCTTGTATCAAACCAGCTCCCAACCAAACTGTTGCCTGGTTTCCCTGGTCTGCTTCCTACTCTCCCACTTGGGTCTACCTGCATCTGTCATCTCAGGGAGATCTGGCCAGTCCTCAGGCAGCAGCCTGGCAACTCCTCAGCATCTTGGTCAGCCAGTGGTCCGGGGAATTTTGGCCAGTCCTCACGAGGCAGCTCCTCTGCAGGCTCCAGGCAGGATGCATCCATCTCCTGTGGTGGCTCCAGTCCAAGTGAGCTGCAGGGCCTGCTTTTTGTACCTCTCCTTCCTGTCCCACTCCTCCGCTTCCAGCAGGGCAGATGTGGCTTGGTTTGGCCACCAGGGGGCGTGTTGTGGTCTGTCCCTGTCACTCTCTGAGGGAGGCCACACCTCCTCACTACAATGACGAACAAAACCTTTTTTAATCTCAAAATGTTATGGCAGGGGGTGGGTGGGAGGAGCAGGAATCACTTCCCAAGCAGTTCTAGCAATCTAGCCTTTGGATGAAAAGCATATGAACATCTCTCGAGTCTGTCATATGCATAAATGTAATAATGCTCCATGAAACAATGTTGTTTTTCAGCAGAATTCAGATTCCAACAATTCAGAACATAACAGTAATTCCAAAGAAAACAGAAAATGGAACTAATTGGCCAGACAATAGGAAGAGCCACAAACATTACCAGGGATACCACATGCTGTACAAAGCTTCAGCCAAAACCTGTTTTTCAATCCTCATCAGAGGAATGTGAATCTTATTCAGCTGGCGAGAAGCCAAAATCCATCCTAGTAAGGTTTTTTTTTTTTTTTTTTTCCTTTTACATAATCCTGAATTTAGGCTAATATATAAACCAGCTGCAGTGGGGTGCTTTTTGCAGGATGGCTCCTCGCTGAACTGTGGACTGCACAGCAATGCACAGTTTGGATCAGATCAGTAAATTGTTCTCATCAACCACTGGGTTTCATGTCTGCTTCTAAGCATCTGTGTGCCTTTTCCTATGGCTGCAGAAATGAGGCCCCAGCATCGTTTTAAGAGACATTCTAGAGGAAGGGGCAAACCTCTTTCCCCTCTGGCTCTCACTTTTTGTCTCGGATGTTATGGCTTGTCTTCATTTATGATTTTGAATAGGGATCCTCCACCACTCATTCCCCCAAAAGCTGGTTTGGTGCAATCTGCCCCTTGCACCATCTTTGAAATAAGCCTTTGGGAGCAATGCAGACTGTCTGTGGCTTGTTAGTTAGAGTTATCACCCTACTTAAATATGTGAAAGGATGGCTTAGAGGCCTTGGGTTCACTGGATCAGGAACCATAGGTTCAAATCCTCAGGTGTGTTGAGCCACAGTTCTTTTGAAGTGGACAAACTGAGTCTAAGCAACCGTCTGTCTTCATGATTTGACCTTAAGCACGGTGTTCCATCTGTGTTGCACGCATAGTAAAGACCCCATGGCATAGTTTATAAGAGAGAGGATCTGCCTGTATGCTGGGCCAAACATGTCCTCTTCCCATTGGCTTAGTGGAGTGTTCCGGTTGGCTGCTGTACTTCAGTTCTGCATATTCTAGTTTTTGAAGGGCTTTGAGATGAGACAACTCACTTCCCTAGGGAAATGTTTCATAGTTCCACAGTCGCAGGGATACAAACCTGAGAAATCTTCATTACCCTGACTTTCCTCTCTCTTTTCAGAGTGTAAAGAGACCCTTCAACTGTACATCAATAGGCTGTCGTTAAAGAACGTAGTAAATTGTATTTTAAATTGGCATACCACGGAGCATCTCTAAAGTGTCTCTAACTAGCTGGCAACTAAGTCATGCTCTCTTTTTCTCTTCCCTTTTATGAAGTGAGATATACAGTACCAGAGACATAACACTCAAAGGCTTCTAATCCTGTTTAGTGTGTATTTTTTTCCTTTCAGATGAAGACAAGTTTCATTACATGGCTACAAACCTGTATTTTTCCATTCACTGGTTGCTACTGGTGTTGCCCTTATTTTTTTTGTTTTTGTTTTAGAAAAACCAGATGGCTTTAGTGTTGTTTACTTCAGGAAACATTTTGAGCATTCAATAATAAAGCTGAGAGGAAATCCTTTACTTCCTTTATGCCTCCTAGCTAGTAACCACATCAATATGAAGTGAGGATGCTTTTGGGTACTGACCCAGTGTCACAGTTCAAAACACAACCATAAATACTTTCAAGATGTAGTCTTGAATCAGACTGGTGGTTAAGGAAAAGCCAGTGCTGCTTGGAAAAAAATTCTTTCCTTTCTGCAGCCAGTCTCTAAATGGCACTGGCATCTAGCAATTAACATACAAAGGCTTTTGTAGCCGCTGGATCATTTTTCATGTCAATAAACACATTCCTTTGCTTTTCAGTGCCATGTTTAATAATTCTCATTTCCTATGGTGGAAAAAAACTCTTGTGCTGTATTTGTATTACACAAATTACATGGAAGAAATGCCATATCTGATCAAAGTTATTAAATAAATCTTTGCATAAATCCCTTTTTAAAAATCTAGTTTGCTGTTGATAAACAGTATCTTATCTAGAAAGAGCAGAAGCATTTGGTTCCTAGTTATGCATGGTGGATTCCGCCCCCATCCAAGTTTAGCTGGCAGGAAAGGTCTACAGGCTTCTCCTAAACTATCTATCATCTTGTGAACTAGAGTCTGCCTTTAAACAGTGAATGAGGTTTGTTTAAGGTTCACAGGTTTAACTGTCAGTCTCACAGCTAATGTTTCAGAATGCTTTGCTCTCATGTGGGGCACAAGGTGGAGTCAGGAGAACTGGGTTCTGTTCCTGGTTTTGCCACTGAGCAAGCTTGGGTAAGACACTTTTGGCTCAGATCCTCCAAGGTATCTAGGTTCCTAAGGTCCGCTGATTTCCATGGAAGTTAGGAGCTTAAATACTTCAGAGGATCTGCACCTTGTGTTCCCTTTCCCACCCTATATTTAGTGGAAAGAAGAACCAAAAAAGGAATGAAAGTTCTTTGTGTGTGAAGAGAGGTTCTAGATCTTCAGAGCCTGATCCAAGTCCTACTAGAGTCAATAGACTCCCGCTGATTATGGGACTTGGATTGGATCGTTAGTGAGGAAAATAAATAAATCCAACTTTTCGCCTCCTTTTAATCAAAGACAAAACAAAATTGCAGCCTTTTTCCCCACACAACAAGGCCTCACTGTTAGTAACATTCCAGAGACCGAAATCCCTGCACTTAACTCTAAAACAAGTTTGCCACAATAACATCATTACATTTTATTGACTTAAGCGTTTCCACAAGTGGAGAAAGAGGATTGTTGAGAAATTGGGGTGGTTGTTTGTAACGGCGACAGACTCCAGTCGTCGACAAGTGCGATCGAACCGGGGATCGCTGGAGCTTAGTGCATGAGCCTCTACCGCATGCGCTAAAAGCCAACTGCCTATTAGCTAAGGCCGTAGAGCTGACCCCTTTAAACTCTCTAAGTGGTCTCGGTGCCACTCGGTGGCACAGAACACCACACCCAGAAGGTGTGCGGTTACACGTGCACAGTGTCACTTCTGAACCATAATCTGGGTTTGTGGAATATGCAAAACCTGATGAAACTGATGTAACAAATTCATTGTATTAGCCATATAACAGCAGGCTTCATAGTGGAAAGCTGTGTGATGAAATATTTTGGAGGGAAACTAAAACACATTAGAGGAAATGCCTTCAAAGTCTCCAAATCAAGATGTGTGGTTTTTTTTTTTCTTGTCTGCAGTACATATCCCTGAGCTCTTTTGATTTAATATTCATTAGACAAAGCTGTCTGGTCTGTGGTTATGATTACAATGTATTTACCAAGAGGTTGTAACTTAACTGTTAACAAAATATTGCTCTTAATATGTAGCAGTTGATGTGCATTCAGTCCCCATCTCCGATTAAACATCCAGAGAGGTGTGTCACTGCTTTCAAGGTATTTATATCCTTTGTGTAATTTCATTCAACCAGGAGTCTAGCACAGCCAGGTGCAAAACATATGGAATAGCTTGCAAAAGCCTTTTCTTTTGCATGCACACTCAGCCAGTAAATTAAATGGAATATCTTGCAGTCATCAATATAACTTGTTCCAAGTGAGATATGTAGTAGTTACCTGTGCACAATACAACTGCTTTCCATACATGTTGTTGTGGAATATATTTTACACCCATCTTCTTTTCCCAGAATTGATTTCTGCAACTGATTTAATTTGCTTGCTTTTAAAAACTTTTATGAGTGTTATGAAAGTGAGTAATATCAAAATATGACACAAAAACTTTAAAATGTGTGCTCCCACATATAAGGATTTAGATGCCTAATTAGGGGCCTAAATATTTCTGAGCATATATTGCATCCCCAGAGGTAGAATAATAATAAGCAAACACAGAAGAGTATTGCCACATTGCTTCATGACTTTGTCTGTGCAGATGCAGATTTTCAGAGGTGATGGGTGCATGTGAAGATGCATCCTGTTTCTTTAAAACTGTAGCAGAACAACCAGATTGGGGCCAGGGGAGGGGGGGGGGGAAGAAATATGGGAAGGGTCTAGGCAGAAGCTCTACATTGAAACAGAAAGATAAGAACAGCACAGTGTTACTGATAATAATACTATGGTCCTTCTTATGAAAAATGACTCCCTCTCTGATTCATTACTATTGTCACATGACAACAACCTCAACTCTCATTGACATTACTGGGAGCTATGTGGCTCTGCAGTAGAGCTGAACCACACCTCTCCCATTGACTTAATTTTGCAAAAAAATTGTCCCATTTCCCCCCAGCAGCACTATTCAGCACCTCTGAAAATTAGGACACTTTTGTCTGGATAGCTACAAGCCAATTTAGAAGCTTTAGGCACCCAAGTTGAATTAGTTGACTTCAGTGGGAGCAGGACTGGAGCCTTCGTGCCTGGGGACCCTTTGGGATGAAAGCTGCACTATAAATAAGTGACCATTAAAAATGCTCACAAAACTTGGTTCTGGGGACAGACCTGGAGCCACAAAGTTGAGGGGTAACCTGATCTTGCCATTTGTGCTGGGTTTAGCTCCAGTTGTGATTGATTGTGGCAGCAGGCTTGTGGAAGGGCTTACAACTGAAGAAACCGAATTGCTCCTGTTTCCTTTGCACTCCTAGCTAACTTGTACAAGCTAAAAATCTCCTGAGACCTAAAATCCGTTTCCACCACCTTCCCCAGCTCTTCAGCCAGCATTGAAATGTAGTTGTTCATGCTGTGTGACTATAAGTCTTTGCTTCCCCTTCCTTTTCTGGTGCTAATGGTGACTGAATTTGCACTTTTGAGTTTAGCTCCACTATCCTGTCTGGCCCATGTGGGTTTGTTTGTGTTACTGCACTGACCGTACACCTCTAATCCATACTCACAGCAGGAAATTGCATATCTTCCAAACTGAGATTTCATCTAGTCCATTTCTGAGTTTAATTAATTTCTTTGATTGAAATTCTATTTTCTTAGGAAACAAGAGGCAATAAAAGAATCTGCCCAGAAGCTTTGGTTTGGGTTTTATTTATTGTACTTTTTAAACTGTAAACAGTCAAATGTCTTTGAATTATCGCTCAACCTCATTTGGTTTTGTTCTGACCTTGAGCAATACATTTTTAGAGCTCAGGCTAATGGATGTTTTAAAATGATGACAATGAAATATATTAGATTCTTTGATAAGGAGACCGATCCTACACTGCATATTATTTTAATGTTATTCTACAAAATAACCATTATAATACCATTATTTTTTACTTGGTCTTTTTTTTTTTTTTTTTTTTGTCAATCAACATTACATCAATCTACATCTAAAATATTTCCCCATTTGCACAAAGCACATTTCTCTGCCAGGGGTAATGTAATGACCAGGCAATGACCCTCATTTTTATGTTTCTCCTACTGTGAGGAGGAATTGAAGACAAAATGTAGAGTGCTAATAGCTGTAGCTCTAGTCAATCTAGCAAATCTAAAGAACTCAGCCATGGGACACATTTAAATATTACAACAGTTGTATGTGCGTGTATGTATGTAACCAATATTTGATGCAACTCCTCAGTATGCCTTTATCCATTTAAACAGTTAATACATTATATGTCCTAATCTTAAAGCTCCCTGTCTTATCATATGGAGTCGATACTTTCCCCTATTTGCATTTAGGTTGGAAATGGATAATCACAAAGGACCATCCTCTAAAACAGAGGTTCCCAAACTTTTCTTATTGCATACCCCCTTCCAGATTTACCAACGTACCCCCACCCTTCTTGTCACTGATACGTTGTGTGTTCTCAACACGACCTGTCTTTAGCCATCTGTCCATATTTCACAGTTATGTACAGATATATAGCGCGATGTAGACAACTGAGCTCCCCCCGCCCCCACCGACTAAGTTCTCAGCTCAGTTAGACTGGACAGTTGCCGGGCAACTGAACCCGGGATCTACAGTGATTGGAGGTGAGGGCTCTGCACATCAGCGTTTCTGTGTATCTATGTCCTCATGGGTACATCTTGAAGTAAATTGACTACCGTATTTTATATAACAAATTCCCATGGAGTTTTAAAGCTTTGTCTGAATAGCCTATTATGAAAATGCAATAAGTAAAATAATAAATAAAATACACCATTATATAATTTTTCCCATGTACACCTATGCGCCCCCCCCCCCCCCCCCCCCCGAGATGTCTTGTGTACCCCAGGGTATGTGTACTACAGTTTGGGAACCCAGACTCTAAAACAATGTTTGCTATTGATACTGCTGTTGTTTTATGGGCTAATCCTGCAGGATACTGAGTGCAACTAGCTAAAACCCAGGTCTGCAGAGGCTGGAATGGCTGATGTTCCCACAGTGCCACGTAGAGCTACAACCAGGAAGTACTGTGGAGAGTACACACCTACCGCATAAGGGATCCAAGGTGCAAGTGCTCTGTGGCCCTCTGATTGGCCAACCACTCTATTTAACCCTGGAAGGTGCCCCAAGATGTTTTCCGTGCAGCAAAACAGATTCTGGGCCTGCTGTGACTCCATACCTGTCCCTGAACCTATACTGTCTTTGGTCTGACTCCAACCCTGCTTCCTGATTGCCAGCCTGGAAGTACCTCCAATCTCTAGTCTTTGACCCTGATTCTTGCTTATTGAATGCGGCTCTAGCAATTCCTCTGACCCCCACTCACCAACTATGGACCTGGATGTATGGACTCCAGCTCAGCTATAATCGCTGGGCAAGACTGCCTATGCCCTGGTTCCTTACGCTCTGCATAATTGGGCCCCATAGTGATCTAATTTGTGCTTGCAAAAATAACAATTATTAAAATGAGATTATGGGAAAAGCCAGACAGGACCCAACCCTGCAAGAAAATGAGCATCTCATGTCCTGCGCTCAGTGCCCAAAAGTTCCACTGGCCTCATGAGTTGAGGGTGCTTAGCATGTTATCAGTAGTTTCCAACCAGTTCAAGTGGGGGAAACAAACAAACAAAAACCCTGACAACAACAGAAAAGAGCTTTTTGTGATTACCCACAATCTCTTTTTTTTTTTTTTTTTTTTGAAATTTTCTGACCAGCATCTTGGAAGACAGATCCCATAGACTCCAGATTTGGGTTTTCATTTGCTGGCCCAGTTACTCAACTTGTGTCAACAGTGGTAGCTCTGTTGGCACTATGACTATTTATGCCATCAGAGTAACTGTCTCTAGCAAAGAAACAGGTAACGCTTGGGGTGAAAGCAAAGAATTGTGTGGCAGGAAAACCCGGAGTTATACATAGTGTGTTCTGAGATACTGATTTAATATATAACCTTGGGCAAGTTTCTCATCCCCTTTTGTGCTTCAGTCAGCTTGGCTGGAAAATTGGGTTAAAAAGAAAAACCTTACAGAAAACCAGCTGCTTCAGTGGAGCAAAGCTTTCCTAGGTAAATACATTTAAACAAACAAACGAACTACAAACCATCCCGTACTTGTCTAGCTATTCTATTTTCTAAAGCACATTATAGTCTGCAACTGTAGTAGTTGCTAGTAAACTGCTTTGGGAGTGTGGGTACACACACCTCTGCCTGACAACCCCAAGGACTGGGATTTCAGCATTATCTTGAAGTCTTCACAGAAATTACTTCAGTGATCTCCATTTAATCCCTAGTGGGCAGTGATCCATACTGGAAACCCTTCTTGCATCAGTTGACACAATTAACAATTTCTGATTCCGAGAGTATCTTCTGACTGAGAAGAAGGGGCTGGAAAATTTCTCCTATAGAAGTTTGCCCAAGTTTGAGTGGAACTAAATGGTAAACGGTGTGGGAAAGCTTGTACTGTGCAGCTGGCTTTGAGCCAGGCCTAGGGGGATTAAGGAAAGTTTAGTTTATCCTCCCTGGGAGGAAATGTTCACCCACCTGTCTGCCAAAAATAAAACAGAATATTGGGCATAACTCCAGCACAGACCCTTTCTGGACTAGCTGCATTAGATCTAACTTGCATTCTTTAAAAAAACACCCGAAACCCCAAAGCATGCAATTTACCCACTCCTGTAAGCAACTGACCTTCCTGTCACTAAGTCAAATGATCTCTGTCAGTATGACTCTTTTATGATCTTGCTAATGAACTCCACAGTTTATGCTTCTTGTCTGATTAGTAATGCCAGAGAATTAACCATGCAGAGATAATTCATTAGTCTGAGCCACAGTTCTGGGTGAATATATTGTCCCTCTCCCCCGCCCGCTCCTCCTCCCTCCTCCCCCCCCAGCTCCCACCCACACTTGTTTCTAAATTCTGAGATTTTCTAGAATTTTTTTCCAAGGAAAAGTTTCACAGGATTTCCTGTACATGTACGTGTTTCCTCCCCACCCCACTCCCCCAATCAAAGTACTTAATAGGGCCACCGTGGAAAGTATTACCAATTTAGGGGAAGAGACAGAGTTTTGAAGGTGTAATTTCCAGTGCTCTGGGCAGTCAGCTTTTGTCACTGTGTAAGGCTCATGCAAACCAATGAAAATAGAAAACTCCAGCTCCATCACTCGCTCTGACTTGCAGTACCACGGCATGTAAAGACATGCTGAACAGCTTCTGGGCACTACTGTGACAATATTTACATTACAATATTTTGTAAATTGTAAAAAAACTCCAACTTTCCAGAAATTAAGTTTAGTTTAACCTGTTTGCTGGTTTCAATGTGTATTTAAGATATAGAAACAGTACACTCCCAATTATCCGAATAGCATGGCGGGCCTGGATTTTATTCAGCTAATCGGGAGTTTGGATAATCCAGGGGGCAGGAGTGGCAGTCTGTCACAGCCTCACGCACTCACTCATGTGACAACAGGGCTGCAGAGGGCTCTCTGCATTGCCATTCCTGCCCTCTGTTTCTGCAGGTGTAAGGTGTAGTGGGGACAGTGCGGTCCTGGCAGAGCAGAGACCCCCACCAGGACTCTGCCCTGCCAGGATCACAGCCTTCCCTGGACCTTGTGCCGGCAGCGATTTGAGTATTGCGGGGCCCGCAGCAATACTCAATCGAGCCCTCTGCAGCTCCGCTATCATGGCCCTGTTCACTCACTCACGTGACAACGGGGCTGCAGAGGGCTTCCTGCGGGAGCCATTCAGCAGCAAGATGACTTCCCCCGCAGCTGGGGGTCTCTGCTCTATTATCTGAACCTCCGCATTTTCTGAATCCCATGGGAGACAAGGAAGGGATTCGGATAATGCAGAAGTTTGGATAAAAGGTTTCTGGAAATTTGGGAGGATTCTGTGTAATAAAAAGGCCCTGAAGAAATACATTGTACAAGTCAACAGGACAATTTCGCCATTGGTATGATGGGGTGTACAAACCACACATGAGGCAGGAAGGGGTTAATGAGAGCCTTTGGGCTCAGTCAGGCCTACCCTGCTTCACCTGTGAGAAGTGTCAAGTCTGGAGGGAGAGGTTAAAAGGGGGGAAAGCCTAGGTTCAGTAGGAGCTGATCAAAATCTTGAATGATGGTGTGGCTGAGGCCAGGACTATTCTGGGACTGCTTGAAGGGAGGCCTAGCTGGGGCCAGAGGATAACCACAGACTGCTAGAGCCTCTTTAGGTGTGGGAGGGTAAGTAGGTCTGGCATGGGCCCTTTACTTGTGCTTTTGGAACCCAGAGTAGAGAGAGGGCTGGTGTTCCCCTACTGATGAAAGTGGCATGGAGGTCTCTGAGCCAAAGGCTGGAAAAGACTATTAAGTATGAAGTTGGTCTGAAGAACTGTCATGGAGCTGCTGGACTAGACTCATAGGACTGGAAAAGATCTTGAGAGGTCATCTAATCCAGTCCCTGGCACTCATGGCAGGACAAAGTATTATCTAGACCATCCCTGACAGGCTTTTGTTTAACCTGCTCTTAAAATATCTCCAGTGATGGAGATTCCACAACCTCCCTAGGCAATTTATTCCAGTGCTTAACTACCCTGACAATTAGGAAGTTTTTCCTAATGTCCAACCTAAACCACCCTTACTGCAATTTAGAGATGTACAGGATTTGCTTTACCCTGGAACGATGGGAGAACATGTGACCATGCTAGAGGGCTGAGTCATGAGAAGTAGACCACAGGACCAGAGTGGCTGTCGGTGGTAGGTGAGGGGGGTTAGAGGGAAGAAGGCTGCCTGAGAAGGAGAGCCTGCTGTGCCACACCCCACCATGAGGGGGCATGCCAGCTGCTGAGTAATGTTAGCTTAGTGGGCCAGACTCAGTAACATCAATGGAGTTGTACCAACTTATGCCACTGGTGAATTTAAACTGACATTTTGGTGAAGGGTTGGTGCAAACGTGTGTTCCTTGCGCACCCCAAACTCCCAGAGAAATAGGTATGTGCTATAAATCTGACAAAGATAAAGGTATAACAATGGCCAGTGTGTCTTGGAATCATTAATGTGGTAGAGTCTGCCTATGCAACCCAATGCTCGTTGACTCAAAGAATCTTCATGCTGGAGAGTATCATTTCTGCAAATATAATTATATGCCTCCCTTGGTTATGATTCTTGTTTACACTGACTGCATAGAATGCTTGGCACATGAATTCTATCAGGATCTCTCTGTCACTACTTTCCCCCTGCCTAACACATGCTCTTCTTACACAGAGCCCTGTTTCTCCAGAAAAGTGGCCAGGATCTAATTAAGGGGAAGAAGGGATATTTTATGCACATACTGGATGGCTCAGAGGAGTAATAATTGGCTACAGGGCCTTTCACCTCTAGTTTGTGGATCTGAATGCAGATCAGCTTGGATAGCGACTTTTAGTGTCATTACCATCTGACAGCTGTTTTCCATATGAAATTAGTTGGTAGTTCCAGTGCAGTTTCTAGTGCACAAGGAAGCAATATCAATAATTACTACCTCAATGGCACTAATTAGCACCCTTTAATATCAATGTAATTTAAAGTTGCTTAATGAATATGGTTCATGTATAAGTGGTTCATGTAGAAACAACATTGTGATCACTGTGTGTTTTTATCAAAGCTGACATGTATTGATGTTGGAAATGAATGTGGACATAAGTTTGTAAGACCAGAGAGCATTTATCAGGCAAAACTGATCGAGAGTGCAGTAAGAAGGTTTTTGTTGATAAGCTATGCCCAGGATCCACCTCACTCGTAGTTTCCAGACAAGCTCTGGCTGCCGTGACAAGCCTTTTGAACCTGCCAGCATAGCCTGTTCCAGATCACAAAGGTGCAGTAATCAGACGGACCCTGTCACCAGAGTCGTAGTTGTAGTCTGTGCTGGTGGCTGCGGCATAAGAAGTTCTGATGCGCAGCCATTGGGTGCCTTTTCTCACCCGTTCTACAGGAAAGAGTGATGCTGTGTGGCTGGAGGGGCACTGGTAAAAGACACAGTGGCTGAGGATTCACTGAGAACTCTGGGTGCAGTTCTCTAGATTGCTAGTCAGTTGCAGCCTCTGGCACCCCAACAATGCAATAGCTGCAGGATGTAGTCTGATTCCTCCTTCTGAGGGGTCACAAAGATATCAAGACTAGGAAGAGAAACATACTTTGGGGGGCTTTTCCTTGCTTATAACCCCTGCCCTTCCCTTCTTTCCAGCCAGCTCCCTGGCTGTGCTGCAGATTCTAACAACGTAAGAAAAGCCATGTCAGACCAAAGGTCCATCTAGCTCAGCATCCTATCTTCCAACAGTGGCCAATGCCAGATACCCCAGAGGGAATGAACAGAACAGGTAATCATCAAGTGATCCATCCCCTGTCACTCATTCCCAGCTTCTGGCAAACAGAGGCTAGGGACACCATCCCTGTTCATCCTGGCTAATAGCCATTGATGGACCTATCCTCCATGAACTTATCTAGTTCTTTTTTGAACCCTGTTATAGTCTTGGCCTTCACAACATCCTCTGGTGAGGAGTTCCATAGGTTGACTGTGTGTTGTGTGAAAAAAGACTTCCTTTTGTTTGTTTTAAAACTTCTGCCTATTAATTTCACTTGGTGACCCCCTAGTTTTTGTGCTATGAGAAGGAGTAAACAACACTTTCTTATTTACTTTCTCCACACCAGTCATGATTTTATAGACCTCTATCATATCCCCCCTTAGTTGTCTCTTTTCCAAGCTGAAAAGTCCCAGTTTTATTAATCTCTCCTCATATGGCAGCCATTCCATATCTCTAATCATTTTTGTTGCCTTTTTCTGAACCTTTTCCAATTTCAATATATCTTTTTTGAGATGGGGCAACCACATCTGCATGCAGTATTCAAGATGTGGGCGTACCATGGATTTATATAGAGGCAACGTGATATTTTCTGTCTTATTATCTATCCCTTTCGTAATGATTCCCAACATTCTGTTAGCGCTTTTGACTGCTGCTGCACATTGAGTGGATGTTTTCAGAGAACTATCCACAGTGACTCCAAGATCTCTTTCTTGAGTGGTAACAGCTAATTTAGATGCCGTCATTTTATATGTATAGTTGCAATTATGTTTTCCAATGTGCATTACTTTGCATTTATCAACATTGAATTTCATCTGCCATTGTGTTGCCCAGTCACCCAGTTTTGAGAGATCCTTTTGTAGCTCTTCACAGTCTGCCTGGGACATAACTATCTTGAGTAGTTTTGTATCATCTGCAAATTTTGCCACCTCACTGTTTACCTCTTTTTCCAGATCATTGATGAATATGTTGAATAGGATTGGGCCCAGTACAGACCCCTGGGGGACACCACTATTTACCTCTCTCCATTCTGAAAACTAACCATTTATTCCTACCCTTTGTTTCCTATCTTTTAACCAGTTACCAATGCATGAGAGGACCTTCCCTCTTATCCAGTGACTGCTTACTTTGCTTAATAGCCTTTGGTGAGGGACCTTGTTGAAGGCTTTCTGAAAATCTAAATACACTATACCCACTGAATCCTCCTTGTCCACATGCTTGTTGACCCCCTCAAAGAATTCTAGTAAATTGGTGAAGCATGATTTCCCTTTACAAAAACCATGTTGACTATTCCCCAACAAATTATGTTCGTCTATATGTCTGACAATTTTGTTCTTTACTATAGTTTCAACCAGTTTGCCCGGTACTGAAGTCTGGCTTTCCGGCCTGTAATTGTCGGGATCACCTCTAAAGCCCTTTTAAAAAATTGGCATCACATTAGCTATCCTCCAGTCATTTGGCACAGAAGCTGATTTAAATGATTGGTTACAGACAACAGTTACTAGTCCTGCAATTTCACATTTGAGTTCCTTCAGAACTCTTGGGTGACTACCATCTGGTCCTGGTGACTTCTTACTGTTTAGTTTATCAATTTGTTCCAAAACCTCCTCTAATGACACTTCAATCTGGGACAGTTCCTCAGATTTGTCACCTAAAAAGAATGGCTCAGGTTTGGGAATCTCCCTCACATCCTCAACCGTGAAGACAGATGCAAAGAATTCATTTAGTTTCTCCTCAATGACCTTATTGTCCTTGAGTGCTCCTTTAGCATCTCAATCATCCAGTGGCCCCGCTGGTTGTTTAGCAGGATTCCTGCTTCTGAGGTACTTACAATTTTTTTTGCTATTATTTTTCGAGTCTTTGGCTAGCTGTTCTTCAAATTCTTTTTTGGCCTTCCTAATTATATTTTTACACTTCATTTGCCAGAGTTTATGCTCCTTTCTATTGTCCTCACTAGGATTTACCTTCCACTTTTTAAAGGATGCCTTTTTGCCTCTCACTGCTTGTTTTACTTTGTTGTTTAGCCATGGTGGCTCTTTTTTGGTTCTCTTACTATGTCTTTTAATTTGGGGTATACATTTAAGTTCAGCCTCTACTATGGTGTCTTTAAAAAGTTTCCATGCCGCTTGTAGGGATTTTGCTTTTGGTGCTGTACCTCCTAATTTCTGTTTAACTAACCTCCTCATTTTTGTGTAGTTCCCCTTTCTGAAATTAAATGCTACAGTGTTGGGCTGCTGTGGTGTTTTCCCCACCACAGGGATGTTAAATTTAATTATATTATGGTCACTATTACCAAGCAGTCCAGCTATATTCACCTCTTGGACCTGATCCTGTGCTCCACTTAGGACTAAATTTAAGAATTGCCTGTCCTCTTGTGGGTTCCAGGACTAGCTGCTCCAAGAAGCAGTCATTTAAGGTGTCAAGAAACTTTATCTCTGCATCCCGTCCTGAGGTGACATGTACCCAGTCAATATGGGGATAGTTGAAACAAGGAGGACAGTCAGCATAACCACATTTCCCCTTCCATGAACCTTCTCATATGGCTATGCTCTCCTCTGTGCTATGGAGCATACGTATAGCTAGAACCCTCTAATGCTGGATTCTGTGTCATATTTGGTCACTCTCGTTAGCTAATGAGAACCATTAAGCAGTGAAAGACTGAACTACAGGACCAAGGTGCTGCCTTGTAACAGATCTTACAGAAGTTCTCTCTGAGGGATGATTGTTTATCCAAGACATCACAAACAGGACTCTGTTCCCTTTACATAAAGCAAATGACAGTACTGCAGTCACAAGAAGATACAGTATTCAAGCCAATCTCTCTCCTAACACTGACTGAAAGCATTACCTTTCAGCAAAATTTTGTTGGCAGCCTCCTTGAATAGGCCCAGAACTGAGCAAACACTGGGACTAATTTCACAAGAAAGAGGGGAGGGGAAATTTACTACTTAACAAAAGGTCTAGAAAACAACCAATGTTTCTGATCTGAAGAAGTCATCTGTGTAAGCTTGAAAGCTTATCTTCCTTCCAGGACCTGAGTGAATAGAATGTTCTTTCCACTTGGGAATTGCTACTCTGAGAGCCCTCTATGCATTCAGTCATTGCTGTCTTTGACATCTCGTGTCAAAATAAATGTTAGACTGGAAGGGCTGTGGTGAAAATAACAAATATGCCCAATTGTTTAACCCAGACAATGTGCTCAGCAGCAGTTTGCGCTGCATGCAAATATAGTCCTTGATAGAGCAGGTGGACTTCTTATCCTACACTGTACCTTGTTGATGTTATTTACTGGAGTCTAAAAGGCAGATACATTGGAGACAGGATTCTCTAAGAAAGACAGAGGTGGAGATGAGCTAATGGGTTGATCTATGTTTTTAAAATTCAAATCTCCTGGGAGAAGCATTTTGAAGGGGGGATTGAATGAGGAGGGAGTAACACCTTAGTGACCTGAAATGGGGACCATATTCTATGCAGAAGTGGGAGCTTAGAAACATACCAAGATGGGAGTGCGAAGAAAGAAACACAAGGGACAAACATGTGCATTACTCAGACACTGAAATCTAAGTCTCAGTCACTCTTGATGGCATTCACACTATCTTTCCCTACTGCACTATGAAAGAGGCAGTCTGCCTTTATCCACATAGAATATCAGGGTTGGAAGGGACCTCAGGAAGTCATCTAGTCCAACCTCTTGCTCAAAGCAGGACCAATCCCGGACAGACCTTTGCTCCAGATCCCTAAATGGCCCCCTCAAGGTTTGAACTCATAACCCTGGGTTTAGCAGGCCAATGCTCAAACCACTGAGTTATACCTTCTCCCTCTGTTTCTACTCTGACTCTAAACCTCCAGCAGCCTGAAAGGCAATCCTCTTACAAACAGCCTCTCATTATCTTGGGGTCATGTCAGAAAGAATCATCAGCACATTGTTGATGTGGCCAAAACATCTCATGAACCCTTTGACCCTGGCAGCCAGCAGGATTTTTTTATGTGAAACCCTAATACAAAAAGCATTAGAGTTAATGAAAAAGCTCCCGACCTGCCTGGTGTCAAGGGTCAATAGAAGTTTACAGACACCTTCACCTAACAGTCCAGTCATGCCTGGCAGTTTGAGAGCTCCAACTTGTTTTCTATGGGCTGTATGATGAATAACAACTATGATTCTCAAGTTCTGCTGCAGCCTTCTAACAAATCAGGAATATCTACTCCAATCATTTGAAAGTTTGTATGAATAAAGGCCATTAGCCATTTTGTTATGTTAACTTTATCTGCAAGCAAAGAATGAATCTGTTGCATCCAATGAATAACATGCCTGAAAGGAAAGATGGGACACAGCAGATAATGAAGACACTGAAGAGAAAGTTTTTTCAGTTTTGAGCTTTCTTCTGCCCTTTGTTTAAGAATCTCCTCTATGGAAGGAACAGCTGCTTCCCCAGAACTTCTCAAATGCTGATGATCAAATACTTTAGAATCCAATACACTTTTCACCAAGAATGGAGTGTTAGATGCCAAACACAATCATTAACTATTCATACTATTTGTTTGGCATCCTTTCAAATCACAGTGGAACCAGAAACTGTTTTGATTATCTTTTTTTTTTTTCATGCAGCTGCCTTTCCTATGAGTATGTATAAGTTTTTTTTCTTTAAAATTCAAAATAACCTGAAAAATATGACCTGTAAAAGTGGCTTGATTTCATACTGTTGAAATAATCTCTATCTTGCAACTAGCTCCAGTATGCCTTAAATACTCCATTAAGATAGTTAAAGTATATACTGCTTTATCAAATTGGATAGAATTGTAGTATATTTTAATTATCATTTAAAATGAAATTAAATGAATTTTATATCGTACCTGTATGTTTCACCTTTATTTACTTGCCTGGGGAGTTGGGAGCCAGGACTTCCTGTCTTCCCAGCTCTACAGCAGCCAGGGAATTGTGGAGCTTGACAGCCAGGGTTCCTAGGCTCCTGGGTCCTTGGTAGCCCAGTGATTTGACCAAAGAACTTTCTAGTGATGTGCTCTCAAATTTTTTAACAAGAGGTTTTCCCAAAAGACATCTGCCTCAGTCAGTAATACACAGTCCTCTCTTTGGGTTTTCTAGGCTAGCTTCGCAAGGAAGAGGGCTAGGAACCCTTGTTTTAAACTGGAAGCAGAGATTCTTTGTCCAAAGGCCAACTATATTAACAAAGGACTTTTGAGAGCCAGTGTGTGCTTTTAGCTCTGTAATTCATGTCTCTTTCTAGTCTTCTTTTTCATTTTGCCACTTGCTTAGTCTGATCACTGAATTTATTTACAGCAAGGATTCTCCATTTTTAATGAAAAAACAATCACTCTGATTGGATCTGTAATTGTTTTGTCAATCTTACAGAAGACTTGGGAGATGACTAGATAGCAGTAATGGCTCTTGCTGACTCATGGCAATAATTGCCTTTCACACCTGGCAGGGAGAACCTTTTTACCTGTCTAACATTTCAGAAACTCAGTTACATTTCAAAGAATACAGATGCAGGGCATAAGAAGACAATTAATTTAAAAGCAAGTGGTGATTCAGTTGTCTGACTTTCAGAAGCAGAGGGTTTTACTTAATTATAGGAAGATGATTGTTGCAGTGAGCATGAGCTTTCAGCATTTTTAAAGACCCAGTTTATTAGGCAGGGAATAATTCACTTAACTAGGTTTCTCTTTATTATCTAATTGAGCTTCCCCATCTAGAGCTCATGTATGGGGGAGTGAGAGACCCAGACTGGTAGAGGGATGGAGATCACTGCTCAATGGTAGGAGCTCAGGAGGAGTTGATACATTATGGGGTGGGACTGGGAGGACCAGGGATCAGAACAAAGCACAGGAAGTAGGATTGTGTTGAGGGTCTTGCTGTTGTGTTTGAGTGTTGTAAGGCAGTGGTTCTCAAACTAGGACTGCCGCTTGTTCAGGGAAAGCCCCTGGCGGGCCGGGCTGGTTTGTTTACCTGCCGCGTCCGCAGGTTCGGCCGATCGTGGCTCCCACTGGCTGCGGTTCGCTGCTCCAGGCCAATGGAGGCTGCGGGAAGGGCGGCCAGCACATCGCTCGGCTCGCGCCGCTTCCCGCAGCCCCCATTGGCCTGGAGCGGTGAACCGCGGCCAGTGTGAGTCGCGATTGGCTGAACCTGCGGATGCGGCAGGTAAACAAACCAGCCCGGCCCGCCAGGGACTTTCCTTGAACAAGCAGCAGCCCTAGTTTGAGAATCACTAGTGAAAGGTGTAGATGACATCTGTTGCCTGCCCTAATGGTCTTTTTTTGGCCTCAGGCTACAATTGTTGTGTTCCTTGAGGGGGTAGAAAAGTGCAGCTGATTATGTGGGGACTTGGACCCTTTGATCCCTGTTGTGGTGGACCCAGGAACTCATTTTCTCCAGCCTTGGAGATAGTGGGTGGAAGGTAGCTGGATGGATAGATGTATGGAGTATCTTTACGCTCTGATCTGGGTGAATAATAATTTCAGTGGGGTTGGGTTTATATGAGACTTTTTTTTGTTATACTTGGTTTGTTTTGCTGGTTTTAAGTATGTGTACCGGGGCAAGGCACCATAAAGAAATGTAAAGTGGGAAGGAATAGTACCAGGAGGAACCAAAGCTATTCAGTCTCAGTCCTCACTAAAAACATTAAAAGGGAAATTGAAGAAATTTAAAAAGTGACAAAGAATCCTGTGGCACCTTATAGACTAACAGAAATATTGGAGCATAAGCTTTCGTGGGTGAATATCCACTTCGTCAGACACATGTGGTGGAAATTTCCAGAGGCAGGTATAAATATGCAGACAAGAATCAGTCTAGAGATAACGAGGTTAGTTCGATCCGGGAGGATGAGACCCTCTTCTAGCAGTTGAGGTGTGAACACCAAGGGAGGAGAAACTGCTTTTGTAGTTGGCTAGCCATTCACAGTCTTTGTTTAATCCTGAGCTGATGGTGTCAAATTTGCAAATGAACTGAAGTTCAGCAGTTTCTCTTTGGAGTCTGGTCCTGAAGTTTTTTTGCTGCAGGATGGCTACCTTTAAATCTGCTATTGTGCGTCCAGGGAGGTTAAAGTGTTCTCCTACAGGTTTTTGTATATTGCCATTCCTAATATCTGACTTGTGTCCATTTATCCTTTTACGCAGGGATTGTCCAGTTTGGAATACAAGCTGTCAGGAACAGTATCCCTGATGATGACACAGCACAACTGGTTGCTGAGCTCTGTGACTTTATCCTCACGCACAATTATTTCAAATTTGGTGACAATATATACCTCCAGACCAGTGGCACCGCTATGGGCACCCGCATGGCCCCACAATATGCCAATATTTTTATGGCTGACCTGGAACAATGCTTCCTCGGCTCTGACGAAGTGGGTATTCACCCACGAAAGCTTATGCTCCAATACGTCTGTTAGTCTATAAGGTGCCACAGGACTTTTTGTCGCTTTTTACAGATCCAGACTAACACGGCTATCCCTCTGATACTTGAAGAAATGTAGTGACAAAGGGAGATGGTTACTTCCTGTCTGACATGGAGAGGTGAGTGTTATGGAAGATACTGGCCTGAGAGAGAAGCTGATGGTGAGATACTATATTCAAATAGCTTTATAACTTATTGTCTTTCCTATCTGGACCAACATTCACTCACTTATCTGTAGACATACTAGTAGAGGGGAAGTGCTTGCAAAGTTCTGTTTAAACATGTTTTAACCAAACAATGCTTCTCTTGTATTTTTTGTTTCTCAGAATGTGTTGGTTTTAGTAGAGCCCAGTAAAACATATGACAACATTCTAACAGATAGAGTTACAGATAGCTCATGCCGTGTAATTCACTTATGGAATGGTTTCACCAAAGTTAATTTTCATCTGCACAAGATCTTGTGGGGTTAAAGACACTCAGTATGGAAGTGCTCAGGTTCTACTGTGGTGTGCAGCAATAAAAAAGGTTGGGTAGAAGGATGAGAGGTAACATAGTGTCTATACACTTCCTTTTCTTATATCCTAAATCAGGTCACTGTATTTATTGCAAGTCAAATTCCTATTAGAGGAGGCCTCTAGTTGACTCAATTCTTCTTATGAGCCTGCTGCAGTGGAAAACATCCCATTGTTGGAATTTATAAAAATTGCTTAGTGCTTGTTGAAAGATGTCCAGTGGAAAGCTCTGAAGCCTGAAGTCCTCTACTTGCCCTCAGAATAGATTCAACATAGGAGCAACAGTGCATATTTTCAGAGCCCCCAACTCTCAGGATTCATCTACACCAAGGAAGTGATCGATTGCTGATGCCTTACCAAGCAATGAAAACAGTTTAGCTGCCAGTGTGGAAGGCACAAAACCATTCTGAATGGCGTTACAGTGACAGAGAAATGGTGAAACATGGTGCCTCTCAGGTTTCCTCTAAGAGTGGTGAAAACTGCTTTTGTTCTGTCTAGACTAGTAGTTGAAAATCACTGGGGTGGGACGTGTTTGCTATCAGTCATTACAGCAAGAAGCCATTTTCTAGGATCACCTTGGAGGAATCTGAGGAGTGATAGTTGGCCATTCAGCCTCTGGTCAACCTGAGACTGCCAACAATGCGCGACTGAGTTTGTTTTTATTTGTTTTGTGATGTGCACACAGTTCACTGGGAACTGAGCTGACACCATCAACTCTTTGTATAGGCCATAGAACAGCAGTCCAATGGTAACTACTTTTGGTCACTGTTGTGTGAGGCCAAATTCAGAATGGTGAGCTACAAAAGAGAGGCTCCATATACTGTTGCCAGTCCCCTAGGCAACCAACCTCATTGCCCAAATGTGTATTTCTAATGTGGATGATTGATCAGTGATCTCAAGGCAGTTGCACTGAAGATAAGAGCTGAAATCTCATTCATGAGCTGAAACTAGAAGTATTTACTGTCTTTTTTTTTTTTTTTTTCATGAATGTTACAGAAAGGAAAATGAAAGTGAAGTAAAGGGACAACTTAAGAGCTGGCTATCCTCTTAAGGCCCATGCGACTCTTACTAACTCTAATGGGAATCTCCATGCATGTGCCAAGCCCTCTAAAGTAGCAACCTTTTGTAAATTGATGCAGTCACTAGTATGAGTGCTAATGAATTTTACTTGGCTATTGAAAGCCTCCTGAAACTTGGAGCAGTAACACTAAATTCAAAAGGAGCCAAGGCAGTTTCATATCACTCTGTCCTACCCAAAGCAGTCTCCCGCTGCGTGAAGCAGCGTGCCTGCTTTATCTTCTCGCAGCCTCATAGATGGATGAACTGCTGTTTGGTGAATAACACATGCAAATTCTCATCCTATTGAAGCAGACAGATTCCAGCAGAAAGCACATGATTGAAAGGAGCAGAACGATCCAGCCTTCTAGAAATGTATTTGTGAGCATGAGGAAAATATGCCTTCAGGAAATTTCAAAATAGTTCTCATAACCATTGTGCCAAAAAAAAAAAAATCTATATTTGCTCATCCGTTCTTATTCCCCTGCTAAGAGCAGCAACTGGCAAAAAAAAAAAAAAAAAAAAAAAATAGCAGAAGCAGCAAGTGTTATTTGAGAACTAGTTAATGTAATATATCTTACAGGATTTGAAAATTGTATCTGGGTAAATCTTAATTTTCAGAGCTTCATGTTTTGGCAAATAGTTTGTTAAAGATTAGCATTGCTGTTGATGATTGAAGTCCACTCCCCATCATTCCATGCCTTTCCGTTTCATATGGCACATTATGCTAATCATACTGTATTCCATTTTTCAATAAAAGGTCAACAGTGCACTGTTTGTGCAGAATGTGCAATTTAAACTTCATGTCTGTCATTAGAGATAATCTAGGTTTGCTGTATCAAGTGGGGTTGTCATAGAAACTAGACCTGAGATCTCTGTTTACTGCCTTTGGAGAATAAACATTTTGCATTTATTTCACTGAAAAATAGGTGAACAATTTAAATAAGGTTTGAAAACAAAACCATAATAGCCCAGAGAGAGATGTCATTCATCAAAAATCAATATATAAAACACAGTTGGTAAACTCTAAGCATTCAAGCAATTGACTGACAGCAATAGTGAAATATTTCCCATGGGATAAGGAAGTAACTGATAGTGTATCATAATGCCTGGAGCAGAATTAATTAAAATTTGCTAATGGGTTTTGTTCTAGCTATTATAACACTGAAGAATATTTGTTTAAATTTCATTTAATGTCAGATAAGGTTTTTTATGTTAGAACTTTGGATATTCATAATAGTACTGAGAGACTTTAGTTTTGTTTCCTGTGATCTTTCATGTCTTCCTACTGAAGCTTGTACTTTTCTTCACATTTTGTAACAAGACTTACTGAGATCCTAAAATTAGCTCTGCTACATGGGCTGCTTACTTGGTAATCTTCATCTATGGGCAAGAAGGCTGTAGGTTCCACCATATTTTTGGCTTATCCTTATTGTAATGTATTACTTACCTGTGGAACTCATTTCCATGAGGTAGTCATTTTTTTTTAAAGGATTAGAGAAGTATTTGGTTAAAGCTAGCATCTGCAGTTTATAGCAGAAGAAAAATGATCAGGGCTATTAATTATGCCTCAGGGCATAATCATATCACCAGCTGGGTTTATGCAGGATATTTCTCAATGGCATAGAATTGCACTACTGTTTAAATGCATTATGGGGATTTTATGCCTTCTTCTGAAGCATCTGTTGCTGTCTGGTCTCGGAGAAAGAGCACGTGTGTTTTAAATGTATAGATGAGTCCTCCAACATGGTAATTGAGTTCTAGAACTGGTGGCTTGGTGCAGACTTTTGAGAAAGGGATGAAACAGGAAACTTAACCCAGATTTATGAATTTGTTACAAAAATTTACCAACCTAGGCACAAAGTCTATTGGCCCACTCTTTGCCATGATGATACAAAGCATTTTCATATTTTAGTTCTACATCAAACAAGTACTCGCCCCAGACAAGGATGTTAGTAGAATTTTGCACTAGCTTCTTCTGAGGGATGATCACACCGGAGGGTGTAAATGAGATGACAAGGGGCCAAATTCTCTATCGGTGTAAGTGTGAACAGCTCACTGACTGCAGTGGAGTTCTGCCCATATGTAAGTCTGGGAGTCTGTCACGAAGGTGAATTTTTGTTTAGTACCCATGATCTGTCCATGACTTTTACTAAAAATACCTATGATAAAACATAGCCACACCTATTTGTAATAGCAGAGGATACAGTCCAAGTTGTTCACCCTAAAGAGATTCAAGTCTCAAATTCTCTGCTGGTAAAAATGGGGAGTACTTGACTGAAGTCAGTGGAGCTCTGCACACTTATGTCAACAAAGAATTTGGCCCTTTGTCGTCTTTCATGTCTGTACAGTACCATGCACTCCAGTTGTACTGCACAAACAATAAGAATGTTATTGCAACCAGACCAGCTGCAGCACTTGGCCATAACCAGGAATTCCTTGGCTTTTTGTGGGTGTGCATCCAATGCACCAATGATTTTAAATATAATTTAACCACTCTCCCTAAGCAGAAAATCTTTACATGCCTGATTTGTTTACTCAGCGGCATGAACTTCCCTGCTAATTATCTGCTTTATGTGTAGCTCTTGACCTCATCCAGATTCGTAAGATGGAAGGGGCTGTAAATCAGGTCCCAGCTTGTTCAGCTTCCATTTTGACAAGTGTGGTGGTATGATACAGTCATCCAGTGTTAGCAGCACTAAGGCGAAGCTTACAAACAGCTTTTCACCATACCAAGGTTGTAATGTAGGGACTGGTGGCCCTGCCATTGTCGGAATGGGCCATTGCCTCATTCAGGAAAAACAAGAGAAGCATTATAATAAATATGTATTTAACCCAGTTCTAAGCTCTTTTCACAGCTGTAACTGACATTTTCCAGTTGGGCTCAACTGCCCCAGACACTCCAGGAGGGTGCACCAGAGCAGCAACAAGAGTTTAAAGAGAGCACTCGCACTTCACTGAACAGTCCTGAAGCCACAGCAGGGACCTGAGGGGTACTTTCAAATGTGACCTCCATTAATGAGCATTCCTGCGTCTCAGGAACAGCAGTCTGTCCTAGGGCTTCACACAGCACCCTTCACCATAGTATGTAAATGGTTCTCCAGGTAAACTAGTTCTGTAGGTTGAAGTCCATTGTGGATTTCATGGAGTCTTCTCCTCTACACTTGGATTCTAGGAAACTCTGCTTGCAGTATTTTATTTTACTATATAACAAATTTCTGATTGGGGTGGAAAATCTCTGTCAGAAAGGACGGTCCCGAAGAGTCCTAAAGGTAGTTTAGACTTCGGTGTAGTCTAGTTTCCCCTGGTAGCTCATTCCACAGCCAAAGTGCCTTAAATGAGGATACTTTGTCCCTAGCTCTAGTGGGTGGTGCTAACTGCGTTCTCTCAGAGAAGCACAGCTGTCTTGGCAGCATGTGGCTAGAGAGTCAACTGCTGATGTAGCTGAGCTCTATCCTATTGACAGCCTTGAAAATCAGGACTAACGCCTTGAACTGGCAACAGGGTAGGTTATGAGCCAGGGGGCATTTCAGAACACAGCAATGATGTGCTTATGGTGGTCGGTGTCATGGAGGAGGAGGAGGACTGCTGGATTCTGCAATGGTTGGAGACGCTGCACTGCATTCTCCTTCAGCCCCAGATACAGCAAGTTATGGTAATCTAATCTAGAGGCGCTGAACATATGGAACTCTGTGGCCAGATCTACACCTGAGAGTGTGGGGTGAAATAACCTTGCAAACTGAAGGTGGATGAAAGCTTTTCTTGACAGTGTTAGCTATGTCTCCAGGCAGACACTGAGAGGTCACATCACTTCAATAGCTCCTTTGGTAGCAAGAGAGATGAGCACCATGGCTGCTCCTTTGGTCTTGCTAAGGATGGTTATTTGTCCATACTAACTGTATGATACACACTTAAGTAACCTGCTGTGAAATTGTGGTTCTATTGATGTCAATGATAAAACTCCCAGTGACGTCCCACTGATTTCTGAAGGATATACAGTAAATGCTTTTTTATCTGGCATGTTGGGGGAAAGGGGGGTGCTGGATCCGGGCGGCGTGCACCTCAGGCAGCTCCCCACAAGCGACAACATATCCCTGCTGCTCCCAAGCAGCGGTGCTGCTGAGCGGCTCTGCGCACAGCCTCCACCCGCAGGTGCTGCCCCTGCAGCTCCCATTGGCCGCAGTTCCCAGCCAATGGGAGCTGCGGAACCAGCGCTCAAGGCGGGGGCAGCACATGGAGCCCCTGTGGCTGTTCCTCCACCTGGAGCAGCAGGGACATGTTGCCGCTTCAGGGGAGCCACGCGGAGCCAGGTAGGGAGCTTGCCGGCCCTGCCAACTGGACTATAAACTTGACTTTCAATGAAGAACAGAAATGCCGCGTAATAGAGCTTTCCGGCTGGTAAAGTGCCGATAATACAGCTTTTACTGTATTTCTGAATGATTAAACATCTACCAAACAAACAAACAGTCCTAAATATCCTTCCTTTTGGGTATAGGACAAAAATAACTTCAATAAGAAACATTGGGCCTAACCTGAAGTCAATGGGAGTTCTGCCTACAGAAGGCTCGATGGATTGGGCCCATTATTTTATCTAAAATCCAGGCTAAAATCATGGGAATTGGCTGTCACTCCCCAACGATTCATCCATAGCAATAGATACTCAGTCATGCTGTTCAGGAGCTGACATTGATTCCAGGAAATAGAAATGTTTGATTCTCATTTGCTTGGGAGAGAAAGGGGAAAAAATAAATCAATGGGCTTTGAGTAGCTCTGCTCTCTCTTTCCCAGAAAGACTGCCACACTGCCCTATTTGCCCTAGCAAGGAGTGCTCAGCTGTTACTTGGTTCTGCTGACTGGACACTTCCATACGGCCTTTGCTTGCTCAGCAACTGAAAGATTTGATCCCAGTTGCAGGCCAGATCCTGCAAGGAGTTAATTGGTTCCTGGGAGGTGCCTTAAGTGCCCACTGGATCAGGCCCTAAAACTCCGAGTCCTTGCCTTTATACCCACTGCAAGGGTCAGATCTTGCAAACCCTTAGGGTATGTCTACACTGCAATGTAAGCTCTGGGTTAGAAGAACTCGAGTGAGCAGAGCCTGGGTTTGTTAACATAGGGTTTGAGTGTGTACACTCATTTATAACAACAGGTTAGGAATTGTTGAACCCTGGGTCCCAACCTGGGATTCTAGGGTCTACCTTGCATTAGGTGGGCCTGAGTCCAACCACCCATATCCTGGACTTCCTAGCGCTCTTCCCAAAATGTGGCTGCTCTAGTCCTTTCTTCATGGTGCAGCGTGGGAAAACTTGACTGTCCATCAAACTTGAGTGTCCCGAGAACAAAGAAAGACAGCCTGTGGGATAGTTTTGGCAGACTCCCAGCATATAAATTCAGTGTGACTGCGGTTACGCTGCAAACAATAGGGCTTCAACCCAGGGTCTAAGCTTGACTCAGGCTCAGACCCTCCACTCCCGTGGGGTCCTGGGACTAGGGAAGGATTAACTTTTGGTGGGCCTGGTGCCAAACATATTCGTGGGTCCCCATTGGGGAAATAGGGCATGTGATGGAGGGCGGTCCGCAGAACGAGGGGCTGGGTGGGGGCAATGAGGCACAGTGCAGCGGGAGTGGCCCCGCTCAGCCCAGCACAAGGGCACTGTTTACAAACCAACAACTGCTAGATGCACACTAGCCCACCCAGCTCTGCGCTGCCAGCGTGCGCCTTCCACACTGCGCTCCTGTCCAGTGCCCTGCCCTTATGCCAGTGCCCTGCCCTTATGCCAGTGCCCCCTCACCCAGAGACTTCCCCCACAGATCCCTATGCCCAGTGCCTCCTCGCCCAGAGACCTCCCCCACAGATCCTTATGCCCAATGCCCCCAGACCTGCTATGGCCAGCACCCCCCTGCCCAGAGACCCCTCCTGCTGACCTCCCACCAAAACTGCATTGCACCCTGCACACCATTCCCCCCGCCCAGCTCCCCCACCCACAGATCTCCTACAGTCCAGCACCCCCTTCACAGCTGTACAGCGCCCCATATTCCTGAGGGAATTCTGCATCAAATTCCGTGCATAGTATTTTAAAATTCTGCAATTATTTTTTTACAATAAATAAATGTGGACGCTCCACCATGGCAGTGGGGAGCAAAGGCCACTGAGGTGGGAGAATACCCTGCAGTCTCCCCCGCCCCCCTGGGACAGGGACTTGGCAGTGAGGCTGAAGCTGACCCTAACACAGCACACAGGACAGGCCTGCCACAGAAACACCCTGGGGCCCTGCTCCTTTTGCGCCAGGCTCACCAGATGTGAGGAGGGAGGCTCAGCCCGGCAGCAGGATCCAAGTGCAGAGGGACTTAGTGTGGGGGGATCCCGAAGGGGGTAAGAGGGTTCTGTGTGGGGCAGTCTGGGTGCAGGCAGCTCAGTGGGGAATCTGGATGCATAGGGAGGTTCCAGGTTCAGGGGCAATGGGAGTCTGCAGGGGGGACCAAGTGAAAGTGGTTGGAGCTCAGCAGGGAGTGGGGTTCATTTGGGTGGGGGTCCAGGTGTAGGTGGTTGGGGCTTAGTGGGGAGGGTGTCTGGGAGGGCTCATCAGGGTAGTACAGATGCAGGGGAGGTGGGGCTTGTCAGGGTGAGGGTTTGATGGGCCTGCTTAACCGGTGAGCCCCAGCTGCTGCCAAGGGGATCCGCATGCTGGGCCCCCGCTTCCCCCATCCCCTTCTCTTTCCCATCCCATGCCCCTTCCCCACTGCTCCATCTCCTCCCGATCCCACCCCCCTTCCTTCCCCCTACCCCTGCTTCCCCCATCCCCTTCCCCATCCCATGCCCCTTCCCCACCACTCCATCTTCTCACCATCCCACCCTCTTCCTTCCCCCCACCTCTTCCCCCTACCCCTGCTTCTCCCATTCCCTTCTCTTCCCCATCCCATGCCCCTTCCCCACCCCTCCATCTCCTCCCCAGGCTTGGGGGGCAGGGGGAAAACCGCTCCCCAGCATTCACCGGTGGCATTGAGTGGGCTGGGGCCGGGTCGCTCCTCCACTTACCGCCTGGTGAGTGCAGGGTTCCCGACCCCTGCTGCATTCCCCTGGCCGGGACCTAGCTCAGGGAAAGGGGTGGAGTGGGGGCGGGGTGGGGTGGAGCAGGGGTGGGAAGAGGCGGGGCTGGGGTGAGGGTGGGGCTGGAGCGGAGCAGGGGTGGGAAGAGGGGGGTGGGGTGGAGCAGGGGCGGGGGCAGCTTTCTTGGCCGGCTGAGCCAGCCAGGGGATCAGGCTGGCCGGGGCCTCTTCTGATTCTGGGCCTGGCGCCATGGTAAACCCAGTACTGCCTGGGACTCTGGGGCTGAGTCTGGGGTGAGCGCTATTTGTATGTAGACAGAAGGGGGGCGGGGTTAGGTTTGAGCCTGAGTTCGAACCCTGGGCTAATACTGCACTGTAGACATATGTACCCAGAGTCTCATGAGTAGGATTACGGGCTCTAAAGATGACATACATTCACTGTTTTTTTGATTTGATAAAAACAAATAGATCTTTTTTCCTTTTCTTTTTTGGATGGAGCTTCATTGTGCATCTGGAGAAATTTTCTAAGTGCAGAAGGAGTTCCTTTACCATATTTGTGACGGTTTGCCCCCCTCTAAGATGCCACCTGATGTGCTGAGATACCACTGAGCCAACCTGGGCACCCTTTTTCCCTGTCTTGCGGAGCCAGGCTATGAAGCCTCCTCCAGCACACACACAGGCAGGGCCACACCCAACTTCAGAATGACACAAACACTGAGATCAGCTCTGGTAAGACTCAGCTTAAGGGACTTACCCCAGCACTCAGGTGTCCGCCTCCCTTGGAGTGCAGACCCAATGGTATATTATGAAATCTGCCTCCTCCCTCAATGTGGAGGAAGATATGCACAACCTCTTACCTCCCCTTCCCTCCCCCCGCCAGTTATAAATTACACAAATGGGGTTAAATAATAAACAAGAAATAAGTTTATTAACTACAAAAGGTGAATTTTAAGTGGTTAAAGAGATACCAAACAGAACAAAGCAGATTACTAAGCAAATAAAACACAATACACAAATGAAGCTTGTTTCACTAAAGGAATTGGTTACAAATAGTAATTTCTCAAGCTAGATATTGTTGCAGGCAGATTACAGAAAGTCTTGAAAGGCAGCTGCACTGGTCTGCAACTTGAGACCTCAGGTATTATTACTCACAAGCTAAATGCTCTTCCAGCTTGGGCTCAACCCTTCTCCCCTCAGTTCAGTTCTTCCTTCCAGATGTTTTTCAGTGTCTCTTTGGGTGGGGAGACAGAGGAGAACCATGATGATGTCACCCCTGCCTTATATAGCTCTTGTGTAAGGTGGGAACCCTTTGTCTTCCAGCGCAAATACACTGGCATTCCAAAAGGGGAAGAGAGGTATCCAGTACCAGGTGACTCGGACCTATGTCTCTGCATCGCTGTGGCAGCCATTGCTCGTAGGCTGTCTCCAGCATCCACAGGAAGACTAAGCTCTTTTACAGTCCACTGTCTTTGCTAGAAGGCCATTAGCACTGTCTGGCTTTCTCATTGTTGTACCAGAAGGGCTAATGGGGGTGACACCCAAAGTAACCCATTTGAAATACAGATACATAGTCAATATTCCTAACTTCAGGTACAGAAATGATACTGGCACACAAACTGGATAATCACATTCAGTAAATCATAACCTTTCCTATGATATCTCACATGAGCCATCTTGCATAAAGTACATTTCAGTTATGTCATATCCATATCATAAGCATATTTTCATAAAGAATATGGAGTGTAATGTCACAATATTTCCCTATAAGCTATGTTTAATTGTCTTTTGAGCATCTCTGGTAATGGTACTTCCATATCCCTACATTGTTCCTTTTGTAATTCACAGCATGGTTAAGAACTTCCCCCTAAAATTTAACTTGGATTTTCTCTTCTCTAATTTCAGGGCATTACTCATTGTCTTATCCCTTGTAATTACCCTGAATAATTCCTTCTCTTCTGTTACTGCTCCCTGGTATTTATAGACTAGCAGGCTCATCTGTTCACTACTGCCTGTTTCCCACGGTATATATGTCCAATTTTTCCACTTTCACTTTCTAATTCTCGCTGTGGTGGGCTCTGTTTTGGAAGGACTTGGGAATAGGTAGTGATGATAGCTCAGGTTATTCAAGCTTCATTAAATTATAAAGGATAAGCAGACAGCGTTTCCTGCTCCCATAAATAGGCTCACATTGAATTTACGTGTGGAAGTGAATTGTAGCAAAGGCGTAGATATTGTTCATGTAACAGTTATGAAGTCTGAAGCAATTATCAATATATTTAAATCTTAGATCGGATTAACTTCCATAGATTGTGTTTTTCATTCAAACATTTTTTAGTCCCATAGCCTATGGAGCTCTCAACGTATTGTGCGTGGATGGTGCTTATACGTTGCATCATCTTTCCTCTTTCTTTATACCATGTTGTTTTAGAATGTAAGCTCTTAAGGGCTGGGACCATGTTCTTGTATGCGATTGTACAGTGCCCAGCAGAATGGGAGCCCTAATCCTGATTGGGATCTTTCGGTGTGATTACAGTCTTTTTCTTCTTCAACACTTAGCCGAACGGTCAGCTGCAGCGATCGTTCAGCATTTGGTCTGTTCCTGTGCAGCTGCAAGGTCTTCACGAGCCCAGAGCACAACATTGGAACAAACTTGATGCACCCATGTGATAGGGGAGCTGCCTCCACCCCCTCGGTTGGTGGAATTTTATCCCGGATGTTACAAACCACCCGGAGAACAGCATTTGGTGGAATGTCTTGCAGCATTCTGGCAACAGGTTTGAAAAACATAAGACGCCATCTGCAGACAATGGCCCCATAGTCTGTAGACTGGATCAACCAAAAATGTCTGCGTTATGAATGAAATCATGCCACTTTATGCCCAATATACGACTTTGGCATTTTGTGTGGGGGGGAAAACCTCCAGCTTTGTCCAATCTGAGCCGTACAGTGTCCATGTTTCACAACTGGAGATTGCAATGCAGATAATAAATTCCCTTGAAGGTGAATGTTAGTGAAATTAGTATGGAAGTCTCAAGTCAGCCCCTCCATAACAAGCAGATGATGTGCAGTATCTGCCAGTATGGGTTACTCCAGAGCTGAAGGACACACAGTTAATAGATCATTTAATCCAATACAAAGCTATGTGGCTAGATGGAGTCAAGTTCATTGTCCTTGTGCAACGGGAAGGTAAATTCTCTGAAAGTATTTGTGTCCTAGTGTCAATTATCTCTTTCCTGTGATCCTTGTGGAGATGCCTGAAAGCATTAAAAAGGAGGAGCAGTGTGTGTGTGTGTGTGGGGGGGTAAGTAGGGGAGGAGATATTTGAGGTCAAAGTTTTGCTGTGGGGGTGGTGAAAAACCTGGGATTGTGTTATGCTCATACAAAGCACACGGGATCTTTATAGAGGAAGGTAAATACACAGTGTTTATTGAGAATACCACAGTTAGCATATGCTTTTTAGACACACACACACACACACAGTCCTGCAGTGATGTTTATAGTTACCAGTCCAGATCAATCTAGTGGCCAGCCAGATTGGTTGCAGAGGGGAGCGGGGTTCTATCGGTCGCGATCCGATGCTCCTGGAGTGTGGCAAGACGAACCCAAAGTCCTATGGCAAAGCACCCTGTTCTTATAGGATTTCTTCTCTGTTGAAGCCTATGGATTTTGCTGTGTCACTTTGTGACCGGTTACTTCTTAATTGGTGTAAACATTCCAATACACCTCCGAGAGGGTCATCCTGTTCTTTGTTCCGATTTAATCAATTGTCTTTAGGGGTGCCAGCCTTTACCTCAGGGTCGTCAATCTGCCCTTCCTTATGGATGCGTGTTGATGATTCTTTGATGTCCTTTAAGTTTCTTCACTCCTTCTTCCTTGACTCTGGCTATAACAATGGCCTTCACACCTTATCTTTTTCTAATGCATACATTCCTCATTCACACAAACAGATTGAGAATACAAACAGTAGTATTTTATATTGAGCAAAAGGACATTGCAACTTAAACCTTGCTAAGTTTTACAATCAATAACCAAGCCAATTTACATTGAGACCCAGGCCTTCAATGTTCCTCTAAGCTACTTAACATAGACACAATAGAGAATCCTGTCTCTTACTTCCTAATTTGTAATACATATAGGAAACCATAGTAGCTTTATAACTTATTCTAAAACAAAAGGGTGACCATAATTAGTCATAAGGATTGTTCTGGTCTGTCATTCCTTTCTGCTATTCAAAAAGGGTGGCTGGCAGGATGAAATCAAATCATACATTAATTCTCATAGTACATTATAAAATCCAGCTCCTACAATTGTAACAGCCCCCCAGCTTTCCTGTTCCAAGCTTTGAATGTTAAACTTATCCTCCTGCTCTTGGACTCCATAGTAACCAATCTGTATTTGCAGCTGCCCTTCACAGTGTGAGTTCTGGTGGGGAACCTAACTGAGGGGAATGCTACAGGAGAACAAAATGTATATGCATGGGTGATGGACACACTTCCCCTTCCCCTCTTCCAGCCCATAAGTTACACCTTTGGCATGGAGCCTTCTTTAGAAATCTCCATGGTTTAATTCCTTTATTTCTTATTAATCTTTCAGTTAATCTTCTTTTCAGCACTTTGGACGTGTGAAGGAGGAGAACTTCACAAGAAGTGGACTCTGCCTGCTGGGAGGGTAGAGAAGGGCCTTGGTGTTGTATATCTGACAGTGATTGCTTGGAAAAGTGCTGGGATTTAACCGCATGGTGAATGTATTGTGTATCGGCGGCTAGAGAAGGCGGTCCCCCTTGGAAAGTCAAGGCTGTGGCTATGAGCAGGCCATATGCAAAAACTTGATTACCCTTTCTACATTCAAATCTCTCCCAAAGACTGTGGTGCCTACAAGAAAATGGCTGATTACAGCTAGGTTGTGGGGAGTCAGGGATAATTTGTAGATATTATATACACACACAAAATAACTTGACCATTACATTACTATGGTCAATTATCACCTCAACTACTTCATTCATATGTTGTATCCCAAGATCTTCTTTGTCTGTCTGTTTGTCGTTTGATTTGAAAGCTCTTTGGGTCAGGGATTGAGTTTTCTTTAGTGTTTAGGAAGCACCTAAAACAGGGTGGGTGCTTCCAAAAATAATAGCTATAGCCATTACCCTATGCAGCGAACACCACGTTTCCACTTTCTAGTGCTGTTAAACCATTTGTGCCAAGATCGAATGAAAATATTTAAATGATATTTATAGTGTTTTTATGAAATTGCTGCGGGCAAATTGCAGGTCTCTACTCACTGAAATCAAGTTGACTTCTCTCGTTTTGAAGGCCTCTGAAACCCGAAGAAAAAGTGGGAGCTGAAAATGATTACAGCTGCTGGAAAATGGAAATTCCTTCCTACGATAAACATCACTTTTTGACAAAAATCTCATCCTGAAGCAGGACACTTTTCACAGGAGGCGATTTCCATAGAAATTTAGTTTTGGGAGAATTGAAATGGAATTTTTCTGCCTTGCAGGCAGAAAATGAAATGACAAGAGCCCCAGCCAGGTAGCTGTCCTCTGTTTTCCTAACAAAAAAAATTGACATTTTTTGATGAAATTGAAATTTTCCTATGGAAAAGCATGATTTTGCAAAAAGGATCATCAGAAAATCATTCCGATGGAAAATTCCCAACTGGCTCAAGTCATGATTGACACTCATGCACTGAACTCCTGTCAGAAAGCTGAGATGTGACCCCAGTTAAAAGGCGTGGTGCTGATCATAGTTATTAAATGCTTCAGGCTTTAGCTTAGTCCAGAGGACTTTACACAGGAGAAACGGAGGGAAGGGCAGAAGCTGGTGCTTGAGGTTTTTAATGTCTCTTTTACTTTTCCCTAATATCAGACAACACCCTATGGAGCAGGAAAGATGGGAATCCGCAGAAGGGAGAGGGGATGGATGGATGGATGTTCTCCCCTAAGCCTCTCATAAGAGGACAGGGAAAGTGAATTATTTGCAGGTAGCTTGAACCTCACCCAGAAAACGCTTCTGTGATGCAGATCCTGCTGATGCTAGTGAAGAATCTTTTTCAACTGTGGATAGGATGAGTGGCACTGACTCACGCCACACTTGTACCTTCTTATCAGTTGCCTTTTATTTATTTATTTTTTTTAAAACAGAACCCAGAGCGTGCTAGGCACTTTACACAACCAAAGATTAATTATGTATTTAGATTGAAGAACGCTGCACTGATGGGATGTTCAGCCGGAGTGCCAACTGCCTTTGCACATTTAAAAACCCCATAAAGAGAAGTTACACAATCAAAGCAATGACAATACTTTTCCCCCAGACTCCAACTACGTTTCACACTGACACTCAGCAGACTCGGTGAAAATGGAAACTCCCCCACCCAACGCTTTCTACCCGAATGGAAATCTCCCTCCCCCGCAACTACATCAGCCCTCTTCCTGTGCCTGCTCACGGAGGCTGACTTTGCAGTGTGTCCAGATGGGTTCAGGTTGTTTTGGACTGGGAGGTGGGTGGGCATTCTAGAGCAAAGAGGCCCTTACAGAGAACATTCAGCTGGGGCAGCTCTTTTATTCTGAGAGGGGGCAGAATGGTATAGATTGAGTGCTGATCTTGTTTGCAGTGGAATAGGGAGACTGTGGTGTAACGGGGACCCAGAAGACCGGAGAAAAATTCCCTCCAGTGCAGGAGCTGTATATGATTGATGGAAACAGCCCTGTTATGCCCGCCTCTTCCTTAAACCTGGGCAGAGGGGACATGTTGTGGACGGGATGATTGGAGGCTGTATGGTCTTGGAATTCAGTGCTATGAAGATGGTGTAAGGGGGATTGCTGTAAGGAAGGACAGCTCCTGGGGGCTCCTTCAGCCCCCAGAGTAGCACAGTTTCCAAAGCCACCTCAGGAGCTGAAGTACAGAAGCAGAAGTCTGTGTAAACCAGGCTGTGCCCCTCCTGGCAGAGAGTCCCCCTAGAATGGGGAGTGCCACAGTGCACAGCACATTCAACTTGTAAAGGGCCCAGAGCAGGTGGACAGAGCATAGATAGTAGGTGTGGCCCACTGCCCTCAGGAGACGCACTGATTCAATGCATCTCCCAGGTAGCTTCTGCTAGCAGAGCATCTATGGCGCCCCAGAGATCAAATAAACCTGTCCTCTGCTGGCACTAATGCTTAAACTCACCCCAGGGCAGCTACCTTCTGTTTTCAATGAACCCCCTGAGAGGGGGGCAGGACAAGGGCACTGGATTGGCACATGCTAAGGTAAAGGAATCAACCTGAATCCCTTCCCAGCCCACTCCTTGCAAAAGAAACCGCTGCCAGAGAAGACATGTGACACTATCACTTGTATATGGTGCTGAGATCTCCCCACTGCTCATCCTCCCAACTCTCCCAGAAACTCCTGCTGTGAGAAACAAAAATCCGGCATTAAAATAAACATAGCTAGCCAGCACATTAAGACACATTTCTTTGCTTGGTGTTGGACATTATCAATATGTCTACACTAAGAAAATGACCCACTCTTGATAATGGGTCCCTTCTGGACTGGTGTTGAAACAGTTTAGCTGCTTCGGCAGATGGGACACAATCCTGTTCAGGACCAGGACCAGCACGATTGAGACCTTATTCCATCAAGTTGCTATCACGCTTTCTGGGATGGTGGCCAAGAACAGTTTTGTCCTATTTGTGCTAGCAGTGACTATTCAATTCCAGTTTGAAAAGAGTCAGCTTTTCACCAACATTACCAGCAATGAGGTAATTGTTCTAAAGCAGACAGAAGTTTATGTGTTTGAAGATAAAGTGAGGGGAAATTAACATCAATTGATCTTTTTTGCATCTCTCTGGAGACTGTCCTGATAGTATCCAAGCACTGAACACCACATTGGTGCACGGTATCTGGGCACAGCTATCCAGGGCTAGGTTTCCCATGTGCTTATACAGTACTAGTGCAGAAGGAAGGAGTTGTGTCTATTGATCTGGGGACTGGGATTCCAGGTTTCTAGCTTCTACTCACATGCCTCAAACTTGACTTACTTCTCTGTGCCTCATTTTCCCCCTCTCCAAACTTCCTCACAAGGTGCTGTCCAATTGAATTAATGTTTGTAAAGCCCTTGGAGGTGGACTCAGGTGACAAATGCTGTGCCATCTGTGCCTATTACTACTTGTTAATAAAGGTCAGGGGGACCTGAGGAGAATCATTGGATACGTGCCAGTTATGAGTGTTAAAACAGCCTAGGGAGTGCTTTACTGTACACACCCAGTTTCTCAAAGCTGTCTAAAAATGTGTGGAAGGAATACTTGCATAGACTTGTTCTTGTCCTTTCAGAGGTGTTAACTTCCCTTGTGCAGCTGCAAGCTCCCCAAGCTATGCATCCAATTCTAGAGCAGCAGCCGCCACAAACCATATCATTTCAGAGGAAAGAGTGACAGTGCAATTTTCGCTATGGAAAATATTCCAGATAGTTGGGGTGAAAGAAAGATTGGAACAGGGCCTTCAAAGAATTGGCCAGAGTGGGAGATTAGAGAACCTTTCACTTCAAGGTTCCCCCAGTCTATCCCATTCCTAATCTGAATCTGGCTGGGTTGGGACTGACTCACAAGTATTACCACCTGATGGTTGCCAAGTCTTCCTCTGAGGCCTTGCTGTTTTTCCACAGAGAGCAGGTATGTGCTGGATGTTAAGGGAATGAATCTGAAGACTGATGTATAATGTGGTTCAAAAGTGATGTTTTTGTTCATTTGATTGCAGAAGAAAGTAATTTCCAGGAAAAGCATTAAGACCCGGTTACTGCTTGTTTAGTTATGTTTCTGTTTGTTTTCCAGTGTGAGTTTCAAGACTTACCAAATCAACCATGGGGGGGGGGGGGAGTGCATGCACTGAATGCCCCACAGGAGCACAAAGAGCAGCACACACTTAACAACGATGGTGCAACATGATTTAGCAGAGTTACAGCTAATAGGATGCCAACAGTAAGGGTTGTCTAGATGAGTCTAAAAGGAAAAGGGGTGGAAAAAAAAAAAGCTCAAAGCACAATGAAATACCTATGGGATGGATAAGCATTTTGGATACTTAAGTTTGGCAAAGAATTGGATGGATGGAAAAAATGGAAGAGACAAATGTTTCAGAGCCCTCTCTGTAGGTGTATTTTATGACCGTGGGATACAAGTGTTGATCATCTTGGGAGACATTCAGTAGAGCTTGAGACTATTGTTCAGGGAAAAACAAATGTAATTTAAAAAAAACCCCCACACATTTCTAAACACTACATCTAACTTTAAAAAGTGCTATAATAGGTCTAAAAGCCGGTACTTATCATTCTGGGGGTAGAATGCTGCTACTGGGTACGACACAGGAAATTTATCTTGCTACCAGGATAACTGAGCAAAGAGATTTTCAAAGATTTTTTGAAGTCCATTAAAAAAATAAAACCTAGCTCACAATAACTTTGTATATATCATTTCCTGTATATTCCAACAGTCAGAGAGTATTTCTATGTCTCCATTTTAGCAGGTAGCTGAGCTCCATTCTCTGCATGGAGATATTGAAACAGTGACTTGTATTTCTAGAAGCGGTTTTTAAAAAGCAATATCCTTAGCTAAATATGTACTGTGTGTCTAAGGCACTTCAGGCAACCAACTCAGTCTTCTTTTAAATAGCGATTGTGGGCAGGACCTGTGAGGGCAGTAGCATAATAAAATCACAAGGCCTGGCAATAAGTCTCATGATGTTTTTTAAAGCCCCAGCTCCTGGAATCAAGATATTCCATGAGAAAAAGTAGCTTTTACTTAAAAAAAAAAAAAAAAAAGTAAGTTTCTAACCTTCCTGGTTGTGCGCATCACATTGGTGTGCTTTAAAATTCACACCCTCGTAATATATGTTGCTGCATTGTGTAGACAAGCCCTAAGTCACTTTTGAAAATGAATGCTTCCGTCAACCTAGTTTCCATCAACTGGGGAGGAGGTGGTCTGTAATGGGGTGCCTCACCTCTCACGTGCCCCTCCCACCCAGTCAAGTAGGTGCATCCCTGCACTTCTTCCTCAGTTTCATGGTGTCCCTTGGCAGCCGCTGTGCTTGTCAGGAGGGTCTTCAAAGACTTCATCCTCTGGCTGAGTCACATATAGTCCATGTGCAAACAAACAAACCCCTTCCAGGGTATAAGTCCAAAATATCCTACTACCTTCCCCAGGCTCAGTCATTTAACAGTCCAACAGGGCCCATTGTGGTACCCTCGCTTGGTTGCAAGACTCCTACACTGGAATTGAGGAGCACCCCCAGGGCTTCTTCCCTGGGGACTTCTTGCCTCTACTTGAGTTCTCAGGGACCCCAGCCTTCCTGCTAAGTCACCCCTCTTGGACCCAGTTCACCAACCACAGCTCCCCACTGAGTCACTCCCAGTAACTACCCGCTTAGTCCCTTGCAGTTCCTATAGCCAGCCTTGCTAGCAGCTGCTCTGTCCAACCTTTCAGCTCCTGCAGCTAGCCAGGAACACCTCTTACTCCCCCAGTCCCTGCAAGCAGACTGAATTCAAGTTGGCCCTGCAGTGCCTTTTGTATGAGCTTGTTGGGCCCTGATTGGCACTTCCTGCAGCCCCTCTCATTGGCTGTGTCCCACACAGCTGCTCTATGCAGTTTGGAGGACCTCTCTATTGCTCTTTTCTGGGGTGGGGTGAGGCAGGGCCACAAGTCCTCCAACAGGGGGCCTCCAGACCTAATCCACCTCATCACATAATTCTACAGCATCAGAAAAAACCCTTCCATTGGTGTAGACGGCATCTACACTAGTGGTCTCCAAACTGTGGGGTATGTCCTCTCAGCTGCAGCTCTGGTCCTGGCCTTGGCCCCTGGCCCCGCTCCTGGCCTTGGCTACTGGAGGAGGCACGGACAGATTACATTTCAGGTAAGGGTGGGGGTGACCTAAAATGTTTGGGGACCACTGGTCTACACTAAGGGGTTATGCTGGCATAATATAGTGTAGAGATACTATTAGTTAGAGACCAAGCAGGCAATACTTACTCCTAGGGTGTAAATTTTCAAAAGAACTTAAGTGATTTAGGAGCTTGAATTTCATTTTCCAAAGTGACTTAGGGCTTGTCAACATGGTGTGGTAGTAAGTGTTATGAGGATGTAAATTCTAAAGCGCACCAATGTATTGCTTATGAACTGGCTCAGGTAGACCTGCTGGTGTGCATTAATAGTTCCCGAATGCACCTGCAGATGTAGACAAGCCCTTAGACACTTAGTAGCTTAAAACTCATTGAAATGGGCTTTTGAACATTTTACCCTGGTGTTTTACCTGGGATGCTGGCGGACAATCCAAAGTGCTGTTTGTGAGCCAACATCTGGTACCGCGGTAGCACAAATGACCCAACTCAAGTGTGTATGAGTGTGTGTGTGTGTGTGTGTGTAATTTTCCCTAAGGCAAGTGACTAGTAAGTGGACAAGGGGATGGTATGTTTCCACAATGGATGTGGCTACATTTAACTTTAAATTTAGAAAACCATTTTGTCAAATCTCTGGCATCTAAAGCTGTATGCAGAGCCCTGAACATTCCCGCCATATGGCCAGGAAAAAAAGAAAGCCAGAGGCTTCATTAGGGAACTAGTCCATCAATCCTGATTGAGAAAGAACATGTTAGCTTCCTGCAGCTCCTTAGCAGGTTTCCCTGCCTGGTGTCCTTTGCGTTGGCCTAACCTTGGAGTTGTTTCTGCTGACCCTAGAGTAACTGTCCTACCAGCATAAATTGGATGAGAGCTAATTAACTGTCAAAACTCAGGGCAAAAGACCACAAACCCTTGCTTCACTTTCTGGTGGGTTTTAGTCCTTTCTCTTTGATGTGACAGCTTGTCCTCTGTTTCTTTTGCAAACAACTACCATTGCAGAGGAAATGCAATTCAGCCAGGCAATCACTTATCATCAATGACAGCAAATAAACATGAAAAATGGGGTTAGAAACACTAAAGGACAATGATCAGAAAGGTTTATTCTTTCATCCTAAATCATGATGTTTAGTAGTCAGCTGTAGTATAATAAGTTATTTATACATGTCTGGGCTTGTTAGGAGATATGTTTTTACATAAAGATAAATAATGGTTTTAATCAGATGATACCTGTGTATATTCTAAAGAAACAAAATCCTAGTCATGTAACTATACAGTTTGTTGAAAGGCAGATTACAAATGAAAACCGACCAAGCTGACATTTACTTCAATGCACATGTAATCTACATGCTTATAATGCAGTAGAACCGAAATTATATTTTGCAGAACACATTTGCATTGAAAAATGGAGTTGCCTCAAATTGAAACTTTTTGCAGGAATGTGTCAATTTCAGTGATAGTTGTGACAGAAAAGTGTTTTGACTTTATTTCAATGCTGTCAATGTTTAATTTTAATAAAATCAAAGCATTTTGTTTTGACTTTATTGGTTAGTTTTGATTTTAATATTATAGAGTATTTTTAATATTATATGATAGTTAATATTTAATATTTTTACATTATCAAAACATTTCTGCAGTATTGAAATGAAACATTTTGATATATTAAAACCAAAACTATTTAATGGTTCAGAATTGCTATTTTTTCAGAATTTTCATTTCACAGGACATGGTGGCTTTGTTTTAATTCCAAATCAGAATCCTTTTCAAAATGTTTCGGGTAGAGATTCGTCACAACTGATGCAAAGTTTCAGTTTTGACAAATCAGCATTTTCCAATGAAAAAACATTTAGTCAAAAAGCTCCCAGGCAGCTCTAACTAAGAGATGCATGCGCTGTGAAGGCCTCAGAGAGCACTCTCCTGTCAACATAGCGCATCTTCACCAGATGCACTACATCCACGCACCTGCATCGATGCAGCTGCGCTGATGTAGGGCGGTAGTGAAGACAAGCCCTAAGGAGACCAAAGCTATTTGATTGAGGGGCTATAATGGCTGTAAGGATCTTTGGACTGGTTAGCTGAGTTGATTCTGGAATGTTTGGAGGGGACTAAGAGGCTGCCAGTCTCCTCAGGTACTGGAGAATATGGGTGACATGTAACGATATGTATTTTGAGGCCACATTAGAGTGAGTGCGGGTCTGTGTATGCTGTAGCTGGAGGTGTAATTCCCATCGTGGGTAGACATACATGCACTGGCTTTGATCAAGCTAGCATGCTAAAAATAGCGTGTAGCCGCAGTGGTGTGGGCGATGGCATGGGCCAGCCACCAGAGTACAATCCCCTCCAAGACCCTAGGTAACTCACTGGACAGCTAGCTTGACCTGCCACCTGAGCCACTGTGGTTACACTGCTATTTTTAGTGCACAGCTTTATCAAAGCTTAGGGTGACCAGATGTCCTGATTTTATAGGGACAGACTCTATATTTGGGGCTTTTTTTTATATAGGCTCCTATTACCCCCCACCCCGGTCCCAATTTTTCACTATCTGGTCACCCTATCAAAGCTCCTGGGTGTACATCTGCCTGAGCTGGAAATTATACCCTCAGCTGCAGTGTACACATCCCCTGAGAAGCATACCTGTGAGACCAGGGGGGATGTGTCTGTAGGTGTGTACCAAAATATAAACGTGTGTATAATGGGTCAAACCTTCACACAGAAGGTATCAAGATGGGCAGCTCTGAGAACTCCGATAGGCTTAGTGCCTAATAGCCTTTGTTTAAAAGTTATCCCTAAGTATTCCAAATACTATTTGCAATGTGTGTGTATTAAATGTTTGTTTTGTTTAGTAAGTAATTACAGCTCTCTTTGAAGCTGACTGGGAACTGTTACTAACACCTGCATTCAGGGTTTTGCACATCCTAGCTCTGAGGTTTAACTCTGTGTAATACCTTTTTGAAAGGTCCTGAAAAGACAGAACTGTGGCCTGCATTTCAGTAGAGAGGTAAGCTGAAGTGCAGGAAAAGAGGACAGGAATAGGTATCTTATTGCCTCTTGGCTGTTTCAGCCATGTCAGTGTTTGGACAGCTAGGTTGATAAAGTTCTTTAAGAAAAACATAAATAATGTAAAATGTAAAAATATCAAGCTTTCTAAAACATAGTAAAGATGTTTTATTTTACCTCACATAGGATAATGTGGACACTTGTGTATTTTAAATCCAAATGTTTCCAATGGAAACAAATTCCCTGCACTAAAAAGCTGCAATTAACATTTTTACATCCAGGGGAAAAATTATATACACAGTAGTTTAAGCCAATGCCTTTTCCCCCCGTGCTGGCTCTGGGCCAGATCCTGCTCTCAGTTTCACCACAGTAAATTTGGAGGATCTCCACTGGCTCCAAGGGAACACTTTATATACACTGGTGAAACAGAGAGCTGACTTGGTCCACTGCACATTGACTTATGGCCGACTGCGTTATCTGTTTGTCAGCCTATCTGCTAATCTAATGTGTCAGAAACAGCCACTTGTGCCGAATAACAACATTTGGGAATGATGGAGAAGGTGCCTACTTTGAAAATGGACCCACATACCATGTATCTTTAATCTGTAGCTCACATTCATCAGATGTGCTGAAAGGCATCAATAAAGAAGTTTTCCAGCCTTGCCAGCTTCTCACTGTATTGACCTTAGACTTTACATTATAGAAACTTGCATCAATGTAATGACATAACTGACCTTGCTATAGTTACATGAGTGCAAACTCCCAATTTAGACACGCTGCATCTACTTGAAGTGGGGCCGTACACTGATGTGGCTTAATCTGGTAATTTACTTCAGTGCAGCGCATCTACAGTAGGGGTTTGGGTGGAAGTAACTACATTGGTGTATTTGCACTGCTGCACATGGCTCCAGTGTAGACGGCCATTTCTGGGCTAAGGTATCTGGTTCTGTACATGCTCAGGATGTCTTATTACAATATGTCCATGATAACCATTCCTATTTCATCAGCTCTTTGGAAATCTCTATCCCATGCACCTTGTTGTACTGCTCCTCCTAGTTTATAAAAGGTTCTCTTGACTGATTATTTTTTGTTTGGATATTCCTCTATTTGCACCCTCACTGCAGTCTATTGAAACCAAGCCTGGGAAATAAAGAGGTCACTGTCCAAATTGATCTTTAGCTGCATGATGTAATTTTGTTACATGGCTTTCAAAATAAACGGGTGCAGAAAGACGAACTCACTCAAATTGCTGACTCAATCACGATACATAGACAATATGGGAAGTTTGTGTGCCTGCGCACATGTGGAGGCCCACCTGAAATAAACCTGAAAAGCTGGTAAATTTTAATATGTAGTTGTATGTTGAAATGTAGAGGTAAAACTCAAATCATTTAATGGTGCAAAGCACTGTAATTCCTCTACCATTAACAGGGTTCTTCTTGTGTCACTATATAGTGTTAGAAATCACATGCATTGGTGGTGGTATGTGATGAGGCCAATAGATCCTGTATGGTGTCAATTTTCTTGACTCTCCGCACATTCTTTTGGCTTATCCAGGGAGCGTGCTGATAGGACACCTGAATTACTCAGAGAGTGTGGTGTGAAGTTAACCCCAGCAGAGAGGACGATAGGAGAAGACATTGGGAATTTGACGGGGGCGTGCTGCTGGATAGAATTTTGCAATTGACTCTGAGTTGTGGTAAGTTCATCCCTTTTCTTTGTAGTTGGACCTGGAGTGACACAAGCATTTGATTTATGTTTAGATCCTGGCTGAAGAAAGCTTTCACTTTACATTGTTTGTTTAAAAAGTGGTTGCAAATTACTTTCTCCACCCTCCGTTATCCAACCAGCTGCTCTGTTATAGTAATCAAGAGACATCACAGAGGTGTCTTGTAGTTTAAACCAAACTATCCTTCTATTTCTTGGTTTTTAAATTGGCTGCTGGTGGAAATGTTTATACCTCAAGACTTTTAAAATTCCAGGCACCTCACTATTCCTCTCTACATAGTCTCTTTGTGGACCCAAGCCTCTCTAAATATGTTTCTTTTTGAAGATGTTTTAAGAGATGCTTCACACCCTTTTCACTTCACTATCTGGTGATCATGCACTTCTTACGACCTCAAAAGCATTATAACCAGGAAGAGTTAAAACTTGCTAGTTGCACTAGCATCTGAAGGATTTGTTTCTTATTTATATTACACCTCTACCCCGATATAACACTGTCCTCTGGAGCCAAAAAATCTTACCGTGTTATAGGTGAAACCGCGTTATGTCGAACTTGCTCTGATCTACCGGAGTGCGCAGCCCCGTGCCCCCGGAGCACTGCTTTACCGCGTTATATCCGAATTCGTGTGATATCGGGTCGTGTTATATCGGGGTAGAGGTGTACATGTAAATCCAGTATTTCTTACCAGCTAATGCTGATGAGGCTCAAGCATTGTTTCTCATTGATGCAAGGAATCATATTCTTAAAAAGTTATCCAATACAATGCGGGCTGCAGCAGGCTATGAAGTGCAAAGTCAGTGTTATCTTAAAATAAAGGATACTAGCCAAGCATATTCCTTCTTGTCCTCCCTCCACAGAAGGTCTATGCTGTTGCCATCAAACTGCCAAAAAGCCTAATCCTGCTCTTATTTTTTATTTTAATAAAATTGCCATTTATTATATTGGGAGCAGTGGTGAGCCCTAAATCCCGAATTAAGAAGTTGGCTTTTCTGCCAAGCTGAATATTTGCTGTGGTGTCAAATTATAGCCCAGATTGTCAAAAGTGACTAGTGATTTTTTTTTTATTGCCCCTCTTGAGGTACCTTTAAAGGAGTCCGATTTGCAGAGGATGGGTGCTAAGCCCTTTCTGATAAGCAGGACTGCTTGGGGTGACTGAAGTTCAGCACCTGAAATCACTGGTCACTCTGGAAAATCTTGGTCCATACTCCTGTGCTGCCATGTGCTCCCCTGAGGTCTCTTCTTGATGTCTCTTCTCCGTCAATGGGCTTCTCCTTAGGAATAAGCAGAGGCTGGCTCTCGAAACTGCACCAAAATGATTCTGATGATCCAACTCAATCCCAGTGGATGTAATGATGATAAATAACTTAGTAAATAGGGAAGGAAAGACTAAAGCAAATCCTCTCTCTCTTTTTTTTAAATAGACTGAAAAATGAGTGGGTTATTTACAGGGCTTGTTTGTGGCATTAGGTAATCCTAAATAGCAACTGCATACAGCAAACTGACCATGTTAATTCTTCAGAACTCCTGCCTTGGCATATACACAAGGATCTCAAACAAGATCCCATTTTCATCGTGCCTTTAGTGTGCTGGCTACCTGCCACTGTGAAATATCCTTCTCTCCTCCACCAGAAAAGAACAGGTAACTGTGTATTACTTTCCATGCTTTTCTTGGCTTCTGCCCTGTCATCCTGGCGTGGCTCTCTTGCCCTACATAGCCCTGGTTCACGTTTGTTACACACACATGAGGAGGCATTTGGGTTGCAGACTGTAATGTTAATTGGATAGTTGAACTGAGGTAAAAAGACCTTGCCTTGGATGTTGCAGTACCACATGCCTAATCAAAATGGGGTGGCACATATAACTGGGGGTGTGGTTTTAAAAAGTGCAGAATTCTTAAAACCACTCCCCCTGCCCCCTGATCCTTTCCAAGTGCTTTCTATCATCAGCAACAAGGAGATTAACTCTGCCCTCTTCCATCATTACATCCCTGTAATGCATAAATGAGAGAGAATTGCATCTGCACTTAGAAACAAGAGCTTAATATTTGCAAATGATTACAATACATAGGGAGACAGGATAGAGAACTTCATTCCACATTTCCCCCACTAGTAATATGACTAACCCATGGGAGTGAGTCAAAGATGAAAGGCAGTGGGCATAGATGCCAGGTTTGTATAATTTTTGGTTGTGCCCAGAATGGGTCCAAGCAGAGCTGTCCCATCCATAGCAACTGCCCTGGGCCCCGTGCATTAGGGGGCCCCACGCTTCAGGGGGATGTGGGGTCCAGGGCAGCCTGGGCGGTTAATGGGGGGTCTGGTGCCGGCAGCAGCGAGCAACCCGGCCCCAGTCTGCCTGGCCAGCTCCTGGCATCGCTCAGGGGAGGAGGCGGAAACCGGAAAGAGGTGGGGTGGGGATGTGGGCTTGGGAGAAGGGGTGAGGCGGGGGCAGAGCAGAGGCGGGAAGAGTCAGGGTGGGGGCAGGGGTTTGGGGAAAGGGGTGGAGTGGGGGTGGGGTGGGGGCGGAGCAGGGTTGGGAAGAGGTGGGGCGCAGCATGGCAGGCTGGGGCCGGGCCCTCCGCTAACCTCTCAGGCTGCCCTGGACCCCACGTCCCCCTGAAGCACAGGGCCCCCCAAAGTGCAGGGCCTGGAGCAATTACCCCAGTCCATCCTATGGATGGGAAGGCTCTGAAAATATAAGCCCAAACATTGGTGGAGCCAGGCCTACGTTCCTGAATATTGGTGGAGGATGGACACCACGAGCCCTTATAACTCGCTGCCCATGGCTGTGGGGTCTGAAATGTAAACTGAGCTTACATCCAGGTTTGACAGTGCTGCTCTCCCCTCTTGTTTTTGCTGCTCAGATGATCTTTCGCCAGACACCCATTTGTGCTGGGTTTTGTCATACTGTCAAAAAAGCCTTTGGTGACCTAATCCTGTTTGCTGCTTTTTATTTCGGCAGCAAAGCGAGAATCGGGAGTGACTGCAGCAAGGAAATACGCTATTTCTTTTTTTGCTCTGTGTCACCAGGCTGGGCTTCTCCCCTGCCACGCCCAGTCTTTTCGAGGAGGTATATTTATTTAACAGAGGTAAACAAACAGAAAACTGTCTTTTAACTTACTCCTTATTCTCAGGTTTCAGGGCCACCCCTACCAAGCCTCTCTGCTACCCCTGCTCCTGTCAGCTTCCCAGTTTCAGTCAGCTCAGCTCCCTTCTTGGAGCAGCAGTTGCAGGGCTGCTTCCCTGAGCCCCCGGCCCCTTGCTCTAGGGCTCCACCATAGGAACTAGCTCTACTTCAGTGTGGCGTTCATCTCCAGGGCACAGCTTGTCTCAATCCATTCTCCCCCAGCTGTCCAATAGCAGCCCTTTATAGGCCCAGGTGTAGCCCAGCTCTCTTTAATTGGCTGGATTGGGCTCACCTGCTCTGGACCAGGGGAGCTGGGCTTAGTTTATCCACAGGAACCAGCCACCCTGTTTAGCCTGCATGACCTTCCCTTTCTGCTCATCTCATGTCTCACTTCCACAATAGATCACTGCAATGCAGAGCTAGAGGAACAGAATGATCTAAGATGAAATGTGGAGCTCTAGCTAAAGAGGCCAAATATAAATCTTATCCCTATAATGATCTGAAGAGACCATTATGCCCCAGAATAATTTGGGGGACTGTGCTTTGTAACGATAACCACCCCCTGTGACAGAACAACACACCAGTCTGCTGGTTTGATGGCTTCCCTAATGGCCTCAATGACTCCTCTCACTCTCTTGGAAATTATTCTCCCATCTCCATTCAATTGTCTCTCTCTCTAGACTGGCCCTTGCTGCTTCCTAAATTCTAGTGGGGCTAATGCTTTCTGCATCATTTATTTGTGGTGTGTTCCCTCTTAAATTACCAGCATCGGTGCCATATGGCCCAGTAAGTAAGTAAATAAATAGATCCAGCATATGTGATGTAAATGTTTTCCTATGAATTAAATCACAAATGAGGGACTAATTATTTCATCAGGGAAACAGACTAAGTTTTTGAGACAAGATTAAAAAAAAAAACCCTACTTTAAGTCAGTGCTAGGAAATCTATACAGACTCTAATGAAAGCATGATTTTAAAATAACCTGAATCGTTGTTTAATTACAGAAGAAGTTTTTAAACCAACTCTTGTCAGAATCTTTCGCATCTATTGGGAAGTTAATAATGTATTCTACAAATGCTTGGCCCAATACCTGCCTCATGCACAACATGGAAAATGTCAGCCCATAAGGTTTGAAGTTTGCCAACGTTATCAACAATAGATAACAAGTGGATAGAATGGGAAGTACTAGACAACTTCAATATAGTTGTGGCTACTGCTCTACCTGTAACATTGTCTTCCTCCAACTTAAACCCCTGTACACCCCAATTCTGTGTGTCTCTCAAGGACACACAGGTGTAAAACTCCTATGAGAATAGCACCCAATGATGGTTTGAAGGTACCTGTAATAATTTATGAATTCTGTATCTTGACCAGGTTACTGTTGATTGCTGTGTGCATATATTGAGTTAATTCACTGGTAGGGTACCTGGGAATTGCACCCAGGAAAAGAGTGGATCCCAATATTCCCTTCTCTGCAAGCCTTTCAGGCATAATACGGACATCCATTTCTGACACCTTGGTTTGCTTCCTGAGCCAATTTAAGCCAGTTCAGGAAACACAGGAGAGAACAAAAACCTTTGCCTGGATTAAAAGAATCCCTAAAGGAGTTAAGCCATAGAGACTGTCGGGGTGCAGACTGACACCCAGATCCCTGAGCCTTTAGGTAAGAGAGATGTGTAAAGACTGTCAATTGTTTTAAACTCCTCTTCTGTCTATGCTCTGCCTTGTTCCTACTGTAAGATTAAACAATACTTTGCTTTAAGAAGACTGTTTGGGGACATTGAATCCACCACTGGATTCTTGAAGGGAAGAGCTGCAATAAAGCATGGTGGATATACAAGTGGCTGTTAGACCAGTCCCTGGGCTACAGTGAGAGAATCACGGATCCCACCTCAGGAATGGGATACGTCTGGGGGGAGCACTCAGAGACCAAGGAAGGGGTCAGAGATGCAGCTGGCCATGAACCGTGACACACTCTGTCAAGACCGGCTCCAGCTTTTTTGCCGCCCCAAGCGGCAAAAAAACCCAAAAGATAAAGCCGCGATCGGCGGCACTTTGGCGGCAGCTCTACCGCGCTGCTTCTTTCTTCGGCGGCTGGTCCTTGCCTCCGAATTGCCTCCAAAGACTCGGACGTGCCGCCCCTCTCCATTGGCCGCCCCAAGCACCTGCTTCCTGTGCTGGTGCCTGGAGCCGGCCCTGCACCCTGTGTCTGGCTGTTAACAGCTTAGTGCATTGAAATATCACTCCAGAAAGGTTGCAGCTCTGATCTGATGGGATATAACAGGGGTCGGCAACCTTTCAGAAGTGGTGTGCCCAGTCTTCACTTATTCACTTTAGCTTAAGGTTTCGCATGCTGGTAATACATTTTAACGTTTTTTAGAAGCTCTCTCTCTGTAAGTCTATATTATATAACTAAACTATTGTGTATGTAAAATAAACAAGGTTTTCAAAATGTTTAAGAAGCTTAATTTAAAATTAAATTAAAATGCTCATCTTACGCCGCCGGCCTGTGGTTCCGTTCACCTAGTTCAGCAGCAGGCTGAGCGGGGCCTGTGGGACCCCGGCTGGCAAGGAGCCAGCAGCCAGGACCCGGAGGTGCAGGTGGGAATGTGGGGGGTGGGTGCAGGAGCTCCCGTTTGGTGCTCAGGGTGGGGGTGGAGATGTGGGGGGGGGGTGCAAGAGTCAGGGCATGGGGTTTGGGGGGCTGGGTGTGTGTGGGAGGTGCAGGAGTCAGAACAGGGGCTGGAGGTGTGTGAGGGGGTGCAGGGTTCAGGGCAGAGGGCTGGGTGTGTGGGTGGGGGTGCAGGGGTCAAGGCAGAAGGCTGTGTGTGTGGGGGGGTCAGGGCAGAAGGCTGGGTGTGTGTGTGTGGGGGGTTCAGGGGTCAGGGCAGAGGGCTGGGTGTATGTGGGGGGGTTCAGGGGTCAGGGCAGAGGGCTGGGGTGCTGGGCTTGTGGGGGTGCTCACGGCAGGGGGCTGGAGGGGATATGCCCCATTCCCACCCCTTTCCCCATGGCTCTGTCCCCACCTCTTCTCTGCTTCCTCCCCGGAGCAGTGAGCACGCTGCGGCTCGGCTCCGCTCCCCCTCTCCCTCGCAAGGGTGATCAGCTGATCGGCGGCAGGGAGAGGGAGGGGGAGGGGCAGGAAAGCACCACGCTGGGAGAAGAAGCCGGGGAGGGGGAAGCTTGGCTGACGGATGACCAAGCTTCTGCCTCCTGCCCCCACAGGAGAAATCGGTGAGTGGGGGGGCTGAGTGGGGCCAGGACCCCAGCAGGCAGCAGCGTACCATCAAAAATCGGCTCCCGTGCTATCTTTGGCACGTGTGCCGCAGGTTGCCGACCCCTGGGATATAATGTTATCGGCACTGATGATGGTAGTAAACAGATGGGTTCAAGGGATGTCAGCAGTATACTAGTATGAGATGACATGTCAGGGTACCACTATAGCCACCCCCAGGGGTGCATGCCCGAGGTGCCACCTTAGTAGGTTATATCTGAGCATGTTGCTTGTGACACCAGCATTCTTGCTCAGCACTGTCTCATTTCTGAGCAAGAGTACTGAGCGAACTTTACTTTGGGTTCATTTTTTTCAAAAGTGCTACTTCAGTGCTTAAGTCTCAATAAAAGTCAATGGGATTTAGGCTCCTGAGTAAATTAGGCTCTTTTGAGAAATCTACCCTTTGTCTTTAACAGCCAGAGGATGCTCCAGGAATGGGAGCAGGTGCAGCAGCGGAACTGTGAGTACATCCAATAATTCAAATTTTTCTTTGCAAGACAGCTTTACGGCTGCATGTGCTAAGCTGCAGCCAAAACAATAATCAGTCTATCAATAATCCACACATTAAGATTACTTTTGAAAGTGCCCCTCACTTTCCATTTATTTCAGAGACCTCGCTGGATGACATTGCAACACCATTATAAACTCAGAAGCTTGATGGGTAATCTGGTTTGGCTGGGTTTTGGTTGAAGAGGTAGCGTGGCTGTGCTGGGGGGATCGGATCTTAACTATAGAGTATTTTTCCACTCAGAAACTGGATTGCCAGTAAATCTTGGCAAAACGGAGATCCTCTTGCGTGCAGGCAGCCATGCTGCACCATGGCATGACTGGCTGATCTTATATTCTCGTCCCATCTGGTGTTAGAATGGCTGAAATTAGTGGCAGCTTCATTTAAGCAGTGCCAATACAAATAGTATTGGGTTTGGAAAAGAGATGTACAGCAGACATGTTGTTGTGAAATCTAGCCAGGAGCTGTAGTTAGATATGGTGGGCCGGGTGTAGCTTCACTGACAATACACCAGCCAGGAATCTGCCCTGTGTCATAGTCACAACATTGACCTCCAATTCCTGATACCATTGTTTTGGTTGCAGTGCCTAGCAGTGCACTCTAAGCATGCTGTCACTCAAAAGGGGAACGGTGCTCAGGTTCCCAAAAGGAAATTCTCCCCGTTTGAATCTGGGTGGGAGAGGGCGAGAGGAAGTATGCTATCAAAATACCTGCCATTGTGTTCCTCCCAGGCTGATTGATTTTTATTTTTTTTTATCTCGAGTCTTTTAAGAATTTGGAATAACAAATTGATATTCTACATCAGCTGTAACATTCCGTTGTAATAATCTACCCTTAGGGCCAGTATAATGCCTGCTCAGATAGGCACCACTGCTCCTACTGCACTGATTTCTCTTTGGCACCAATCAAATATACTTCACAGAGGCACTGCCAGGAATTTTCTAACCTTTTAAAACTTTTTTTTAAGAGTAAAAATAATTTGTAGGACATTCTATATCTCTCTATGATCAATCTCAAAGCTTCTCTTAAGAGTCCAGGGGGCTATTCCGTTGGGTTGCTCTTCGAATCCGGCAGTGCTATTGCTGTCACTACAACATGGAGAACTCCTCATGTCTTTATGTGGAATGAAGTATGTAAAGAAACGAATCCTCTTGAGCTCAGTGCAAGATGGGCTTGGAATGATCTGCTGGCAGAAATTTAATTTTGTTTCCAGTAATTTGGGGTTATAGATGGGATTATATCTCCCAGGCAGAGAAAGACATTAATCAAGAAATAGGCCTCTTAATCCTCCTTTCAATTTTAATGAAAGACTGTAAAAATGCCTTTCACCAGTGGATGTCAAGTATCAGTTGTGCTGTGATTAACATGCTTTTGTGATAGGTTTACTGTTGTACTATGTACCCAGTTATTCAGCAACCTAATTTAAGCTGTCTGTCAAGTGAAAATAACTACAAAGAGAACATTATTTTCTCCCTGAAGTTACAATAGAAGACTTGTGTTTCTATAAACATTTTATTTCAAATGCTGGATGCCCCAGACACACTGACATATTCAACCTTCAGAATAAATGGGTAAATGGGTAACACAAATCACAATGTCCTCTAAATGGCAATTAGGAGATCATCAGAAATGTTGTTGAAGCCGATCTATGCTAAGGGCTTGATTCTCTCAAGATTATTTGAGAATAATTCCGCTGCAGTTGTTTAGTGTAAAACTGGTATAAGTGAGAAGGGAAATAGGCCCTACATCTACAGTCTGCTCTCCTTTCCCCTCCTTCCCCTGAAGTCAAAGCCCAACCATTCAATGGAAGCCTCATGGTCTGAATTGCATTCAGCTTCTTTACCTGATTAATGCTTTCTAATGTGAGTTGATTATGTCAGATATGAGCCTCCTAGTGGCTTAAAGCCAAGAACAGACAGACCATTCTCTCTCCTGGCCACTGAAACCTGAGAATGAAATGCCAAACTTGTCATAGCAGTTGGTTTATTTTTAGATTTTTCTGCTCTTCTAAAAATTAACCTCTTGAAAAATAAAGAACCCAAAGCAGCTCAAAGTACCAGAGACCTTTAAAGTAGAGTTCAAGTGATCATAATGGCTAAAATGGCTACCTATTTAAAACCAGGTCTACACAGGACACAACCAAAAACACAGGTCATCACCCACTAACCTAAAATGAAGCTTCAGTAGCTCAGTTAGTAGAGATAACTATTATACAAGATTTGGGGCAATTATACTAGGTGTCAGTGGAACACGTACAAAAGGCAGCATAATGCACTGTCCATATTGGCCATTCCACGGTCAGCCCATCCCTTACAGAAGATAGCTATTGGAGATATCCTGTTAATTTTGCAAAGTTTCTAGACCAAGTATTTCTGGAATGCCAAAGTGGGAACCAATTATCCCTGTCAACAATGGCCCAATACCTCTTGGTTTATTTTACTAGCCACCAGAGGCAAGGATGGTATAGTTGTGCAACAATTCCTCAGGGAGCAAAACTGGTTGAAGCTCAGAGCTGACATGGCATTTATCCCTTCTAGACACCAGTCTGCCCCCAGGAAAGTGGCTAGTCTGAGTCTGGGCAACTTTCTCTCTGGAAAAATGTAGACAAGGCAGCTTAGTGATTGTGTTTCCAGTCAGTGGATTCACCAAAGTATTCACTACCCAATCTAGTTCCACTGCACGGGATTTCACAGGGAAGAAAATAGTTTTCTTTTTGTCCATGTCAGCCATAGATTGGGATTTCACTCACTCTTTCTATATGCTGTACCACTGGCAACAGGGCTCCGACCTCTGGCCCACGTATATAATCTGTCATGGGTACTCTGTACATCATGGTGACCATTTGTAACCTCTTAATGGCCATATTAACAACTCTAATTGTAAATGACAGGGCAATTAGTCTCAACATAGCTGCTTGAACAATTATGTTTGTCCTGCTACAGTGACAGAAAATTCAGTAAATGTAATAGGAAAAAAAACATCTCCTTGGGGTTTGTCCCACTAAGTGACTGTGTTGATTATTTCTCTGCCTCCCATTTAAATGGCTGTGAATGTATGTTAAGTTGAATGGTTTCTAGTACCTCTTTTAAAAAACGGTTGTGAATGGAGCCAAAGGCCACTCTAATTGTAGGCAAACTAGGCAGCTGCCTAGGGTCACAGATTTGGCCTGGCCATCCCTTCTTTCTGACGGGGCAGCTGGGCCAAATTTGAGTGGTGTTGGTGACCCCGTGGGCCATGTATCTCTATTTCAGATTTTCAGGAGCGTAGAAGCTTGCTATCACTGACTGATGATCAGGAAAACCGACTGCCTATCTCCTGAAGAATCAAAAAGCGGCAGTACCTACTGAATGACTGCATGCAGTCTTCTGAGTGGTAGCCGTGTTAGTCTGTATCAGCAAAAACAACCAGGAGTCCTTGTGGCACTTTAGAGACTAAATCTGTTAGTCTCTAAAGTGCCACAAGGACTCCTGGTTGTTTTTGCATGCAGTCTATGGTTTGCCCACTGACCTATAGCAGTATCCGGTTGGTTGAAGAAAATAGATCCTCCTTTCTCAAAGCGTTGAACACTTCTTTGAGGATTTTCCATCATGGGAAAAATAATCTGTCTTGTATTTGCCATTTGTGAATTGCATATAGATTCGGCAAATCCTTTGGCCTCTGGGAGCAGAAATAGCTACAATCCCATTACCTATTTTTGGCCAGTCTTCCATTTTGGCCCAAATAATTCTGCATTCAGACAGGTGTACAAAAATCCAACTGATGTATCTGAAATGTATATTCTTCTGAGAGCAGAGACTGGCCTGGAAGGTGTGCCAAGAAAGAGAACTTTTTATAATGTGTTAGTCTGTTGCTCCTGTTTATATTACATTAGCTTCTTGAGGTCCCAGCTGAGATCAGAATGCTATTGTGCTGGGCACTGTACTTAGATTTACACTGCCTTGAGGAGCTCACAGCTTAGATGGACATGATAGGCAAAGCGTTGGAAGAGGAAACAGAGGCCTTGCTCAAGTGGCAAGGCTGGCAAGAGTGCCCTGTCTCATCACTCTCAGTCCAGGGCCCTGTTCACTAGCCCATGCTGTCTTTGGAGCAGTGCGCAAGGAAGACTTGTGTGGACTGAGAGGCAGTTTGTCTATGTGCAGGCATTTCCCATGTGTGTAAACTGGCTCATTTTTTCAAGTAATTTGGGGGTGGTTTTCCTACATTCATCTACTCACTTTATGGCAGCATGCAGGGATCCCTCATGCAACCAGGCTCCCATCAGGGGTCACATACCTGCCCTAGAGATCCTGCGCCATCTACTTACACAGCAGAACAGCTCAAAGCTCTCCATACCCCAGGAGAAAAGGACAGGACTGGCTCAAACACCGAGAAAGTCTCCTTATACAGCTGTCTTTTTTTTATTTTTTTTGAACAGGTCTGTGCATTCACCTTTCTCCATCTCACTATTGGCAAGTTGCCTACAGTAATTTTCCATGTGCTTAAAGTCTGTTTCCCTCTCTGACCTGAGAGACTCCACAGGAGCTCTGTGGAGTTAGGGATTCACAAAAGAATTTGCAGCAGGATGGGGGTAGGGGGTAAGTGGGATAGTCATGGAGGTAGAATCGTATTCCTCCCTCTCTGCATAACTCTAGTGGACAGATAGACACTCATAGGATTGCTTGTAAAACAAATTGTCTTGCTTAAACTAACTATGACATGTTTTCTTCTTCACACACAAGCCTTTAAACCTTCGGAGGGTCTCGAATTATGGGCCATTGTGTTTATTGATGTATTTGAAATATAGCTAGTGAGGGGATGCCATTTTGTGAGTGACAGCTGCTTCACTTTTAAGTGGAATCTATAATTGTGGCTAGATATTAGCTCAATTAAAATATCAGGACTACATTTGGGATACAGGATCACACCATCTTTTTAAGCACAGTGGGGGCGATGTGGCAAAGCTGTCAGCTTGATACAAAGAAACAATAAGAATAAATGAGTTTTTAAAAATAGGACAATTAAATTTGGAGAGAGACATGGGAGAATTCTCCTTCATTCTTATCCTGGTTTTTATACTATGTAAAACATGCTGCAGCATTTTCTTCATTAGTCCTGAAGTGACAAACTGGATGGCTTCCAAAATAGCTGGCTCCAAACTGCATTTGTATTGACCTGAAATGTCAACTGCTATTATATTCTGCTGACCGCTGATCGCTACGGTAGCTTCAGAAACAATCTTCTCCTGCAGCTTTTTATTTTGTACATCTCGGTGCCTCATAGTGTTTGAAGTATGAAAGTCATAGAAAATGATAGTGCCTTTAATTTAAACCACCTCTCACTCCAAGTGAAATGAATGGTTAATCTCTTAGTTATTCTTAATCTGGTAGTTATTCATGTTGGGAGAGTACTTTCTGTGCAGACACATTGTATTTGCTGCTTCTAGAAGAATTCCACTTGACCTTTCCCCGTTCTGCCTCACAGACAAAGAAACTGGCTAAGTACCTCTAATTAACTCCCCTATCATTTTTTAAAGCAAAAGTTAGCCTTTGACAGAACAATGTAAATTGCTATCGTTGTATGCAGCTAAGGAACTTGCTCTTGGCTTATTGGCTTATCCAGTGAAAATGCCATGTAAACATAAGCATGGAAAGATGAGGTTTTTATAATTGATGGCATGAAGCCTAATGTTACACAGGATGGACATCTTTTTAATCATGGATCAGTTATGTACACATAAAAGGAGAGCTTTTGGGTAGTACTCTTACAATTGATACAGAACACTAGGAAACCCTGGATAAATTATCTGGTATTATGCACTTTAGGGAACGATCCGATGTAGGCAGGGAGATGGACTTGATGGTCTATAAGGTGTTTTTCATCTCTAAGTTTTGTGACTCTTTGCAATAAATTATTCCTGTGGGGTTTGTATACATCCTTCTGCAGTTATTCTCCAGGAATCTTCCAACTATATGCAACTTGCTAAACAAGGGTACAGGAACTGGGTTCAGTACTTCTGGGTAGAATTTACATAAGATAATTAACCATAAGCATTTTTTCCGTTAAAAAATAAACAGGGCCTATTATTCTGTTAAAGGCCAGAATGAAACATACAGTAACTCCTTGCTTAACGTTGTAATTATATTCCTGAAAAATGTGACTTTAAGCGAAACAATGGTTAAGCAAATCCAACTTCCCCATAAGAATTAATGTAAATAGGGGGGCTAGGTTCCAGGGAAATTTTTTTCACCAGACAAAAAACTATATATTATATAGATATACACACAGTATACGTTTTAAACAAACAATTTAATACTGTTCACAGCTATGATTGTGAAGCTTGGTTGAGGTGGTGGAGTCAGAGGGTGGAAGAGGGAGGGATATGTCCCAGGGAATGCTTTGCTGCTAAATGATGAACTAGCACTCAGCTGATCCCTCAAGGGTTAACACATTGCTGTTAATGTAGCCTCTCACACAAGGCAGCACGAACACGAGGGAGGGGAGACAGCATAGCAGACAGAGACAGACACACACCTTGTGTGTGGGAGAGAGACAGAAATGCACACTGCCCCTTTAAGTAAGTTGACCCACTCTTAAGTGCATTGTCTTTTTAAGTGGATCAGGAAGTTGAGACAGCAGCTGCTGCCCCAAGCTCTCTCTATCTCTCTTCATCCGGGTCCCCACCCTGCTCTATATGAAGAAGGGGTAAACGGGGTGCAGGAGCAGGGGGGGAGGGGGACACCCTGACAGTCTCCTCCTTTCTCCCCTGTAGAGCAAGCAGGAGTTTTTAGGAGATGCTCCAAGGCAGAGGGCAGGAGCAGCATATGGCAGTGGGGGGAGGGACAGTTGAACTGCCTTGATAGTCTGCTGGGCGGCTGCCGCACAGGGAATTTAGGGGAGCGGGGAGCTGATAGAGAGCTGCCGGTCCACCCTGGTTCCAAGCCCTCACCAGCTAGCTGCAACGGGCTGCTCTTCCTGCAAGCAGTGGACAAAGCAGGCGGCTGCCAAATGACGTTAGAAGGGAGCATTGCACAACTTTAAACGAGCATGTTCCCTAATTGATCAGCAATGTAACAACGAAACAACGTTAACTGGGATGTCTTTAAGTGAGGAGTTACCGTACAGGATCAAAATAAGTTCAGTGAATCTACCCATGAGAAGCGGCAGCCTTCAAAGGAATGACAGCATTAGGCCATGTCTACACTAAAAACTTTGGTCAATGGAAGTCACATTGATGTACAGCTGCTGAAGTTTGTACATTGATCGAGTTTGTGCATAGTTGGCTGCTTGCATTGGTGTTGCACATACTTACTAGATATGCTTGTGTTGATGTAAAGTGCAGTGCACCATGGGTAGGTATCCCAGTGTGCCATGCACTACCATCTGGTGAAATATCTTTTGGGACATTTTTGCAATGTTTTATGGGATAGTACTGACTCACCCAGGAATATCTGAGAGCTAGGTGTCAAGTTCCTAGCATGCAACTCTTCCCCTCCCATAATGCCATTCATATCCTATACTTTTCATGCCTTTTAAAAAAAACACATGGCACTTTTTGGTGTTCACTATTTCTGACAGAAGCAAGGAGCCCACAGAGTTCTATGCTGCTCTCATTAACATTGCAAATACAGGATGCACAATTCTCCTATATTTGCAGACTCTTGGGAAGTATCTCAACAACCACAGACATGAGGATTTCTTCCAGGACAGTTTGCTGAGGGACATATCAAAAAGCACATCAAGGTTATTCATGGTGTTCCTAGAGCAGCTGCAGAGGGTGGAACACTGTTTCTAGGCCTGAGAAACTGGCACTGACTGGTGGGATCACATCATAATACTGATGAGCAGTGCCTGCAGAACTTTTGGATGCAAAAGGCCTTATTCCTGGATCTGTGTGCTGAGCTCACTTCAGACCTCTGGATTGAGAGCTGCATTGACTGTGGAGAAGCGAGTGGCAATTGCACCGTGGAGGCTTGCAATGCTGCATAACTACCAGTCAGTGGAAAATAATTTTGGAATTGGCAAATCCACAGTGGCAGTCAGTGTTTAGGGCCATTTAATCGTCTCCTGCTGTGCAGGACTGTGACTCTCAGCAGCGTGCAGGATAGAGTGGATGGATTTGCAGCAATGGGGTTCCTGAACTGTGGTGGGGAGATAGCACGCATATCCCTATTTTGGCATCAGCCTCCCTTGCAACAGGGTACATCGAGAGAGGGCTACTTATACAAGCATTGGTGGATCACTGGGGATGCTCCATCAATTTCAACGTGGACTGGTCAGGGAAGGTACAGATGCAGTACATCTTTAAGAGCACAGGAGTGACGTTTTTAAGGCCCGGCTTGACAAAGCCCTGGCTGGGATGATATAGTTGGTGTTGGTCCTGCTTTGAGCAGAGGGTTGGACTAGATGACCTCCTGACTGTTTATTTGCTTCGATGAAGGGTGGTGTGTGTGTATGTGAATATTTTAAACTTGGAGTACGTTGGTTTGAGGAAAAATGGCTGCAGGTTTTGCAGGATTGCAGACAATCCTTGTCGATTGCCATGCAAAGATGCTGGTAAAGGCTCTGCTATTTTTCACCTCTCTGCAGAGAAGAAATTTGCCTCCGGCAGCTGTTGCTTTTATTGTTGTAATAATCTGTGGAAAGCAGAAACAAAATTGCACTTGAAGCTGGGTCCTGGATGACTGGATTCAATAGGCGTTTTGTTATTGACTTTAATGGGTGCATAGGGAAGGAAATATGGCAAATTAAGGAAAGTGAGGCATAAAGGATACTGTAGATCATATGGCAAAGCTAAAGGAGGGATCGCCTTGCAAAGAACAGAGGTAGGTAAGATGCTTTCCAAGATGAAACTGCTCCTGATAGATGAAAGCCCATGATTAATTGTATCAGAGGGGTAGCCGTGTTAGTTTGGATCTGTAAAAAGCAACAAAGAGTCCTGTGACACCTTATAGTCTATAAGGTGCCTCAGGACTCTTTGTTGATTTTTACATGATTAATTGGTAATCTTTTGAGAAGGAGAGTGGCTCTTGAAAAGGATCTAAAAATATCTTTGTTTACATAATTTCAAAATAATTGAAATATTAGCAGCATGATTATTTGTCAAATAAAGATGAGCCTTTTTTTAGTGCAGCTGTAGTGGTGCCTGCAAACCCATGTAGTTTGCCCAGAGAGGTTCATTCCTAGTCGCATAAATATCAACACTAACCACTAGTAATTTCTTCTTTAATAGAAAGGAATTGAATTGTTTGTAACTTTAGCAAAAAGTAGAGTGTCCTTGATGGGGCTCTTGGGTGAGGGGAAGATCCTGATGCCTGGTGACATTATTCTGATTTATTATTTGGCCTACAGTCCCCAACTACTCCATTTTGCAAGTAGTAGTAGCCAAAGCATGCACCAGGACTGTAACAGTGTCCACATGGGATGTTACTGCGCTGTAAACTCGTGCTCTGTAGATTCCTATCTGGATTTGCCACGCAGTGATGTCCCATATAAACAAACTCTAAGGTCCCACTGTGCTTGCCCAAATGAAAAGTGGGTAAACTCTGTTTACTTGCATTTAAATCTCGACTACATTACTATGCCAGGTGCTGCCCCAAACAACGTATCCAAATAGTCAAGACAGCCAGAGTGTAGGCGGGGAAACAGAAGTAGAGAGAAGTGAAGTGGTTTGCCCAAGGTCACATAGCAGGTTGGTAGCAACATCAGGAATAGAACCCTGGACTCCTGACTCGTAGTTCAGTTCTCTACCCAGTTTAACTGTCTGCCTTGTTAACCTTCTACCACTCCATTTAAGGGAAGGTTGGGATGAATTCCCTGCCTCTGAGTTCATCCTCTACTCAGATGCTGTTGACTTATAAAAGTTTTCAAGAGCAAATCTGCCCCTAGAATGGACCAAATTGCATCAAATGATACATATTTTCAAAACCTTTTCCCAGGAAGAGGACGTCACCAGCCCTTCTTATCAGGTCTCCTCTCCAACTCCCTACCACTTCAGTGTATGCTAGCAGAATACATTGCAGCATAATCCATATTTTTCTGGGGCAAAGGATAAATATGTAGCAAGTTTATTTTAACAGAAGTTTTGTTTACCTTCCTTTTTGAGTATAAGAGAGTGGCTTTTTTAGGGTGACTATGTCCTGTTTTGGCTGGGACAGTCCCTTTTTAAGCCCTGTCCCGGCTGTCCCAACTTTTTTGGCAAAAGTGGGGTTGTGGAGGACAGGGCCGGCTCCAGGGTTTTGGCCGCCCCAAGCAGCCAAACAAACCAACCAAACAAAAAAACCGCGATCGTGATCTGCGGCGGCAATTCGGCGGGAGGTCCTTCGCTCCGAGCAGGAGTGAGGGACCGTCTGCCGAATTGCCGCCGAACAGCTGGACGTGCCACTCCTCTCTGAAGTGGCCACCCCAAGCACCTGCTTGGTAAGCTGGTGCCTGGAGCCGGCCCTGGTGGAGGAACTTGCTGGGGGAGCGAGCGGTAGCCTCAGCCCCATGTGCGGGGGGCCCTCGGGCAAGTGGCTTGGGTCAGACCTGTGTGAAGAGGGGCGGGGGCCTGGCGCTAGGTGTCCCATTTTCCCTTTGGGAAACATGGTCACCCTCGGCTTTTTGTTTAAATGGGTCAACAGACTCTCCAGTGTGTCTGTCTGAAGTCCGTACCCACAGTTCATGGGGCTTATCACAGACTAAGGAGTAGTTGGAGAGTTCTGCTGGAGCCCTTTGTTAAAATTTTAGCAGCACATCATTGTAATGCATAATGTTTTAAATCCAGTTTTTATGACCTCCCACTCCCTGTGATTGTGGAAAAAGGTTTCCACCAAATAAAGGACCTGTAAATAGAAACATGCTTTTGTATGACACCTTGTTAGCCTTAATGACAGTTTTTCTCCCTATAAATGCAGTAAAGTATGGAAATATTGTTGTGCTCCGTGGTGCAATTTTATGACTGTGATTTTCGTTGATAAAAGCCTTTAGAGAGTGCATTTCCCTTCCCACTTATCTCCTGTCAAAAGACAGCAACGTACATGAAAAATTCAGCTGTCACTCTAAACAAAATATACAATTACTCTGGGTTGATGTTTTAACAAAAATGATTGCCATGGCAAAAACCTGGAGCCACTTTCTAAATACAGTGATGTTTGCCTCCAGATCTTTCCATTATGAATGTATCACCTGTTCTAGCTACTTGAAGGAGAAGATGAGCTGTCATTAGTTAAAACTTAGTGCTTGGCCAAATTAAATATTTGTCGTGCTCTCTCTTGTTTGTTGCTTGACTAATGTTTTGCATGGGGGAGGGGGGAGAGGAGAGGGGGGAAAGAAGAGGGATCGCTTCTAACCAGCCAAAACCAGTTATTTTAGGAAATTGAGTAAGAAGACAGATGTTGTTCAAGTGGTTGGATAAGAGAAGGAAACAGATTATGTTAACTCTTCTGGAATGTTCCTGAAACAGCCACATTGATTTGAATAATTCTAAGCAGTAGTGAGAGGATTAAGCTTCAAAATTTGGATCTGGATTTTTACCATCTTGAAATGAGAAATGTGGGGATTTCTGTATCTTATGATTTGCAAATGCCCCATATTTCCATACTGGATTGAACCTCACTTCAGGGCATCTCTGAACTTCAGAGGCATTCAAAAATCCAGATCCAAATGTTTGTGACTTGGTCCTATCTCTACCTCTTACAAATAATGTGTGCTAAAGATGATAGAGAATGTAGCCTTAAGACAAAAAAAGTATTTGGTACTTATTCCTCATCAGATATTGCTGTTTTTTCACACATCCTATTTTTGCTGATGGTATTTGTAGTAACTGGGAAGCATCACACCACAGCCTGTTCTGCTTTTATATAAGCAAATATGAATTAATTCTTCTCGTGCGAATTTTCTTGTTGCAATTTAGACTTGGCTTTGGTAGAATAAATTTTTGCACTGAAGGTTCTTATGAGTTAGCCACATAATCAGATTAGAAGTAAAGAATTTTGGTTTCTTTACAATTTAAGATTCAGGCAGCAAAGGAATGGAGCAAACCTAAATTTGGATAAGTGGCATCTAGCCGTGTCATATTAGTTAATAATCCGAAAATAAGTATTTGACTTTCCACTCAATGTAGGATTGCTCAATTTTACTGACACAATAATCACTGACATTAGATTTGTAAGTGACATAAAAAGTTGCTATTACAACCTGGGCTGGTCCTGCTCCCTGGAAGAAAACCAGTTTGTTGTGATGGAATCCAACCACTTAAGCCCCCTGGATCTGGTTAGTGACAGATCACTGTTCCTAGCTCTGGTTCTCTCAAGCTTACTCCCTGGTGCAGACCCTGTGTATGACACTTTTCTTGGGTAGTGAGACTATGTAGTCTGGCTGGCCTAACCTAGACTCCAGAACCAGTGCTTCAGTCGTCCTGAGCCTCCTACTTGCTTAGACACAATCCTCACTGAAGTCCACCTGTCTGTTGAAGCTCTCATTTCCTAGTTACATCCTTCAGGGACAATATGGCAGTAAAACAAGGAATACAAGCTTAACAAAAGAATTTCATTATAGAACACACACACACACATAGCCCCTTCACAGTTAACAAAGTACAAGAGAGTAACTGATCTCGGGAGAACAACAAAACCCTGAATGCAATCCCTGAGTCTGATCATTCATGCCATCCCTGTGAGTCTGGGCTTGGTCCAAGTCCTTAGGCCAGGCAGCCCTTCTGGCCTACTTGGCTTGGCCATCTTGCTTTTGGTGGTGGAATGGCCCCTCTTCACATCTATGACCCGACACTGGAACCCATATAGGGTATTGTAGAATGGTAGGACTGGAAGGGATCTCAACATGTCATCTAGTCCAGTCCCCGGCACTCAAGGCAGGACTATGTAATAACTAGACCATTCCTAACAGGTGTTTGTCTAACCTCTTCTTGAAAACCTCTAATGACGGAGATTCCACAACCTCCCTAGGCAATTTGTTCCCATGCTTAACCATCCTGACAGTTAGGAAGTTTTTCCTAATGTCCAACCTAAACCTCCCTTTCTGCAATTTAAGACCATTGCTTCTTTTCCTATCCTCAGAGGTTAAGGAGAACAATTTTTCACCCTGCTCCTTGTAATAATCTTTTATGTGCTTGAAAACTATTATCATGTCCCCCTTCAGTCTTGTCTTCTCTAAACTAAAAAAACCAAGTTTTTCAATCTTTCCTCATAGGTCATGTTTTCTAGACTGTTAATAATTTTTGTTGCTCTTCTCTGGACTTTCTCCAGTTTGTCCACACCTTTCCTGAAATGTGCCACCCAGAACTGGACACAATAGCCCAGCTGAGATCTTATCAGCATGGAGTACAGTGGAAGAATTATTTCTTGTGTGTTGCTTACAACACTCCGCTAATACATACCAGAATGATGGTCACTTTTTGCAAAAGCGCTACACTGTTGGCTCATATTTAGCTTGTGATCCACTATGACCCTCATATCCTTTTCTGCAGTACTCTTTGCTAGGCGGTCATTTCCCATTTTGTATGTGTGCAATTGATTGGTCCTTCTTAAGTGGAGTACTTTGCATTTGTCCTTATTGAATTTCATCCTATTTACTTCACACCTTTATCGAGTTTTTCCAGATCATATTGAATTTTAATCCTATCCCCCAAAGCACTTGCAACCCCTCCCAGCTTGGCATTGTCCCCAAACTTTATAAGTGTTCTCTCTATGCCATTATGTAAATCATTGATGAAGATATGGAACAGAGCTAGACCCAGGATCGATCCCTGCAGGACCTCACTTGGTATGCCCTTCCAGCTTACTGTGAACCACCGATAACGATAACTACTCTCTGGGAATGGTTTTCCAACCACTTATGCACCCATCTTATATTAGCAGCACCTTGCTGTATTTCCTTAGTTTTTGTCATCAAACAACTACAACCCAATATTCCATGGGGACCACATCTTGAAAGAAATCTTTCCTGAACCTCCACTTCTGGCCTTCAAACAATGCCCCCAACCTCTCCTCATCAGAAGCAAGCTCCCCAAAGGCCAGGACACACCAACCTCAAAGTGGCATCAGACCCTGCCAGAACAACAGATGCAAAACCTTCAGACATATCTCCACTGCTACAATGATCAACCACCCCCACAACGCACCTTTCAAGATCCATGGATCCAAACAGAATGAGGAATAGAACCCAGATCTCCTGGCTAATACTCTTTCCATTAGACCACATTGTCTCTACAAATGTATGCAACTGATTTCAGAATGTTCAAATGTATCACTCGGGGCCAAGGGTGACACAACTGTGTGTGTGAAAATATGTTGAAGCCCAAGAAGTCTCAAATATATGAAGTTTCTTTGATTGCATTTAGTCTGAGAAATTGCCAGAATGTAGACTTCATTAGGAGTAGCTTTTTTTATGCATATGACAGAGAAAAATTGTAGCCAGTATTGTCTTCACTGAAAAGACTCCATTAGATTGCCATTAGTTGCTAATAATACATCATAAGTGTTCTTATACGGTTAAGCTCATCTCTTTCCTCTTCCACCTGCCTTGCAGAGATAACCTCTAAGAATACCCTGAAGGACTGTCAGACTCCAATTCAAAAGCTTTTACCCTAACTGAATTTTCAAAACAATTCATTACCTACAAAAGATTGGTGGGAATGTAAAGATATGGGTTTTTCTTGCTCCAATTTTCATTCTCATATGACTGCACTCAGTGCTTAGTCAAACTCTGGAATAATTTGATTTTTTCTATTATTATTAGGCAAGAGTATTCTGTATATTAGCGGAATATACAGTCCATTCATCAGAACTCATCTCATTTGCAGTTAGTTGCACAAATACTTGACTGTATTTAAAAAATTTGCCAATCCGGGTTATGCGACAGTCTTCTATCTAAAACATGGATTTTTATTTAGCAAATATATCATGGTTTTCAAAGGGCTGAGTCTAATAAACGTTCCTTTATAAAAAAAGATATTTTGAAGAGATGCATTTACTCTAAAGCTGCATCACTCTGACCATCTTTTAAATTCCATCGGAGTTTGTTTGGAAATAGTTACTTGACACGTTTAAAACATGTTTATGTTTACTTCTTCCAAGTGTCTTGTGACTACCAACCTCTTGGTCTCATCAGTCATGTCCAGTGTTAACAGCCAGTGCACGGCTTGAATGTAGGGTTGTTACATTAATTTGAATTATTACATTGCTGAGAAAGTTGTTGTTGTTGTTGTTATTTATATTATACTAGTGTTTAAAGGCTGCAGTCATGCCAGGGTCTCATTGTGGCTAAAGTACTGTACATACAATAATACACATATTTAGATTTTACCAAAGTTGGTTGGAGAATGAGACTCTTCCAACCCCGCAAAAAAGCTCATGAAAAGTGTGTGTGTGTGTGTATATATATATATGTGAGTGAGAGGGAGGGAGGGAGGGAGGGGGGTTGGTTACTTTTTTTTTAACTAGCTCTATGGCTGACTGAAAGACAGGATGAATTCCCCCCCCCACCCCCAAATTGTTACAAAATCTCCCTCATCAATTCAGTCAAAAGTTTCATTGAAATTTGGAAAACTTTGACCAGCTCTAGACTTAAAAAGAATGTCCATAAAATAATCTGACAATAGTTGGTTTTACAATGGCCTAGACAGTCCCTGCCCCAGAGATCCCCAACTGTAGTTTCGTGTTGAATATAAAACATAACAGGTGGGTGCAAGAAGGCGAAGTGGGAAAGAGGACCAAGTAACAAAAGTAATAGGATATTTTAAGAGAGAGACTAGCTGTGGGCACATCTCATAGCCAATCAATAGCAGTAACTGGGATAATTGGAAATTTTTACCTACTTAGCAATTATGTCTGAGCCTCTTAAAATGAGTTCTATTAATATTAATTTCCTAACTTAATTGCTGCAGTCTTATCCATCTCCATTTAATTCTACTGCTCTTTGTTAGAAATCAGTTTAGAAGACAAAGGCTTAGAATCTTGATGTCACATTAAGAACTGGCATCCCACCATCTCATAAAGGAGGTTTTCCCTCTCATATGTTAGTGTTATCAAGTGGATTTTTCATAGAGGAGGCAAGATTTCCTCTCTGACGTAATCACCATTGCTGTCCTGAGTAAGGACAAGTGAGATGATCTTCCCTAAACTACAAAGCGTCTTTCAAGTCAGGGCTGTCTTTAGCTTATTGATCTAAGTAACTTGTTACTTAATCCAGGCTCCAAAACTTCAGGATTTAGTAAATTAGCTGATATTAATTTGGTGACTGTAAATGTCACAGAAAAATAATCTCAGATTCAGGATCAAATCAGGAAAAAAATATGGTTCTAATACATGTAATATAAAAACCATCTGAACCAACACAGAGGTTCAAAATCAAATAACTCATTCCTCTCTCAGAACCAACACTAAGTTCAGGTTGAATCCATCTGACATTGGAGAGACCACGATGGTCAAGGAGGAAGCTCAGGAGCAAAGTTGTCCCCAGATCCTCTCCTAAAACAAGAAGTCTGGTAAGAGGTCAGGAGAGAGACAGAGCAGTCCCTGGGGTGGGGCAGGCTCTGGTGATGTGCCCTAAAAGAAGGGCACAAACTGACTTTCCAGGGAGGAAGTCCTGGGAGGCATTTAACCATGAAATGGAGCAGGAGAAACTAGAGAGGGAGGAAAGGTCAAACTCACAGAGGGCAGAAGTGGGTTGAAATCTATACTTGTTGGTTTGTACGTTTGAGGGATTCCAGAGGAGGGCTCTGAGGGTCCTGGCTCTAAAAGTAGGGTGAACCTATAGTGGTTGTGAGGGAGAAGGCCTGAGAGGCTTAGCAGGAAGAAGTCCAGGGAGATGGCAACGAGAAATCAGGTGCAGTGAACCTTGACTGCCTGTCCTAGGGTCCCTGGAATGGAGGGGTTGGGTAGGGTGGGTGCCCCTACTAGCCACTGGTGGGGTGACCACCCATCCCAAATTGGGTGGGACAGTCCCGAAATGCAGAGTTCAAGTCCTGATCCTGGGCTCAATGACTTTGGGACAGCATTTGTCCCGGATTCCCTGTGGCGCCATGATGCGCCTGTCTGAGGCTCAGGGGCAGTTCCAGCCTCTTCCTGTTGCGGGGGGGGGGGGCGGGGGCGGCGGCTGAGGTGGGTCTTAGACACCCCTCACCATGGGATACCGCCCCCTGCTCCTCGTCTCCCTCATCCGCCCCTGAATCCTGCCCCGTGGCCAGGCCAGAATCTGGCAGTAATAAGAGCTGTCCAGGGAGCCCAAGACACTGTGGGGAGCCCTGGACCCTCTACCTGCCCTGGGGGGCAAGGACATGGGCTGGGGACTACTCTCAAAAATATTTCCCCCCTCCCAAGGGTCTGAATTCACTAATTTGAACCTCCAACAAAGCATGCAAATCAATATGGGAGTTCTGAGTGTGAACAAGATCATGATGCCATGGCTATAGGCAGAAGTAGAAGTTACACATGTGGCCACGTAGCTGCCCTCTCTCCACAGCAGAGCTCGCTGGTCATGAGCCATGTCCATGGATCAAGATTAGTTTGTGCCCCTAGCCTTTGGCCCTCTGTTCTTCTCTTGAAATAAGAATAGGTATAAATTGCTCGTTCTTCCAAGACTTCTGGGATGTACTGAAAACTCTTAAAATTAGAAGCTATCACTTTGAATTATATGGGGTTACATTGCAAAGTTCCAGAAAGAGCATTTGTTTTTCTCTTCTTCTTCTCTGTGTGTATTCCCTGGACATAACATCCTCCATCCCTTTCTCTTCTACCTCTGTCCCTTTCCAACAGTGTGCATCTCCTTCGCTTAAATGTAACCACTTGACACACGTTGGGGCTTCGCACCAGCAGAAAAATAGTTTTTTCACTCTTTAAAGAAGAGATACAATACATTTTCATTTATATCACGTGGCAAAAATTATCTACATGCTGTACACGTGAGGGCAGAGTAAAGACCTTGGAGTGATAATGCTGTGGCTTTTGTGGAGGCCTTAATCTATGTATTGTTGAAGAAATTGATTTCCTTAGGAAGGGACCTCATCAGCAAAATGGAAAATACAACTCACATGCTGGGAAGGACCCATTAGAGGAATGCAGGCTCATTAGATCCATTTAAAATGATACTGTGTATGCTGTTGGAAAAGCAAAACAAAGGTCTGTAAATCTTGGCAGGAAATCCAGCCAAGATCCACTATATCTTTCACGTGACTTGTTAACAGTGACACCAATTGACGTCTGGAACTTTTTTGCTTAGGTTCTAACTTGAGACCATCTTAGTGTGGCCTGATTATGTTGCTCTATTATGTCAAGTTTGACAAAATAAGATTTTGAGGAAACTCCTACCAATGACCCTGAGGATGTCAGAAAACTCTCTTGGCTAGAATGTTTCTGTTAATGAGTAGAATGACCCGGATCTAGTTCATAAATATCCCAGATGAATGAATCCTGCATGCTGCAGTTTAGGTAAAGTTACAAGATCTCTCTAGTTACCTATATACAGTTCCCATCTCTTAACAGCTTGGAACTGTTGAGTGTTAAAAATTCTCCCAAACCTCTTAAGGAACAGTGACATCAGTAGAGTCCAGCTCAGGACAGCTAAAGAATGAGAGGAGATGAAATAAGAACCATTGTAGGTCAGGACTGTAAATTTGAGGAATTATTTTGGCAAAGCTTCTATAAAACACATGAATGAGAATTGTGACTCCTCTGCTACTTCTGTCAATATCACTAATGATTGTCTCTTTTTATGGTCTACTTGTGTTTTTAAAACATTGCTGATCCTCCCCGAACAGACAAAAACAGCTGTAGACTAAGCATCTGATGCTGATCTCTTTTGCACCAATACAAACTGGCAGTAACTCTACTGAAGTAAATGTACCAGCGTACTGTAAAGCCTTGATGTAAGTTAGGGGAGAATCTGATGCTGAATAGTCACAGAAAATACTGAAGGGAAAAGATTCCTTCCCTAATTCTGTAACTAATTAACTATTAGAAGTTTACCCAACTGGCTGTTTTTATGGGCAGGTCTACACTAGAAGCGCTACACTGGCACAGCTGCACCGCTGTAGTGCATCTGGTGAAGACGCTCTATGCCGATGGGAGAACACTCTCCTGTCAGCATAATTACTCCACCTCCGCGAGAGGCTGAAGATCGTCTCCCACTGGCATAGCATCAGCATGGACAGCACTTAGGTCGCTGTAATTTGCATCACTCAGGGGTATCTCTTTCACATCCCTGCACAACGTAAGTTAGATGGACTTAGGGCAGGTCTACACGACTACTTAAGTCACTAAAGATGGATGATTGGAGAGACTTAAAGAGAGTTCCTATGTGTGTGCTATGTTTGGAAGAGTGGATTTAGGCAATATCTTAATGTCCTTGTAAATCACAGTAATGGAAAGATTCTGGGTTTCCAGCTGTAAAGAAACTTAGACTTATTGACTTTAAGGTCAGAAGGGACCATTATGATCATCTAGTCTGACCTCGTGCACAACGCAGGCCACAGAATCTCACCCACCCACTCCTGTAACAAACCCCTAACCTAGGCCTGAGTTATTGAAGTCCTCATATATCACTTATTGAAGTCCTCTTATATAACTGAGAGCACATTTTGTGTTTCTGAACTACTAAAATTATTCATCATCGAGTCAAATGAAAACAGTGACAAGCTGCTTTGGGATTCATATATTTATGCATGAAGAAAAAAGTTAGAATGAGTTTTGTTGGTTTTTTTTGGCACAAATTGCATGTGCCAGTGATGGATCATCCTTTTCCTTTATTGGCTGCAGATACACAACCCAGCAATGTGCTGCATACAATCTTGGAAGTGGAGCTAGTCACCTGGAAAAGGGAGAGGATTTTAAATATTACTCTTCAGAAGAGTGAAAATCTCTTATGGGGCAACACCTGCCCTTAAGCTTAGTGATACAGAGGCTGCAACAGGAGTGGATGTCTCTTCATCGCCCACTGCCCAATGGGAAGAGGGTGGAATGGGGTAGTGAGGTTGGTTCCGGCAGCAATACTCCACTGAAAGCTTGGCTGCTGACTTGGACAAATAAGAGGATAGACAGCCAAGCCCATTCAATCTGCTTCCGCTACTATGCCAATCATGGCAATATTTTTGAAAAGTCCACACTTACCTGTTAGGAACTCAATGGCACTGAGCAATTTGTTTTACACTGGCCTCCAAATAACAGTTAGATGTTATGATTTTCAGTCACTACCAACCTAGGCTGCATTTGCACTGGTAAATTTAAGATGGAAGATTCCATATCCTCAGATATCATGGTGAAGAGTGACACATAAAAATATATATGCAGTAGATGGAGCCTATTAATCCCTTGAGCTATCCAGTGCCCCATTAGTGACAATCTAACATAATGGCCCACTGGAAGTATATAATCACGATCTAATTAATCTAAAATGAGTTAATTGTGATTCATGCCCTAGGAATACCAAAGGAGTTAAGACAAGGTGATTAAGGAGATTAGGGCCTAAATTCTGAGGCGGTTGTGTAAGGGGGTGCAAGATGCACCTCAGTTAGAGGCTGAGTCTTATTTGGCATAATTTACACCAGTTCCTGGTGTATAGCTTACGTCACCTTTTGTATCCTCTGAATCTACCCCTCAGCATTGCCAACACAAGGATTTGTACAGAATGTACTGGGTTTTCTAACCTGAAACCCAAGCCCTTTCCTGGTCACTTTATTTTTTTCACTGAACATATATTAGAGAAAATCTACTCTTCAGTGAGTTCAACAAAATTAGATAATCAAAGCTTCAGTTAAGTATATGAGTGACTGCAAAACTGTCCATGTACTGCAATGTATTTGACTGTATTAGAGATCGTGCTTCCCTGGTTGGGGTCGGCTCAAAGAGAATAAGTGACTTGCTGCTGCTTCCAGGTAAGGAAGCAATCCAAGTGGTAGAAAGGCCTGTGTTTATAGAGCAGAAAGAAGAGATTCTAATCCCAGCTTCCCAGCTGTGTGTTTTAGTTAGTAACTATGTCCGCAGCACCTGAGTTCATTACAGAGCATTAACACATTTTTGCCTTCCTCCAATGCATCTGCTCTAAGTAAGGAACCTGTTTTTTTTCCCACTTTACTCTAAAAAAATGACCCGCCAAAGCAAACATATGAGAATTGGTCTTTAGAAAATAAATACCCAACTTTATTTTTGCTGCGTGCATACTTCTTAAATGATTTTTTTATGAAATAGTTCATATTTTATTCCTTTTCTTAAGGCAAATTTGTAAAAGACAAGGAAATCAGATTAAAAATATCCAAGGCTGCTACTTCTCAGAAAGCCCTAACAGCAAGTCATCTGACTTTAAAAAAAAAATCCCACTGTTGTACTAGTCAGTTTGATACAAAAATTAACTAACTCAAATTTAGATTTGTGTAAAAGAGAAACTCTTACTCCTAAAAATGAGTCTAATTTTATAAAATAAACACAGAAAAATAGCAAAAATGAAGCAGCAGAAATTGTAACTGCAAAAGTATAGGTACCAGATCAGGCGTTCTGGTATTGCAGGTCTTACGTTCACAGAGGCTTACTTCACTTCTCAATACACTAAATTCACTTCTCAATATTATCAGTTTTTATTTTCTAAGAAATCCAAGGGAGTATTTTTTAATGCTTTGAACAGCTGCAATACTCCAGTAGTAACATACTGAGCTCTGATTGTCTATATTATTTTATGAATTACAGCTGTTAAAGATTTGTTTGCAAAACAAACTCCTGTATCTTACTGGCTTTGACATCAACTGGATGGAGTAGGTGACAACTAGATGTAAATAAATGGCAACTTCTATGAAACTCCCGAAAGGAAAGTCTCATGTAAAATACAAAGTAATCAAGAGCCAATTGTGTGTGTGTGTGTGTTTTCCCTATTCACAGATTCATCTGAAGGAAGCGTGCACTGTGTGGTTAGATGCTTAATGCAGTATGAGTTCTAGAGCTTGTCGGAGAAAAACAGAGTTCTCACTATTTGTTTAGGTACAGCAAGTCAGATGCTTTATTAACTCTCACAATTGCGCAGAGGGAGAGAGCTAAGCAGGTCTCTCAACAGGTAAACAATTACAGCAAGCATTTATACCTTTTGTTACAGACAATAATGAGCAACAGTTGCATTTTGTTTATACATAGGCCATCTTGATATCTCATTTCCTCACTTGTTTTGACTCTTGCCAACATACAATATTTTCTATACCTTATCTACACAAGGTCTTCTACACCTTATCTATACCAGGTCATAATGACTTCTTACACAGTTCTTTCTCACCCGCCTCACACAATCCTCGCTTCTACAAATCTCGTGTTATCAGGGTTACAGTTAGCCTGACTCTTGCTAACGAACTGTCATGTATTGCAATCCCCTTCCTGTCAGTTCTTTCTCTGCTTCCACAACCCCCCCTTTTGTACTACTAGTACAACAAACATTTTCAAATCTCTATTTGCATTAAATCTTGGAATTCAGATTCTACATCAGATGCTTCAACCTTAGGGGTTTTGATTGGATGTAATGACAATGCATGATGAGCATGGACATGAAAGGTATTACTATTATTACGTCCTTTACAACAACAATAACATACTCCTGCACAACACAAGCAATAACATTCCCATAGCGATAATATGATGGGGTTGTTGTACAATCTTAGTCATATAACACAATACATCATACTTAGACTCTATAAGCTGTCTGAAAGGCATACTTTTTAACTTGGTTACATATTTTGAAGCATGTGAATTTGCCCTTGTACTTCAGAGATTTTCTGAACCTCTGGTAACAGTGAAAGCAAATTTTGAAATCGATCAGGTACTAAACTAGTCCAATTAAAGGGTATCTGGAACCTAAGGACTACTTGCAAAATTCTATGTGCAGGCCAGTAAATAATATGATTGCCTGCAGTGGTAATGAGATTAAAATGTATGTCTTGCAATGTGGTGGCTTTAACATACACACAGCTATCATTAGCTTAAAAAAATAAGTGTCCTGTCAGGGTAGTTCCTTGTCCCCTACCCTCCCAGCAAACGTAGTCATGAAGAGTAACAACTTCTCCTGGCTTCAGTTTACGGATACACTGAAGCTGTGGGGGTTGTAACGGCCAAAATGTCCATTGACTCCCTAACCCCATCCAAATGTCAGATGTAATCCCAGGAGCACTGACTAAAAATCAATTGGGCATACCAGGAGGTCTAATTTCCCAGATGTCTCGGTGAATTACCCAATCCCACATGCATCCTCCCCATGGACCCGGCAGGATTCGGTATGTGGGAACCCACACCCCCTGAACCGGTCCATATGCTTGGAAGGAGCACTGAGAACGTCCACACTTCCACCCAGAAAGTTTCCAAGTATGTCTCCATGGCCACAGATCAGATGGTACTCCTGATGTGTCTGTAAGGGCAGTGGGCCAAGCCTGGTGCTCTAGATTATTCCGAATGGCCATTAGCTGGTCCTTCAAGAAATCCTGAATCTCTGAGCATGCTAGATCCCACTGCAATGCCTTCCCAGCCTCAGTGATATTCAATACCGTCTCTGTCAGCAACTTCTGGGTCATTGAACTAAGGGCGGAAATAACATGTAACTCATCAACTCCAGCCTGTACCTGGGTTAGTTGTGCTCCAGAAACAAGGCCAATGGCCTTCTCTAGTTGCCCCAATTTCTCATCATGTTCTTGGTTCTTAAAAATATTCCAAACTGCTGCTGCATTATTGGCCCCATCCCAAAGGGATCCGGTTAAGTCTCTCTTCTTTCTAGAGGAAATAACCCAAGCCCTCTGTTGTGCTAATCTAATGGCAGCCCCCTGTGAGCAATTATAAATTCTTGGGGTTCACTGATCCATTCAATTGTTCGCTTATATGGGATATCCTGAACCTTAAAAATATATTTTTTCAAACACTATTTAAATAAATCACTAAAGTGTGAAGGCCTTAGTCATTGGTTTTATCAAATCTATGGCATTGTCTGTATTTGGATGTGTTACAGGGGTAATAGTGTAATGGAGGAGATGGCAGGGGCAATGGCAACAAGGTGCCTTTGGTACTTATCATTTAAAATCCAATTAGGGAGGGCAATACATGCTGAAGGACTTATCCAAAACACAGGGCGCAGCCTGTAGAATAAACCCCAAAATCCAATCAATACCACGTTCCCAAGCATGGGTCCCACAAGTTTCTTCCTGCCAGTGTATAATTCTTTGTTTCTTCACCAGGGTCAGTTCTTAATGTCTCTTGTAGTCAGGAATCCCTGGACTTTGTGGTTTCAGTGAAGCAAGTGTTCCTTCTTCTCTTTTCCTGAAACAGTGTGGTTTAGCATCATACAGGGGAGAGGTTACTAGCACATCACCCTGTAATGGTTTTGCTTCTTCTAGAAAAATCCAGAGGCACAGTAGGTCTGTCAGTGGACAAGGGAGAGGTTACTAGCACTTCACCTTGTCTTTTTTTTTTTTCTTTCTTTTTCCTGCTGTCCAGAAGACACAGCAGAGCTAGAAGGAGAAATAGGCTTATCATCAGTCGGAGAGTCCTCCCGAGGTGGAGGGGTCTTTTTACAGTGAGAAGCATGGGTCCAGGCAGGTAGTCCTTGGCACTTCACAGTGGTGGTAGTGGTGGTTAACAGGACTTGGAAAGGGCCTTTCCAGTGGGGAGCCAAAGCAGTCTTTCGTTGATGGACTTTACGTAGACTCAGTCTCCTTGTTTCAATGAATGGCAGGGCTGCTAGGGTCTTTGGGTAGCACTTCTTTTATCTGTGAGAAAAGAAACCTAACACATTTCATTAATGCCTGGCAGTGTTTTGCAGATCTCATAGTTGCTTGGGCACATTCAGGCCCCCCTTTTCTTGGCTGTCAGCCAAGTCTTAGCTGTGGGCAGTGTCCTTGGATGGTGCCAGCACCTTATCTTTGGACTGAGCTTGCTAGCTATTTTTCCTCAGTTAACTCGTTCTGTTCTTTTTCCTTCTCCCCTTCTTGGCTTCTTTTAACCTACAAAGGAAACTTCCACTTTTCACTCATACACCTTTTCCCAACAATGAACACATACACATTGCCATTATACAGTACATTAGTCTTATTATTCAATGTATGCCATGTACACCCTTCCAGTAAAATAACTTTATTACAGAGCTTTGGAGCAACAAACCAGGACAAGCACACCCACTTTTGAGGAGTCCACTCGGTACAACCTCAGGTGTCCAATAGCTTTCCTCCCTCCCCAGCCCTCTGGCTAGAAATCTGAAGTAGCCAGAAGGATCCCATGGGCAATATGGGGAGTGGGTTAACCTTCCATGTCCTTGCTTCCAAAGACTGTTGGTATGCAAATTTTAACAACAATTTTTTCAATTAAAAAAAATCTGGCCAATGAAGTTTCTTTTCTTACTTAAGCAACTGTATTAGACTTTAGTATATCACATTTTCCTGATTTATCCAAACACTTTTTATATTCCAAGTTGAATAAAAACAAGTATCTGCTTTTTGATTTAACCCTTCTATTTAATTTTGAACTAGACTGTCTTATGAAAATATTAAACCCAACAATTCTGGCCACAAGACAAACACCACAAGACGGGACAAAGAACACAAAAATAATTCCTATTGTACCAGTAAATGCATGGTACATTGAATGCTGTTCAGCTGGCATCCATTTTCTCTGATGATCTGAAAGACAAAAGAACAGAGGTCTACCCCTTCTGGGTAGTCAGTCATTGCTTAAAATATTTCCTTTATATACACACATACTTTTGTTGATTTTAGACAAAACAGAGGAATTACCCCATATTTCCTTGTATTTGTTTCATAGGCAGCCCAGGTTTCAGTGGCTTCTACCTTATTAGTTAGAAAATTGCATTAATACAGATGCTTTCTGGCTTGCTTCCAGATCCAAAGCTATCCACAGCTTAAAAATTCTTACTTAAGAAGTCACAATTAACTTTCCCAGACTTTTGATTGCCTTTTACTTCTAACTCCTGCTTTCAAACACCCAGTGATCTGAAAGAGACAACACAACCTATATTGGTAGGTTTGCATTTCTTTTACCTCTGCTACAATATACACTGCACATGTTCTGGGGAAAATGCACATCCTCTCCACAATTCAATTTCCACAACACTAGCCACATCAATTTCTACACAAGGTGTAACTGTTTCTTTTGTGCTTACAAAATCTCCATGCACCCCTAGTAAAGTGACAGCTTGACCACACAGAGCCAGGGGCACTGTCCTTCTCTCTCTTTTTACCAGATCTTTTATCTGCTATTTTGTTACCCAAAAACAAATTCAAATCTTTATTCTTTCCTGAACACTGGGTAAAAGCCATTTACTTAACATATAATTCAAAGGGATATCCTTAGAGGGTTTTACCAGAGACCCACCCATCTGCCTGCTGACACTCTAACAGAGAATTACACAGAGAACAGAGGGAATTATGGCCTAATAGGATCCTATTACAGGAATTTCTACTAATACTGACCGCTACAGGGGACAGGACAGAAGGATCCCAATTCAACCTCAGAGCTTCATTGCACGCGATGGCTTCCACTCTGAGGAATTACAAATGAGAGGCTCAGTTCCGTCCACACACCTAACACCTAAATGTATAAGACAGAAATTCATTAATCGGAGTCGCCAGTAACTGTCACCAAAATATCGGGTCCACCTAGCTGAGAGCCAATAACAGCCAGACAGGGATAAGGAAGAGTTGCTTTATTCAGCAGAAGAAAGGAGAGCCTTGCACCTTGGTACAAAGACTCTGTCTTACACACATTTTACCATTTCAATTATTATCCTGGGGATTTGAAATCCCCATGCTTATAATTACTTACTCCTTTCCTTCCACTATGCCCTCAAAGTTTCCAACCTGTTCTCCAATCTCTCTATCTATTGCCTGCCCGCTTGGGCCCGATCCTGCTTTTCTCGCTGAACCGTCCCTTCCATGGGCACCAGCTTTTTCACTACCAATTTAGATAGGAGGGTGGGCTTCTCAGCTAGCCCCCACCCTTCCTGGTCTCTTCTCTTAAACATTCTTACGCACAAGGCTACCCGAGTCCTCCCTCGTGAGGCTTGCCACTTGGGCAAAACGCATGACCCATTGGCATTTAACTATTCAATTTTCTCTTGTGGCAAACACACTGCTCTTACAGCATATGCAAACACAAATGGTTAAATTCTGACAAGTCCCTGAAGGACTTGCTTAGCCAGTGCTTCCTTTTCTGCCTGGAAGTCCTGTCTCAAGGCTTGCAACTTGCCCTGGGCGTAGGTTTGAGTTGCTGCCTGGTTCATGATCTATGCTCTTAATTGCTCAATTCTAGTTATCAAGTACACAACTCTTCCCTTTTCTCCAACTTCTCTATTGCCCAGTCCTGCTACGACTGGGGTAGATCCACCTGACACCCTTCCCGGTCAGCTGGTGTGGAAAGAGGAATGCTAAATCCCTCTCCGGTTCTCAGACTTACTGCGGTTGAGAGTAGGCACACTTTCATACTCACACACGTACGTCCAGACTGGCCACGTCTGTGTATAACGTTCAGAGAAGGTGCTGTGCAATCTCCAACTTGCTTCCTCTATTGGGAGGGCAGTTCTTTTACACCCTGAGGTCTCCTGGGGCGTCTTTTCAGTGATTCCAGTCCAGGCCGGCTGCCTGTGGCTTCTTCAGCTTCCCCAAACCACGCCAACTCCAGGGTCGCAAAGGCAGACTGTTGGATCTCACTGGACAGTTAAGCTTTGCAAATGTAATCTCAGCACTGTAACTTGTATTGCCTTTGGTTTGACTATGTCTATATTTTTTCACAGTCAGCTGGGGCCGAAAGCAGTTTTTCTTTGTACTTAGCCTGGTCTGCATTGATTCTTGACCTTGAACGCAGATTAACTTTCTCTTTATCTCTGGACCAAGCTGAATTTCAAATTAACCCGTTCCTTTCCTCAATAGACAAATTGCTCCCATTGTGTGTCAGAGGCTTTTTGGTGATTAAAAGCTCCTCTGAGATGTATGATCTTATCTAGATTGAAGGTACCTTCTAGTGGGCATTGTTTAGATGAATTTTCACGCGTGTAATGATTTCAATTCTCTAAATACCTGCAGGTTTTAGTACCATAATGTACGTACATGAAATAAGCTGGGGTACCCTTCGTGGGTGAGAGGGAATCCTTAGACTGTCCCCCACCCATTTTCCAATCACACACACAGGGAGGAGGATGCCCTGTCCGCACTAGCGGCACATAAACTAAGGATCTCTCCCTACAGGGTATTCACACAGGAGAGACTAACGAGGATGGCCACGACCCTCCTACACCTCCCTTCAGCAAAGAGCATCGGCTAGTCTCAGAGAGATGGCGCCGCTTACTCTGTTGCATCCAGTGAGATGATCAGACTGTCAGTGGCTCACACGGAGAGGAAAAGGGGAGGGAAGATGGGTTCACACACTCCTAGACCCAGGTAGCCTCCTCGCCGGACGATGCCAGGCCGAGTTAGCCCACCGTGGGTTGGATCTCCTAAAAGATCCTCTAGTTACCGGGCTTGCGTTAGAGTAGTTCTGGTCACGAGCCAAAAGACTTCGCAGAGTACTCTGGGCGTCTTCCGGTAACACTCAATTCACACTGGTGTACACACACACACACACACCAAGGCCTTATTCCAGGTACTATTCCCAAGTACCTCCAGGTACTATTCCCAAGTACCTCGATGCATCACTCGAGGCGGTAAAACCCCTCTTGAGGCGGTAACAACCCCTCAACACAGGTGCAAACCCTATGCACCTAGCATATGCATACAGGGGGCGGCAACAATTCCCCTAAGCCGCTCAGCATCTGACCTTGCTGCACAGTCAATAAGTTCGGATGGCGTGAGCCCAACAGGGGCAGACGGCCCCACGGACAGTCCTCCTCCGACACCCCAATAGAGATTTCAAAAGGTCTCCTACCTCTATTGTGGCGCCATGGGGTTCAAAGGGGAACGATCTGTAGCAGCTGCCGGTGCCTCTGCGGGCGTTGCCATCCCGGACGAGCCCCCAAATTGTCGGAGAAAAACAGAGTTCTCACTATTTGTTTAGGTACAGCAAGTCAGATGCTTTATTAACTCTCACAATTGCGCAGAGGGAGAGAGCTAAGCAGGTCTCTCAACAGGTAAACAATTACAGCAAGCATTTATACCTTTTGTTACAGACAATAATGAGCAACAGTTGCATTTTGTTTATACATAGGCCATCTTGATATCTCATTTCCTCACTTGTTTTGACTCTTGCCAACATACAATATTTTCTATACCTTATCTACACAAGGTCTTCTACACCTTATCTATACCAGGTCATAATGACTTCTTACACAGTTCTTTCTCACCCGCCTCACACAATCCTCGCTTCTACAAATCTCGTGTTATCAGGGTTACAGTTAGCCTGACTCTTGCTAACGAACTGTCATGTATTGCAATCCCCTTCCTGTCAGTTCTTTCTCTGCTTCCACAAGCTCATTCACCGAGAGGAGACTTTCATACAGTATTTATTTTCCAGGAAGTCTTGCAAACAAGCAGATTCTAATATCATGCCATGAATCAAATCAATTTTATTTATTTTATGCTTTCAATTTATAATGCATCCTTACAAAACGCTCTTAAGTGCAGGCATAATTTAAAACGAAATAATTATAATAGATGAGTGGATAGTGTGCTCATGTCTGAGCAACATTTACTTAGTGGAATGAAAGATGCTGTGGATTAGACAGGAAATGGGATAGAGACTTGTTTGGGGACCTATGGCTCTTGCATAAAAGGATTTTGTTGGCTTTCTCAGAAGCGGTCAGGGCTGGTTCAAACAACAGATTGTTTAAATTAAATTGGGGGACCCCAGCTACAAGGCCCAAGATTCAGATTATGGCCTTAGCACAGCACCAAAAGCTCTGCCATGCCAGACAGAGGAAGGATTTAGACCCAGAGTGTGACAGCCTGTTTGGAACGTGTCCAGAACTAGTGTGTATCTTTCCACAGGAAGGGTACACTAAGCAGTCACTAGACATAAAGCAGATTGTGCCTCCCACCAGATGACATTGTAGGAGAAGTTGCAAACATCCCACTAGAATTTGGATGTATTGGAATTGTCCTGCTAGATCCATCTACTCCAGTATCCTGGACCTGACAGAAACCAGTGCAAAATGCTTCAGAAAAAACTACGAGGATGGCCGATTATGGAATTACCATATAAGGGAACTTTCTCCCCAACCATCAGTTAGTGTTTGGCTAATGCCCTGTAGCACAAATGCGTATATTCCTTATGCTGTTTTCATCGTATTAAATGTAACTGTGGATGTTCTCATTATCCATATAAATACTGAGTCCTGCTAAGTAACCAGCCGCCATATCTTATGGCTATGCGTTCCATCGGTAAACTATGCACTGTGTAAATGAATTTATTTTATCTGTTTTAAACTCTCTTCCTTTCAATTTCACTGGACATCTCCTTTCTCTTCTATTATGGGAGAGGATAAATAGAAACATCCTACACACCTCCTCTATACTGTTCATTATTTTGTGTACCTCTGTCACGTCACGTCATATTTGTCTTCTCAATCTTCTCAATATCTGTTCATATGAGAGTCCCAAAATGAAAGTCTTGTGTAAAATATAAAGTAATCCATGGCTCCAATCTCTGGGTCTCAGTTCCTTATCCATAAAAAGGAGGATGATGGTACTTACCGACCTTATGGGAGGTGTTGGAAGGCTACATTTATTAATGCTTATGAGGTGCTCAAATATTACAGTGAGGAGAGAAACATATTAGTACCTAGATAGTGACAGCGATGACAGGATCTGATTCAGGAATTTTTGCATTTTGTGCATGTTCAAAAGGGAGGAAAATACTTGCATTTTAATATAAAATCTAGCAATCTAAGCAGAAAGGGAAGTCATTATACATGAAAGAAACATGGTCCTTTGTAATTTTTATTTATTTAAAGAAACATGGTCTTTTGTAATTAGGTGTTTAAAGTATCAGTTTCATGCTAATCATAATATTTTTTGTTATGTTTAGATTTACCTTCTAATATTTTAATAGCTTTAGTATCAAGTAAGGAAGTCCTTTGTAGCTTATCTCATGAGCCTGTCCAGGACACTGCACTTAATGAGGTTTATAATTCAATATAACTACATCTGCATCTTTAATTACGCCTAACACTTAATCTTCATTGCACCACTTGAATCGAAAGATCTAAAATTAAACTTGCTGCAGCCTAATCTAATAATAAGCATGCATGACATTTTGTGCAAACTGTGTGCCTGATCAGAATGGTGCACACTGACAATTTTGCTTGATGTAACAAAACATAGTTGGTTTGTTTTAATTTTATTTTTCAGACATTTTAACATATCCAGATAGACATATTCAAAAACAATGACACAGAAAATACAGCAGGAGTATATATTTAACAATAACACAGTCAGGGTGAAAGTAAAATTGAAAACTTACCGGTACGGGGGCCGGTTCCGTCCCCTGGAAGGGGCGGGGCCTCAGGATGAAGGGGCGGGGCTGGGGGTCAGTGTCTCCCAGCCAGCCCTTCCAGGCTGCCTGGCCCACGCCGCCCATGGCTCCAGCGGCAATTTAAAGGGCCTGAGGCTCTGGCCGCTGCTGCCACTACCGCAGCAGTGGCCGGAGCCCCGGGCCCTTTTAAATCGTTGGCCCCGGGGGCCGGGCAGCTGCTCCTTTTGCCCCCCCTATTGGCAGCCTGGGGGAGCAAAAGGGGCAGGGACGATAAAGTGCTGCCGCGGCAGTGCTTTAAGCAGGGTCTTTGCCGCGGCAGCACTTTAATGTCGCTGCCCCTTTTGCACTCCTCCAGCGGCGGCCCTGCCGCTAGGGACCCGGCAGGGCCACCGACAGGGGGTGCAAAAGCGGCAGCGAGATTAAGCAGGGTAACTTAAGCACTGCCGCGGCAGGTGTCGGTACCGTGGCCACTTTTTACCGGTATGCCGTTCCGGCCTGTACCACCTTACTTTCACCCCTGAGCACAGTATGAAATATTGATAGATAAATACTCCTGAGCATAATAAGATAAATCATTTCCTAACAATGCCTCCCCCCATAAAAGAGAAGCACCAGAAGCCCAATCTACTTGGAGTCAGTTTGTAATGCTCTCATGAAAGACCAAGTGTCTTCATAGTTGGATCTTGTGCCTCTAATGAGGGTGGTTGGTGTTGGTTAGCTCAGTTAGCCAATCAAAGAATCTCAGGGGAAGAGCAGATTTCCACTTTTGTAAAATGACTCTTTTTAGGCCACTCTAAGTGCGGCAGCAATCTATTTCCTGGCATTTCGCAAACTGGGTTGGTCTTCTAGAATGACCAAAACACAAGAAGACCGATGTAGGGGAAACCCTTACCCTGGTTACCTTGGAGGTAATGGATGTTTCAATCATCTAAAGAAATTTAGGGTCTCTAAGTAGACGTGTGTTTAACTTCCATCTTGTTAATCTTGTAGTACGATGACCAGTATCTGTATAAAGAGAAATTGGAGCATGATCAGAGATGATATTACCAACTTTCGCCTCCAGATATGCAGATATGCCAATTCCCCAGCTGCTTTATAATTTTGAGTGGAAGTTTATTGTAGAAATGACCTTCCTCTGGTGGGGCTGGTATTTATCACAAAGATATATGCAGGAGGCTAAAGTTGTGCTTTTGATAATATCTTTTATGGTTTATATGGCCTTGGTTAGCCAGGTGGATTTGAGTTTTGAGCTATTAGCCAATATAAACTAGGGATTATTCCAAATTGGCATGGAAGGAGAGTTGGTGAGATTAGAAGTGGTAATGGACATGCTTTTCTGAACAACGCTCCAAAAGGAGGTAAACACTATGTTTTTCCTTAAAGGTGCAAAAACTGTTTTAAAAATGGAAGTGCAGAGAGAGAATGAAAGGGGTTAACTAGTTTTCCTTTAATCCCAAAACCCACTGGGTCTTGGGAAGAGCGGATGGGACAGAACCATTTTATTAAAAGTGTTAATTGAAAAACCAGGTGATATAAATACAAATCAGGTAATGCCACCCCCACCATGATTTAAGTATCTTGTGGGATAACTGCGGTGTCTTTGTATTCCATAACAATTGTTTTACAACTTTATTTATTCTTGTGAAAGTTGAAGCAGGAAATTTAAGGGGAATTAAGCTAAACATATACATTAGTCTTGGTCCTACATTCATTTTAATTGTTTCTACCTTTCCAGTAAAGATAATGGGAGTGAATACCATTTCTCCATGTCTTTTTCCCCCCCACCTCTCTGGGTATGACATCCAGGTGTGCACATGGGTGGCGGGTGGAGCCCCCTTTTGGGAAGACTAGCCCCCGGCTCCACCCCTTCCACCCACGCCCTCCCCATGGCTGGAGCCCCGAGACCCCACCCTCCATGGCCAGAGCCACAAGCCCCCCGGCCAGAGAAGCCTGGACTGCACCCCCCTTGGCTGGAGGAGCCCTGGACTGGCTGACGGACCGAGTGCCCTTCCCCCACCCAGAGGAACCCCGGGCTGGCCGAAGCTGCGCCATGCTTCCCCTCCCTGGACCCAACCCATCCAGGGGAAAAGCGTCTGTTAAAAGACGCTTTTGATATGCCCCATGCAGGTTCCGGGGTGGCTGAGGAGGTGGTATGTGCCGCCTCAGCCACCCCGGAGCCTGCATGGGGCATAATAAAGCAAAAACTTTGATGCCAAAGCCCACAACCAGAAGTCTGGCGGCCGTGGCTGCAACAGGGCTGGGGGAGGCAGAGCCTCCCCTGGCCTATTATATCTGCCACCCATAGGTGTGCAGATACTATTTTTGATAAATCAGAACATATCCTGATGCCTAAATAGGTGTATCTGTTTGCATGAATGAAAGGACAATAATTGTATTTGAGATGGATTTGGTCTATGGGAAATATCAGACAGTTGAGACTTGTTCCAGTCGATCCAAAATCCTGGTGTCTCACTGCAGATAATGGTGGTAGAATTGGAGAGGAGGATTTTTGAGAGTGAGCACAATATCATCGGTATATAGACTAATCTTGTATTCTTTATCCCAGATGGTAATTCCTTCAGTGGAGGTTGTTTGTCTGATATATACTGTTAGCAGTTCCATTGCTATAGGAAATAGTCAAGGCGATGGAGGGCATACCCAATGCATTCCTTGCTTTAACTAAAAAGAGGAGGAGATAACAAAAATTACCAGAATAGATGCAAGGGGCAATATCAATCCAAATCAGAAATTTAGGTCCAAATCCTAATTTTCTCAGGATCGCTTGTAGGTATGGCCACTCAACTGGGTCAAAGGCCTTTTTAGCATTTAGTGATAGGCTAGCAACTGGAGCATCAGTTGTTTGTGCCTGGCAGATTAATGGAATATCTTTTGAGTATTGCCTGCTGCTAATCTGCTGTGAGTAAAACTTTTCTTCTTTTCAGAGGTGAATTTTATGCATTCTCCCCTTATAGTAGCTTTCAGTTCTTCTCATAAAGTTCTAGTGGAGGAGACAGTATTTGTATTTTCAAATACAACTTCAAGATGTTGGTAATGGATGTTTCAATCATCTAAAGAAATTTAGGGTCTCTAAGTAAATGTGTGTTTAACTTCCCATCTTGATAATCTTATAGTACTATGACCAGTATCTGCAGTATCTGTATGAAGAGAAATTGGAGCATGATCAGAGATGATATTACCAACTTTCGCCTCCAGATATGCAGAAGCTAGTACCTTAGATATCATTTAAAAAAAAAATCTGGAATAGAAGACATGAAATATGTGTAGTCACACTTCGTAGGATGCTTCAATCTCCAAATATCCACTAGTCCAATATCCTTCAGTAGGGATAATGGATGATTTGCAAAATTCTGAGATTTTCTCATAGAACACTTATATTTGTCTATGATATCAATGATGACAGCATTCCAGTCTTCTCCTGTGTACTTCTGGCACATCAGCTCTGTTAGAAATGATGTAAAGTATTTCTGTGATAAAGGGTGCATTGCCACCATTAGGATTATAGAATTCCCCAAACTTAATCTCTTAGCAGGGCCGGCTCCAGGCACCAGCTCAGCAAGCTGGTGCTTGGGGCGGCAGATTGTTTGAGGTGGCATTCTGCCCAATCCTAGGGCGGCATGGCAGCTTTTTTTTTTTTTTTTTTTGTTCCGCTCCGGCTGCCCTGTACGGGGCGGTGGCCCGGAGAACCAGAGCGCCCTGCAGGGCAGTCCTCTTCCTTCCCTCCCCACCGACCGGAGTGGAGCCCTCGCGGCAGGCGGCAGGAGGCGGCGCAGCAGGAGGGGCCGCGTGGCAGCGCCCCTGCTGTAGCCCTGGCTGCCCCCTTCTCTCTCTCTCCTGCCTGCTCCCTCCTCTTTCCCCCCCCCCCAGCAGGTCCCCCTGCACCCGCGCTCCGGCCGCGCCGCAGGTTTTTTTTTTTGTTTTGTTTTTTTTTTTGCCGTTCTGGCCGCCCCATTTTTTTGTTTGTTTGTTTGTTTTTGCTTGGGGCGGCCAAAAAGCCAGAGCCGGCCCTGTCTCTTAGTATTGAAAATGACTTCAATTATTAACTGCCCTCAGGATCCGACGATGACTGAATAAATTGAAAATGGAGGCTCTTGTGGATTTGTATTACTATTTCCCCGTCCTGAAGTTGAAAGAGGCATGATACTCATGTTTTTTAATTGTCTACATTATCATTTCTTAAAAGTATCGCTCAAAAGCTGTTTTGATTTTGAGCGTCTCAAAGTTTTGATTCTCTGGGAGGATTCATTAAGCCCCCATGTACATTCCAGGAACAAAACTTAATAGAGTAAATGAAAAATCAGTGATTGTTCAGCTGTTAATTGATGCCCAATAGATTGACAGCCTCCAAGTGCCTCTTCATGCAGCCCTCTCCCCAACGCCATATACCATCCACCTAATCCTTAACATCCCAGACTTCCAATATGGGCACATTCAGATCACTGATGGCACATACTTGCACCCATCCTTCCTTCCCCCTATGCTCAATGTGAATTAGTTAGGAGTCTGCCAGAAATATGCCTCTATTTGCCAAAATACCCAGATGTGTCAAGGTATATAAATAAATTAAACCTATTGCTTCATGGATATGAATGTATAAGTAGTTGTATATAGTATATAAATGGTAATATGCACATGGTATATAAATAATTATACCAATTGACTAAGAAAGAAAGGTAAACATGAAGTGACATAAATGATAATGTGCAAATCAATCAATCAATATTAATATATTATTACCATAAACATTACAATTTATAAACTTTAAGTATGGGTATAAATGTAAAACTAAATATACAAGTGCTCTTATAAAGTAATGCAGGTAGTCACAAATAAAACACAAGTAAATAGTTATGAAGAGATTAGCATTGTGTATATACACCTCTACCTCGATATAACGCTGTCCTCGGGAGCCAAAAAATCTTACCGTGTTATAGGTGAAACCGCGTTATATTGAACTTGCTTTGATCCACCGTAGTGCGCAGCCCCGCCCCTCCCGGAGCGCTGCTTTACCACGTTATATCCGAATTTGTGTTATATCGGGTCGCATTATATCGGGGTAGAGGTGTATTATAAACAAATACATAAACTTCTAAATATAGATATAAATAAAAGTAGAAATAAGAAGACAAGTAATATAGTTATTATGAATACATAGTTATGCTTATGTTGACTTATTAATATACTGAAAGTATTGATTATCAAACTATAGTAAATAACTTGTCTAACAGTATTAATTATACCCTATAACACTTAAATATATCACATATGTCAAATACATGGACACGAGTTACCTGGTTTCCCCAATCACAGTTCCTTTTCTTCAGGCACATACCTATACTTTCCATTTTCTTTTACTTTGTGAGAGGATCATGCTCTCACCCTTCGTGTGATCTGGTCTCAATTCCTGTAGTCCTTGCCAAGCATCTGATGGGGATTGAAGTATTTCATGGAGTCTGCCCCATTCATTATGAAGACTGCAGGATATTTGAGGCTGTATTTAATATGTGATCCTCGGAGAGCTCATTTGATGCCATTAAGTGCTGCTCTCTTCTTTCTTAAATTTACAGAGAAGTCTGGATACAAAGAAAATTTAAAATCCTTATACTTAAGAGTTCCTTTTTGCCTAGCAGCAGACATCAGCTTAACTTTGCCATTAAACCGTAGCAATTTAAAGATGCTGCATTTGTGGTTATTATTGGCCTCTCTCCTTCTGTCCCCTGCCACTCAATGAGCCCTTTCCACCTCCAGGGGAGGCAAACTAGGCTCCAGTCCTAGTACCTCAGAGAATGTGTTCTGGAGAAAGCTAATCATTTTTTTCCTTTCAGACCCCCAGGAACTACAAATTATTCCTACATGGTCTATTTTCAAGATCTTCTTTTTGTTTCTCCTCAAGAATAGTTAGTCTTTGCTTTAAGGAATCATTCTTTGTTTTAACCTCCTTCAGTTCTATGGCAGCTTTTTGTAGTTCATTACTTAAATAGCTAAAATGAGCTTTGACTTCTCCCACATCTTCAGAGAGTTCACAGATATCTTGAGATAAAAGGTCAAATTTGGTAGTTAGAAAGTCCTTCATAACTCCATAATCATGTGTGAATGACTGTTGGGTTTCCTTGGCCTTACCTTTCTTTGGAGACTCAGGCCTGGGTCATTTGGCATTTCTTTTTTTCCCAGCAGAATCCGTAACAACACAACTAAAAGGGTCCCACTTGTTTAATTAGTAAATTTCTGACAGAAAGTTATGGTTTAGAAACTTGTGAGCCCTTAATTGATGAGGATTTGGGGGAGGGGAGGTTGAGAAGACCAGGAATCAGGCAGACATCTTCTTTATGGGTCACCGTATCCCACCCTCCACCCCACAAAACAGTTTAAGCAGCCAGATCTAGGTTGTAATAGAAGCTGATATTTGAGTTGGGATAGATATATCTGATTTATTAAACACTAAGGTTTTTCCTTCTCAAGAAAGGGCTTGTCATAGTATTATCAGCCAACTGAGGCCCCCAATTCTGCAACTGACAGCAGTGCATTCACATGGAGCCCTGTTGGGTTCAGTGGCCTCCCTGTGGAGGTAGCAGTTTGCCTGCATGCTGTCAATTGCAGAATGAAATCAGAGAGAGAATGAATGGTGCATAAGTAGGATGGCTTAATAAGGCAAGTTATATTTAAGAGGAAATGGGTGGTATGGATGAGTACTAAAATGTTTATGTTCCATTGAGTAAAAAGTATTTTTAGTGTCCTGTAGGGTGAAATTCACACCTATGCAGAGGTCCAGTGGAAGGCCTATGCAGCAGTTAAAACCTGTTTGAAAAACGTGGGCCCTGAAACTGCAAGGAGCTTTGCATGGGGGAAGCTCTACTGAAATATTGAGACTCTACACGAGTGCAGGGCTTTGTAGAGCTCTTTGCAGGATCAGGGCCTTACATGGAACCAAAATGGTGCCTTGGCCTTTTGCTGGCCCTCTGCACATGGGTAATTTGTGTATTATAGTCAAGTTATTATGACTCGCACACTACAGTGATCTTTCCAATGCAATATTGAAACGTTATCTGTGATAAAAGGAAATCGAAATGGCTAAAAAGAAAAGTATAAATTATGTATGGAATAAATGCTTGAAGGAAAAAGCAATATGGCAGGTGCCTCTGCCATAACTGCAACTGATGTATTCATGAAAGCTGAACTCATTTACTTACCTGGAGACTAAAAATATACCATTGTACTTTGCCTGAAGATAAATCAAAGGCCCTGATCCTGCACTGAACTCCACACAATGTAAGGGGTCTGCCTCTCTGGAGTTCAGTGAAATATTGTGGTCCAAATTAGGGTCTGTTCCAAAACTCATACAACTCAGTGGAAAGACTCCAATTGATGTAATGGACTCTTGGTTAGGCTCTTACTGGGTTTTAGAGTAGCGTAGTGTACTTTTGCTGTACTTTGAACTGAATGTAGTAAAACGTAGTGAATCACCCCAGGCGTGTTATGCTTCTGTGACATTCACTGGGAATCCCAGTAACAAATAACAAGACAGTACTTCATCAGGAGTCTGATCAGAATAATTTTACATCATCTGGGTCAGGGCAGCTAGCTTTGATCAACAGAGATGAAAGACTGGTGAAAACTCCACTGGGCCACAGAGTCCCCTGCTGTATTTTGCAGCCTGAACTAGACTTCATGTTTCAACTACATGCCATCTGATTGTAGTTAAAGAAGAGAAGATCAAAGCCTACAAATCTTCCTGATCTATATCAGTGCAGCAAATTAAAGGTAAAAATCTTGGTATCTTCAACACACACAAACACAAAGTGAATAGTGAACTCTCTGCCATTCACCGAGAAATACACCTTGCTGCTTATGGATTTGGAAAGTCACTCTCTTTTGATCAGGTGTCTTAAATTGTGTCTTAGTTTCTTTTTTTCTACTGTATTGATTTTTATCTTCGTGTTTTCTTTAGTCTTAAGGTATGTCAGGGGCTATATCATAACCAATGAATCAAAAGTAAAACAAAGGCATATAGAAGAACAGGAGTACTTGTGGCACCTTAGAGACTAACAAATTTATTAGAGCATAAGCTTTCGTGGACTACAGCCCACTTCTTCGGATGCATATAGAATGGAACATATATTGAGGAGATATATATACACACATACAGAGAGCATAAACAGGTGGGAGTTGTCTTACCAACTCTGAGAGGCCAATTAATTAAGAGAAAAAAAACTTTTGAAGTGATAATCAAGATAGCCCAGTACAGACAGTTTGATAAGAAGTGTGAGCATACTTACAAGGGGAGATAGAATCAATGTTTGTAATGGCTCAGCCATTCCCAGTCCTTATTCAAACCGGAGTTTGAAAGGCATATAGTTGCTCAAACAATAAATAATGAATCATTCACTCACTTCTTCATATTGCATGGCCATTTCCCCTTCTACCTCCCCAACAAACATGTATGGCATAGGGTGGGGACTGTTCTGACGTCAATTTCTCAAATTGACCTGGCTGGGAAAGAAGACAATATAACAACATGGATCCACTGTCTGTTATGATCATTTTTTATGTGAAGGGTTTCTAATTATGATGGAAAAGCTTGTTTCCCTCGTTAGCTACCTTGAGGCCAACCTTGAAAATATGTCACATCTGGCTGCTTGATTGCATCTTAAGACTAATGCTAGATCCAGGCTTTACAAGGAGCAAAAAATAGAACGGTGGCATCTTGCTGCCTTGCACAGAAATGGGAAAGCAATGTGGAAAGAATCTGACAGACACATGTAAAGAAATGGAAATAGTGTAAGGTCAAAAAGAGGGAACGAATATAGAGGTATTAACAGCTATGATGGTATAGGCAAAGTTGTGATTTGCAGATTTGCACTGGGCTAGCTTAATATTATGTTTGTTTGTTTGTTTTAATTACAACTTCCCTTGTTTACTCTAGGAGCTTTCCGCAAAGCATCTATGCCAATGGCTGGCTACAGATGGCTGAAATTGAGACAAATCTCCAGTTTAAACACAGCCTAATTTGCTGGGGTCAAAATTAAGGAGGGGATGGTGGGTAATTGATTTAGGAGGCAAGGGAGGAGGCGGTTTTAATTGTATTTAGAGCGATAAATGAGATGGCTATAAATGACACTAGAGAAAAATGGAAATTGTTCTATTGTAGTGAAATTTGATTGGAGTGCTTAAAGGGCAAGAGAAAGATGTGCCATTAACAGACCTGTCAAAGTGGAAAGTCATTAGTTAGTTAGCTTCTGGTTTTTGTTGTTTGGAAAGGTAGCAATAAATAACAGCTCTGAGATCAAGAATGCCAGATCTCCAAATCATACTAAATTGGGAAGAATAACACAAACACAGATACAGAATGTTCAACAGATTGGGTGGATGAGGTTTAGTGAAATTAAACCCAGAATAATAAGCCTCAGAACAGAGAATTAAAAAAAGCAAAAATATCTGCTGAACAGAAGGATGCTACAGCACAGAGACAGGAATGGCAACTGGGGAGTCACAAGGAAATATCCCATTCCTTAATATGCACTGAAAATGCAAATGCAACGCTAGGTTGTACTGCTTCAGGAATAAGAGATGTCCTTATATAAAACAGTGGCTCGGCTTCCTGTCACGACGTACTACATTTAGTGTTGCTGGATGCTAGTACCCTCAAAATATTGTGATAAAAAGCAAATAAAATGCTGCTAAACTCTCGGAGATTGAATATAGCAAAAGAAATGTAAAAGCAAAGAGGATTAACCATACTTCTCATTAGCAAGAACGGACTTTGTAGCAGGGCCGTCCCTAGACCAAATTTCGCCCCAGGTGAGGAGAATCTTCAGCGCCCCTCCCCCCCCCATCCCCGTTAAACTTTTGAATACCTTATTTTTTATTTCATCTGTAGCCAATTTCATAACTTTGATGCACGGTTTGCATGCATGATTTATCCCTGTCATATAAGGTGATAACTTTGGAATCTAGGATTTGTAAATCTGTGTTTATTCATGCCATATATAAGCAAATAAAAAAGATTCATGTTCTTTAAGCTTACAGAAACCTTTTAATTTTAAGAATAATTGAAATGTACTAACCTCAAGAAATTGAACTGTGCACCAACATTGGGTGGACCAGTATTAAATAGTGTTATAGTAGGTGACAGCTTTAGAATGTTAATCCTAATCCTTTAGTTCAAAAGGTCGCTTTTCTCGTCTTTGCCCTCCTGAACTGAAGCACAGCATCAGAGAGATCCAAAGACTGGCCAATGGCATTTTCAAGTGATAAAATAGCCAGCGATGTCAGTCTCTCATTGGTCACTGTCGATCGAAGATATGTTTTAATGAGCCTGAGCTTTGAAAAACTGCACTTGCCACTCGTGACTGTGACCGGCAGCATGAGCAGAATCTTCAGAGCTATCAACACATTCGGAAAAGTGTCCTTCAGCACTGCATCATGAATGAATTGGAGAATTTTGAGTGGAGAGTGCTTCCCATGTTGCAAAATGTGATGGATTGTCCAATTGGACATAGAGGTCTTTATCATTGATGTCCAAACATTCCCCATGCGTCAGCATCCGCTGAAGGTCTGTACGGTTGTTCAAGAGTATTTTCCTGTCTGCCAGCTGCTTACTAAGGTCATACAAACCCCCACAGGTCTTTTTGTGGTGCTTCATTTGTCGAAACCTTTCTTTGATGGACTCTCCAGCAGTGTCAATGAGTGACCAGAAAAATTCCCTCTTGAATTTGTGAGCCATATTCATTTTTTTTAATCATCATTCTCCTTTATGCTGCCATGAAAACGGGATGATTCTCCATCACTTTCCTCACATTTCCATTCCATAGCATAGAATCATAGAATATCAGGGTTGGAAGGGACCTCAAGAGGTCATCTAGTCCAACCCCCTGCTCAAAGCAGGACCAATTCCCAACTAAATCATCCCACTAAATCATATCTTCAGGTAAAGCTGCTAATTCCTTAGTAATAGGACTTCCGTCATTTACGCTTTGCTCCTCGATTTCTTCTGCACTGGGACGATTGCTACTGCCTAAAGCCTGGTCTGTGTTACTCTGTTTCAGATATTTTCTTATCAAATTTGCGCCTTGCTGCAAACTAGATTGCAGGTGAGCTTTTCGCTTCCTATACTGAGCTCCTGAAGGTTTCTTCGGGGGCATCTTTTATTTTCTATGGGGAAAACCAGACAGAATTAGGGAGAGCAAAAGTTTATGTTCTGCAGTCTTAGAAAATCATCAAATGTTACGTGGTAAGCATGGCAAAAGAAGTAACAGTATTTCTTTTCTATTGTTACATAGATAAGGGTTCGATAGCTATCTCTGGCAGCTCATTAAATATGTACTTTATTAATCGCTACTTACACTCTTCAAGTCTTAAAACACACTTGCGCTTTCACAATTACACAATAAAACAAGGCTCAGAATATCAGAGCTTGGCTCTGACTTTACTTCTCTTCGTTCTTATATCTCACAGACTTACTGGCGGCACCTCGTCCCTTATATACCCGCAAAGGCATGGCTGACAATATTCTAGGAGATTCAAGGAAAAAATAATTCTCAGAAAGTCTGGAAGGTTCCACAAGATTCTACAAAGGTCCAGAACATTCTAGGAGGTTAGTGAAAAATTAATCCATATACAGAACACCTGAAGCAGTTTACTTCACACATTCTATTTTCCCTTTTGTTGCTAACAACCAAAACAGCACCCTGAGCCTGGTGCCCTCCCCAAGCCCAGCATCCCAGATGGTTGTCAGGGTCTCCTGCCACTAAATCTGGCCCTGCTTTGTAGGACAAGGTTGTAACTGATTCTTAAATTGGGTTCCCTTTCAAAATATTTTAACATCATTCACACGACACTATTCCAGGGCTTCTCTGCAAGGTGCTGAGCTTTCACGTCTCCCAGTAACTTCACTGGGAGTTGGAGGCACCTACCACCTTGCAAAGGGAGCTGGGCACATGGCAAGACTAGCCTCTCAATCCTTTCACTGTTTTATATGGTGTCTCCACTTGAAGACATATGTGAGAGACAGGTTCCCATTACCATGCTGAGATTTGCTGTGCTTAAAATCTGCACTGAAGAGCAAAATCCCATCCAATATCTGCCTTATGGAATCTCAGCAGGAAGGCTGTGATTTGTAACATACCAGCAGTGTTTTTTAATGAACTTTAATAAGGGAGATTATTATTTTTCTTTAAGCGTAAAATCTATACAACACTATGGATGTCTATAAATTAAAGTTTTAAAAAGACACGGCTAGACACCTTGTTGTTTTTTTAAACACCTGTCTGCAAGTTCCCCTCCACTTTGCAATGGGAAAGATGATGGTGTTGACTTATGAATCATGAAAATGGGTTGGAGGCCAGGGTACCCAAGAGCAGCCCCCGGCCTGTGTCCCCACCCTTGGGGCACACCTCCTAGGGCAGGTGGAGGGTCTAGGACTCTGGGACTCTCCACAGTGGCCCGGGTGCCCTGGGTGCTCTTACTAATGCCTGACTCTGGCCAGGGTCAGGGCCTCAGGGGGAAGAGGAGGAGCATGGGGAGGGGCCTTGTGGTGAGGGAAGGCTAATGTCCACCTCAGCCTCCCACACCAGAAAGTAGGTGGCGCCACCCCTGTGCCTGAGGCAGACACAGACTATGCTGCAGGGAATCCGGGACAAATGCTGTCCCAGAGTCATTCAACCCGGGTCTAGGACTTGAAATGCACATTTTGGGACTGTCCCTCCCACTTAGGGATGGGTGGTCACCCTATTTGGTGGCCATCTCCACAGGGGTGAATTTTACCCTAAAAGCCCAGTTTTGGGCTCAGATCAATTAGGATAACTTCTACTGACATTGTTTCACTATCAGAGGGGTAGCCGTGTTAGTCTGAATCTGTAAAAAGCAACAGAGGGTCCTGTGGCACCTTTGAGACTAACAGAAGTATTGGGAGCATAAGCTTTCGTGGGTAAGAACCTCACTTCTTCAGATGCACCTTACTTGCATCTGAAGAAGTGAGGTTCTTACCCACGAAACCTTATGCTCCCAATACTTCTGTTAGTCTCAAAGGTGCCACAGGACCCTCTATTGTTTCACTAGTGATAAGAGAAAAGGCAGGCAGAGTTGTAGGAAAGAGATGTTTAATAATGTCTGGTTGCTCTCTTTAATTAGTTATATTCCCTTAGCCACAACATGAACAACTTGGGGGCAAAACACTACTGGCTGGTATATGCCCATAATAAATGTTACTGCCCCCCAAAGTGCTGGTTGTTTATTCTGACATATACTACTTGTCTTTTTTTAGCTAATAGGTGCCGAAAAAGGAACAATGAACTAATGGCTCCAAATGGCTGTCAGTAAATTTATTTTGTAGTTAACAGCCTTTGTAATGCAGAGACTAACTTTATCTCATTTCACTGTGGGTGTGCTGGGATAATTGCTGGAGTACTTTGTTAAAAAGAAAAGCTCTCTGTATTTCCATTAGCTCACTGCACGGTGTCTGTTTCACTTGACTGCACTAGATGCCATTTACAGTTCAATTTCACAATCATGATGGACTGAAACATATAAACCTGCTTTGTCTCCACTCCACTACTCACATGCATTAATAAACAGGGAGATTCATAAGGTCTTTTATTCTTTTTTCCTTTTAGTCTATTTTTATAACTCAAACCATGAGCCTGTTTCTTATTGAAATCCAGATTTCCACAGGAATAAATAAAGTACCTTCTTATTCAGCAGGGCGTAATAAGTTACTATTTTCTGGATGCAAACCAGGCATACAGAGGTTGTTGCAAATTAAAAATATAATAACAAAGAATAGCATTGTGTGATGTCAATCTACAGAATGCATGTGTTTATATAATCGCAATGGAATTTACTTTGAACTTTAGCCTGGAAAATTCACTTAGTGGGGGACGGGGGAAAATTCAAGTATCTAAACAATGAAGTAGCTAAGACAAAATAGTAAAACTGTGTAGTTGGTTTTATAACAAAAGCCACACAAAAATGCAAAGAATCCTTTTGTAATGGATAGGGACTAGCAAGCCACTCAATCATTACAGTATGAAATAAGTATACATGGGACAGGAAATGCTAATATTACTCGCATTCCTCTCATTGCTTTTCTTAGGATGGCTATTTTTTTTTTTTTGCCTTTTTAAGGAATTGTTTTTGAACATGACTTGCTCTTGCTTTTTTTTTTTTTAGCTGAACAGCTGAGATGATTAAAAAGTGAGAAAACAGCCCCGATCACCGTGACATGAATTAAAGCATGGCTGGAAGATCAGAACACTGAGGGCTGTCTTCTCTCCATGGTTTCTTTTGTCAAGCAAGGAGGAAAAAATGTTTGGGCCACAGCGAGGGGCAAGTTCGTGCTGCAGTGGTCTTACTTGTGTAGTCCCAAGTTCAATGGTACTTTTCACGTGAGTAAATACTACTCAGCAGGGTCGGCTCTAGAATTTTTGCCGCCCAAAGCAAAAACAATTTTGGCCGCCCCCCCGTTCTTTAATTACCCCACCCTTGGCCCCACCTCAACTCCGCCCCTTCCCCAAATCCCCAGCCCTGCCTCCTCCCCCAAGGCTCTCAAGCCTAGGAGGGAGGGAGGGGGAGAAGCGGCGCCCGCGCCGCGGCCACTCGGAGTCTCCCCCCCTCCCAGGTTTGAGAGCCTGGTTTGGGAGCCGCTTCTCCCCCTCCCTCCCAGGCTCTCAAGTCTGGGAGGGAGGGGGAGCAGCAGCGCGCGAAACGGCCGCTCGGGATCTCCCCCTCCCTCCCAGGTTTGAGAGCCTGGGAGGGAGGGGGAGCAACGGCGCGCGAATCAGCTGTTTCGCACGCCATGGCAGGAGCAGCGGAGGTGAGCTAGGGCGGCCGGGGCACATTTTTAGGGGCGGCATTCTGGCGCCGGCCATGCCGCCCCTAAAAATGTGCCGCCCCAAGCACCAGCTTGTTTTGCTGGTGCCTAGAGCCGGCCCTGCTACTCAGTGAAAGGTTACAGAATCTGGCCCTTAGTAAATGGGGATATTTATGTTTCCCTACCTTGCAGGCATGTTGTGAGGTCTCGGTCAATGCGTATGAGTAAAGCACGCTAGTCTGTTGGGCCAGATTTTCACCCAACAACTCCTAGCAGAACATTTGTGGTCAGATATTAAGAACCACTCAGTACACTGGATATTGAGCTTTTCTGAAAACCTGCCTACTTATTTTGGCACCAAAACGGGAGCTGAGCCCTCTTGAAAATCTGGCCCATAATGTGCAAAGCAGTTTGTGACCACAAAATGGCAATAGGCTCTGCTTATTTAGGGCCCATCCTTCAGTGTTTACTTGAGCAAAAATCCCACTGAAGTCAGTGAAAGTTTTGCCTGAGTAAGGGCTACAATACTGGGCCTTTTGATTTTTCATTTCTTTCTATCAAGAAAATAACCCTCAGATTCTTATTATTAAATCACCGATATTCTAACACTCAAATCCCACTGTCTTCATTTAAAAAAAAAATATTGTTTTTTCAGCATATTCTTCTGAGAGAAAAAATATCAGAGAATTAAGATGGCTGGGATTGTATCTTGTGCTTGAACAAACATTAGGAAGTATGCCTCATTACAAATAAATGCCACCTGTCCTAAAAGCCAATTGGATTGCTTCTGTGATAAACCACCTGCAGTGTACAATGGCAATGTGATTCATCTTCAGATTTAGCTATTGCTTCAATAAGGTTCTTTTCAGACTACAGCTAAGGTAATTTAATGACAATATTGGAGCCAGAAGACATAAGCATATTGTAACTTCTTTTCTAAGTGACTCACATAGTGTTTTGAAATTAAATTATCCATAGTGGGTAGTCTTTGCTTGTAATTCACTCTAACTCCCCCACTTTTTATCAGCTTATGAAACAAGTGCCTCAAAGCATGGGACCCTGCACCCCCTAGTGAGTAGGGGCTCCAAGGAAAAGGTAGCAAAACATGGCTTTGGGTGGCCTGTGTGTGTGTGTGTGTTGGGGTGATGGAGCCACACATTGCTTGCCTAATGACTCCTCCCTCTATCTCAAATCTGTAGATTGCCCTCTGCAGGAAGGGGAGTGTTGCTGCAGATGTGGATGCAAAAAGGGAAACTAGGCTTTAAAAGTTGGACCCATACGCTCCACAGACTCCAGATGGGTTATATTGAATGTCCTTGATGTTCTGCTATTAAGGGAATGTGCCGTGGTTGTATTTAAGATGATCAAATGGAAGATGTTTGAAAGAGCATAAACTGACTGCATGGAAATGAAACTTTTTTCATGCAGTACCATGAATCCAGCTCTCTCAATAGCTCTCTCATGAGAGCTTCAGCTATAGTGTTAAACATCCACCTCCCACAGAAGGTGAAAAGGGGATCTCTGGTGCTCCTATCTGTATTCTGTGGTTGTGCACAGAGCTGTATATAACCGGTGGATGTTCTATTACACCCAATCCAGAATAACCAGCTCAAACTGTTGCTCTTTCCATGTATGGTAAGTATTTGGCTCTGTGTGTTGACTGGAGCATTGCATTTTTATTTTGTCGTTGAACACTTTTAGACAATATTTATTGTAAAGGGACACTGTCAACTTTAAAATATTTTTAAGATCATACGTGTACTTAATGAGGTAGGTGAAATTTACTTTCAAATTTACTTTCTTTTCAGATTTACAGCCTGTTCTCATATGCTAGTTCCTATGGGAGACTGAGAATTTGTTGCCACAACCTGGTATTTGCCCTTGGTGGGCCTGATCCAAAGCTTTTGATGTCACTGGGAATCTTTTCATTGGCTCCAGCCCACAAGTGCCAGTATAAATACGCCATCTTGCTTTACACCCCACCCTAGAAGTCACTTGCCTTCTCCTGTCTTTCCTTCACTCTGTAAGAACTGGACAAAAGTTATAATACATGCAGGGCTGATGAGGGAGAGGATGAAGGGGGGACAATTGTATCAGGGCCTCAAGCTCAGGGCCCCCCCCAAAAAAACATCGATGACTGTGGTTAAATGGGCAGGACAGAGGTGCAACTCTAGCAGACATGATGTACCAGGGCCCCAGATTTCTCTCAATGGGCCTGAATATGTTCAGTAAAGGTATTAACATACAGTATTTGTAGGAAGCATGCCCTTCCCACATAGACATACAGTGTAGTGGAAGATGGTTTTTCAGTCCTGAATGTTTCCTGTCCTCTAGCTTTTCAAGACCAGCTCTTTTTCTGAGCAATCCTTGCAGGCTGGAGCAGTCCAGGCCAGTAGGACTCAATGGCCATTCCTGTGGGCCCTGAGTACCAGGTGATGCCAATGGGGGTCATCAAAAGATGAGCCTGGGATGGTGACTTGCCAATAATGCAGTTCAGAGAAATTTTAAAAAACAGTGTTTGTGGGAGAAGGGATTATGAATGTACATAATATAAAAAATAGTACCTTTAAAGTGATAGTGTCTTTTTATATATCAGAAAATTCATTGCTTTATCAGGTTACACCGTCTTTCCTGGCTTCTGCTTTCATACTGATAATGATGGTTTTAAATGGGAAACAATATAGCATTAAAGTGACAGCCTGTGTTCCTGAGGTAGATTCCTTGCCAAAATAACAACACTTAGCATTTGCACAATGCTTTTTCTTCACATCCCTTTACAAACAAATTCAGGCCTTGTGAAAGCAGCAACAGCTCCATTGATTTTTGGTGCAAAGAGCTTAATAGGTTTCATAGAAGAATTACACACTTGCATGGGTAATAAGAATATCGCCTGCTGCTACGCTAGGTAAAATAAAAATTTATTAGGGATATCCGGTCTCATGCTTCAAGCCATAAACCAGTCATCGGCTTCTGGGGATTAGTGGGAAATTCCCTCATGCACAATTTTGCAACATGCCTATTCATTGGGGCGTTATACTTTTCTCTGAAGCCTCTTGTACTGACAGCTGTCAAGGACAGGATACTGAACTAGAGGGACTACTGGTTTTATAGGGCAATTGCTCTGTTTCTAGGAGTTTTCTGCTTGCTCTGGAGCTATATTTGGCCTATAAACTAACTAAAGGCCTGGTGTGCTCAACCCCACCTGTCTTAATACAAGGGCACCTGACACCTTGCAGGGACTGTCCCAAATATTCTAAATACCCATGTGAAATATGTGAGTCTCATCTCCACTTTTCGGTAGAGGAAACTGAGGCAGGGAGATTATATGACTTGCCCAAAACCACAGAGGAAGTCAATTGTCAACTGGAACGACAATGTTGGAGTTTCTGACTCCTCCTCGTGTTCTCAGCCTAGTAGATCACAACCCTCTCCAGCAAGAAATCTATCTAGTTTGAGGCAATACAGGGCTGTGTCTAGTAAGTAATAATAAATAAACCATAGAAACTGGCTAACATTCAAAAGTGAAATGTCCTGCTGTCTCTCTTCGTCCGTTCCTGCAATAGTTGAATAACATTCCCCGGAAATCATTTGAAATGGGTCATATTTAGTACCAATTCAGCACTGTGGGAGGCTCCTGTGGGCACTCACCAAGCTATATAAAATGAGCGGAATTATAAATTAAGAGCATTTTTGCACCTTCAGGAATGCCTGAACAGGACTCTGCACTACTATGCCTTTTATGTAACTCAGGTCCTAGCTGATGAAGACACTGATGTTGCACCAAGTGACTGAAACTGAGATGCCAAATGAAATCAAAGAAGTTGTGGATGATTCTGACAAGATATCTAAAGAACTGGCCAATACATGAACCAGTGACTGCACTGCCTGTGGCATATAAAACAATGGAATAGCAGCCACCTGGTATTTTACATAGGGGGGATATGGTTACAGTCACTGCAAACTATGGTATGCCTCTGCTTCGGTACTGTTTCTTATGACCGATATTAGGGAATTAATGCTAGGTTCCCCATAGCTATAGTACATTAAAATATAGGCTGATATTTTTAAAAGTGAATTCCAGGCACTGAGGAACCACGAGTCCATGACCTATAATGTATTCATTAGCACTGTGATGTTTGCATGGCCTGTGATTGTCAATCCAGGCACTCACAGTGAACATCAGCCCTTAATGTGGACAGAGCTGTCTAAACTGTGCTTGCAGGACATGGAAATTGCTAGTCCAAATGTTACATCACAGTGATTTGTGAAATGTAATTGATTGGGATGTTTTAACAACTGTTACTTCAATAACCATGGGTGTCAGCAGCCTGGGGAATTATCAGCCACACCCAAATCAGCCCTTACCTGGGGGCTCCATTTATTGTCCAAACAACGAACAAACTTGCGAAAAGGAAAATGAGATTTCCAGCTGGAGCCTTCTTCCCAGTCACATCTCCTGTGTGGAGTCTCCCATTTTGACGGACTACTCTAGGAGAGGGTCCTTTCCTGCATTGTCCCTCTCCAGATCCCCTTTCCTACAGCTCTTTAGAGGGAACATCTGTCCCCTTCTCAGCTGTATCTGATTACTGAACAAGGTTGGCTGGCCCCAGGCCTCTGGCCCTTAAAAGGGTAGGCCAGCTTGTTACACATGGGTGAGTAGTTAACCTTTTCTTTTTTTCTTGCATGTTTTGGCCCTTGGGTTATTGACATAGAGCATGCCCCTCATCTCCTGTGATGGTGGCTCACATTCTTGCAAGTATGTCTATGCCAAATCTTTTGAATTTTTTCTTGTTGTTTAGTTTACACTGTTTTATTTCTTTCCTCTTCTGCCGTCTCACCTGACTACTGAATCTATTGCTTTCCCTTATGAGAATGTAAAATCCCTCGGGGGCAGCTGGAAGGGTGTTCTCTTTATGGTTTCCAGGACTCTGGAATTTGCTTCCCAGTTTGGCCTGAAAAAGTCTTAATTTGGTGACCTTCCAGGCATGCTGCAAAATACATTAGTTTGAGAGAGCTTAGGAAGAGGGCTGAGGGTATGTGTCCCACAATGGTGAGGGGTGGAAAGGGGTTTTTGAGGTGGCTGAGTTCCTGATGAACTGGTTATTTTATTGCTGTTTGAGATTTAATTGTGATGCTAATAGTGTGTTAGGGCACCTAGAGCCTTGGATAGTCATCCTTTTAGTTATGTATATTGAAATAAATAAAGAAATAGGCCCTCAAGTCTCATTCGCCCCCTGGGTTGATCTCTATTTTGATCTTGTCATATGTGGGAACAAGAGCAGAGTAGACCTCCAAGGATCTCTCATGTGAAGCAGAAAGGAGAATTTAGACTGAATTACATCATTGTGCCCCTTCCCTGCTATTTCATAGTTTCTCGATTGCCTGTAAATCAACTATTTTATAGCAGCATTCAGTCTTTGCTGTACTCTTCCCAATTCTCAGTGGAACCCCAACAGAGCCCGGTTGTCGGCGGGTGGGATTGAATCTGGGACCTCTGGAGTTTAGTGCATGAGCCTCTACCGCATGTGCTAAAAGCCACGTGGCCCTTAGCTAAAGCTGTGGAGTAGACTCATTAATCTCGAATGGTCTCGGTGTCACTAGAAGGGACAGAACACCACACCCAGGAGGTATGTGGGTTACATCGGGAAAGTTTCTTCATCTAGTTTATCAGAATTCCTCTGCAGTAGATAAATTAGGAGACTAGAGATTTATTCTTCATATCCCTGCTGCATCCTTAAGTGTATTCCTGTTGGGGACACCATGGCCATGTTCCTACAAATCCTTGGAAATGTGCTTAATTTTAAGCTCATGAGTAGTTCCATTGACTTCAGTGGAACTATTCCCAAGCTTAGAGTTAAGCATGTATGTGTTTGCAGGATTGGGGTCCAAATTGGTTTGCACCAGGTTTAATTTATTTTTGTGGAAAAATGGCCTTATTTCAAAATAGATTTGGGGGAGGGGTTTTGAAAAATTGTCAATAGTGTTCTATTTTGCAATATTTGATCAAAATTGTTATTAAAATTTATCAAAAGCTGCACTTTGTTGCTGAAAACTGGGACTGGGGTAAAATATTTTTTTCAAAAATGATTTCAATAAAAACATCAGTATTTTTTAGTAAAATATCACAGAAAATGTAGCCAGCAATGGAAATTGGGTCCATGTCAAAATCTGTAAAATGGATATAACTTCAAAACATTGGGAACTTGTCACAATCATTTTCTGCTTTTCTGACCAGCTCTGTATGGTATATTTAGAGTTTATTTTCTGTTGTTCTGGACTAAAGTGTAGTCCTCACTCTGCCCTAGCTGGTAAAATTTTTGTATGACTCAGAGTTGTGAGTTCAGGTCCTATGCCAGGATTCTGTCCATTAAGCTACTTGAATAATCCCAATCCTTGTCTCTAAACACCTCGCACATATTTTATCTTCTGGACTCTGAAGTACAAAGGTATTATTGCTCCATTTTACAGATAAGAACTGAGGCCTAAAAATAATGAGTAAGGTGTTCAAGATCAGAGGGGAAGCATGCAAGAAGGGCAGGATTTGAACCTACAACTTCAGTGGCCTTGCCTAGGGCCTTCACCACTAGACTGTTCCCTCTCCATTTAGAATCAGCTAATGTGATTTCGTAAAGTGGTTTGTGAGATCTAGAGTATGAAAGATAATGTATAAAAACCAAATCCTCTTCTCTTCTGTACAGTGAATCACCTGTTTCCAAAACTCGGTCTTTATGCAATGGAAACCTGGTGAGAATCAATCCTGTAATCTACAGTTAATGCTTATCTTTAAAATACAAAAAAAGTATCATTGCCCCTTAAAAGGGAAACTACCCTAAACCATGGGCACAGATGGGGGAGAGGGGAATGAGGGGTGTTGCCACCCCAAACTGTATATGTTGATAGTGGGGGTTACAATTTAAAGGTTCGGCTGCCCCCCGAGCAACTCGAATCATGGCTCGGGCCGGCCATGCACGGCAATGCTCAGGCCAGTAATGCCAGGCAGGGCCCGGGGAGAGAGCGCTACCTCCACACCTTGACTCACCTCATCAGGCCACCCAGTCTGTCGGGGGGGACTAAAAATTGTAACTCAAAGTGGGGGCTCAGCTCAAAAAGCCCCAACCATGGGTGGCATGTGAAGTCCCCTTCAGGGAGGGTAGCCCCTGGCCTCGCCCCTTCCACACGAGGCCCCGCCCCTACCTCGTCCCTTACGCCCTCCCTCCCCCCACTGCAGCGTCAGCTAGAGGAGCCACAGCTGAACCGCCCCGAGCATTGGCCTGCCAGCTCCAGCTGCCCCTAGCCCGGGGCCACTGGCCTTGACCCCCTGGCCACCAGACAGCATGAGCCATCAGCTGACCGAGCCCTGAGTTCCAGGCCACCAGCTCGAGCCAAGTCCCCGCCAGCTTCAGGGGAGCTTGGGAGCGAGGGCAGGGCCTCAGGGCAGAGCGTGAGTGGGGCCATAGCCTCCCCTGGTCTGTTATATCCGCTACCCATGCCCCCAACCCAGACAGGCCGGGTGGCCCACTGAGGTAAGTTGGGGGGGGTGGAGGTGGCTCTCCCTCTCTGAGCCCCACCAGGCGCGGTTGGCTCAAGCCCCACCAGGCCCTGCCTCCCCAAATATAGAAGTCAAACTATACCTATGCTCTAAGCTACTTCAATTTCTGTACAATGCTGAGACTAGCACTCCCACTGCGCTAGCACTGGGTGAGCTGTAACAGTGGGAGATTTCCTGGAAATTGTCAGTGTAGTCACAGCCTGCCAGCATCTCTCTTGTGAGCCAGATTGTCTCCAGTTGGGGTATCCACAACTACTCTAAAAGCTCTGATTGTGTAAAGATTCAGAACTAATTCCTTCTTGTTCTCTGTTCACGTGGATTCAGTTAGATTCTGAACTGCACCTAGTTTTTGTGAAAAGAACGTGGAGTACTTGTGGCACCTTAGAGACTAACAAATTTATTTGAGCATAAGCTTTCGTGGGCTAAAACCCACTTCATTGGATGAATGCAGTGGAAAATACAGTAGGAAGAGATATAAATATACACAGAGAACATCAAAAAATGGGTGTTGCCATATTCACTATAACGAGAGTGATCAGTTAAGGTGAGCTATTATCAGGTTTCATCTTGTTTTCTCCCAAACTAACTCAGGGGGATTTCTTTCCACTCATCATTATCTACTGTTCTGAAGTAGTTGACAGCCGCTTCCTAGGGGCAATCCATCCACTCACTCTTTTTTCCCTTGTGCTTTCTTCAACAAAATCAAACTTTTAAGGAGACCCTCCCATTGTGCAATCCTTTTCTATTTTCCTGTGTTTCTCAGCCTCTTTATCCCATCACTTTGTAGATTCTTCATTTGCTGCCTGTCAACCATTTCCCACACAGGCCTGTAGCTTTTACTTGATTCCTCTGGCCCTATGAATATTAATTCCTCCCCGTCCTCTCCTTTTCAAATATATTTTGTTTCCAAATCTCACAAATAGCTACAAACTATATCTAGTTTCTCCATAACTCTTGCCAAGGAAGTGTTTTCAGATCACTGCTTTCATCATTCCTAGCTTCCTATTTTACATCCTCTCTATTATCCTGTTCATCTAACAAGATAAACAATGGCTGCAAATCACACCACTCCTTGTCCTTGAAGATTTCTTGCCTGAAGTAAAATACCTTCTTTTCCCCCAGCCTTAATTTTAACATGCTGTGATTGCTACTTGGTTCCACTCCAATTCATTGTTGAAACCTAGCCACTCTCTTTATTACAAATATTCAGATTTTTTTCTCTTAATACCATACTTGGTTTTGCCCACACCAGTGTCACAGTCATCATTAGTCATGTCTTTAGTAGCGTCTCACCAGCTGTACCCTTAATTCTTTTCCTTCTCAGATGCCCAAGGCTATGCTACGTCTCTTGGGGCAGCAGGTTCAGTGGATGGCTGTTCCAGGCTGTATATCATGTTGCCAAGCTCAGCATAATCGTGCCCATCCTCCGTGATTGCCTTTTGTCTTTCCAGCTGTTAGAGACCTTTCCCTCAGTTGCCAGTGAATCTGTCCTAGCAACAGAGAAAGTAGCTGCAGTGAAAAGGCTAATCGGAGAGACAAGTCATAAAAATAGGTTAATGATGATTAACCCGGCAGTACTTTTAGCTAAGAACAACCTGGTTCTACTGATTCTGAAAAAACTTGGCCTTTATGCCATGGAAACCTGGTGAGAATCAATCCTGTCATCTGCAGTTAAATGCTTATCTTTAAAATACAAATATGATAAAAATAACAGCCCTTCAGAGTCTGTGCTTGATAGATCAAGGAATACTCTGGTATATTTAAGATTAAATCCTTGACTAGCAGCAATTCTTTAATTACAGCATGAAGCCTTTATTTTATGTTGGAAAATGGCCATAAAGACGGTTTAGCAGAATTGATTAAAGATTTGAATAATGGTTGAAATATTTAGAATATTGTCCAACACCCAAAAGCCAAGTACTAAGTGAACAAATAGGAAAAGCTTTCTCTTCCAAAGCCAAGCTTCTAGGATGATTAATACAAATGACTAACTGTATGAAAATAATGCAGTACTCCTTGAAATATTTCAAATGTTTTAAAAGGCCCATTTGTTTGGATGCAGATGCTCCTGTGCAAGACAAGATCAAAATTAATAATATTTTTGTGCCTTCCAGTGGTAATATCTTGGTATTGGAGGGGGAAAAAAACCATATTATCTTTCTGTCTAGAACAACATTATTTTGCAAATCTGTCACTGGTAGTAATATGCTAGGAGAAAGTGTGATCATAATAATTTACTTATGAGACATTGAGTAAAACAAATGATCTTTATAATGCAGGAGGTGTCCTTACTTTTCATTTTCTAAGGCCCATGTTGCCTATAATTTTCAGGTGCCTGGATAAATACCAGCTGTTGGGATCCTACCAGCTATGCCTCTTCCTGAAGAGACTCTGGTATCCTAGAAAAAGACTAGCGATGCTCCTCTGGAGAATAATCTGTGCTACAGGAACCATGAATATAAGAAGCCATTTCATGCCCAGGAGAATCAGTGTTCATTGGCATACCCTAGCACTCAAAAAGGTCAATGCCTAAAATGATCTTTGCTCAGCCTCCTTTTAGTGCGCAGGGAGAAAAGCTGCCCCTAGATAGGGGACTTTAAATTATCCCCTCTCTTCCCTTCATAATCATATGAATTTGCAATCATTGGATGTAGTTTTAGGGCATCAGGATACTCCATAAAAAGAGGAGGCGACATGTGCCAAAGAACCATAAAAGTACCTACGTTTTTGTAGCTTGGTGACTCAGCAAACAGCAGGTTGTCTATAACCATAGCAATCAGCTGTGGTGTGACAGATTCCAATTATGCTGATCACAGAGGTAATTTCATTGGTTATGAAGGGGAAACTTGTCTTGAGGTTAAGCTGTTATACTACATTTTTACTAATTATACTGTTAAATTGGCATTGTTAGTCATATTGTGATCGCTGCTATATTGGGAAACCAGCATGCTGATTACACTGGGAAATTTATTTCTTGGTTATAATGAGGGACAGGTTTTACTAGAAACTGGCATGTTGCATTTACTTGTTATGATACAGAAAGTGGTTTTGAATTATTTTATCTTGTATGGTACACTGCGTATCAGTTTCACAGGTTAAGTCATATGAAGTAACTGAAAGTAATATAGATTCTAAGGCCAGAAGAGACCATTATGATCATCATTCCAGTCTGACCTCCTGTCTGACCACAGGTCATAGAACTTCCTCAAAATAATTCCCAGAGCATATCTTTTAGAAAAACATCCAATCTTGGTTTAAAAATTGTCAGTGATGGAGAATCCATCATGACCCTTGTTAAAGTGTTTCAGTTGTTAATTATTCTCACTGTTAAACATGTATTATTTCTAGTCTGAATTTGTCTAGCTTCAACGTCAAGCAATTGGATGGTGTTATGCCTTTCTCTGCTAGACTGAAGAGCCCATTATTAAATATTTGTTCCCCATTTAAATTAATGGAGATATTCCATCTCCTAGAACTGGAAGTGACCCTGAAAGGTCATTGAGTCCAGCCCTCTGCCTTCACTAGCAGGACCAAGTACTGATTTTGCCCCAGATCTCTAAATGGCCCCCCCTTAAGGATTGAACTCACAACCCTGGGTTTAGCAGGCCAATGTTCAAACCACTGAGCTATCCCCCCCCCCGTTTAGGTACTTATAGATTGTGATCAAGTTACCCTTAACCTTCCATTTGGGGGAGCGATAGCTCAGTGGTTTGAGTATTGGTCTGCTAAACCCAGGGTTGTGAGTTCAATCCTTGAGGGGGGCCATTTAGAGATCTGGGGCAAAAATCTCTCTCAGGATTGGTCCTGCTTTGAGCAGCAGGTTGGACTAGATGACTTCCTAAGGTCCCTTCCAACCCTGATATTCTATGATTGAGCTCCTTGAGTCTATCACTGTAAGGCATGTTTCCTAAACCTTTAATCATTCTCATGGCTCTTCTCTGAACTGTCTCCAATTTATCAACATCTTTCTTGAATTGTGGGCACCAGAACTGGACACTGTATTCCAGCAGTGGTTGTACCAGTGCCAATAACAGAGGTAAAATAACCTGTCTACTCCAGATTCCTGTGTTTTTTTGTATCCCAGGATCGCATTAGCTCTTTTGGCCACAGCATCACATTGGGAGCTCATGTTCAGCTGATTATCCACAGTGACCTCCAAATCTTTTTCACAGTCACTGCTTTCTAGGACAGGGTCTCCCATCCTGTAAGTATGGCCTACATTCTTTGTTCCTAGAGGTATATATCTACATTTAACCATATTACACATTTGCTTGTGCCCAGTTTACCAAGTGATCCAGATCTCTCTGAATAAGTGATCTGTCCTTTTCATTATTTACTACTTCCCCATTTTGTATCATCTGAACTACATCATGTTTTCTTCTAAGTCACTAATAGAAATGTTAAATACTGTAGGGCCAAGAACTGATCCATGCAGGACCCCACTGGAAACACACCTATTTAATGACTATTTTCCATTTACGGTTACATTTGGAGACCTATCAGTTAGCCAGATTTTAATCCATTTAATGTGTACTTGTTAATTTTATATTGTTCTAGTTTTTAATCAAAATATAAGCTGAGGCAAGCATATAAACAGTGCAAATATATCAAAATGAAGTCTTAAGTACTAATAAAGAACAATTGAAATATTAGATGTTAATCAGGAGGGTACCAAAAATTGTGCTTACCTGATCTGGACATATTAATATGTTCAAATGATGCTATACACTTTTCTCTGGGTGTGTCTATTTGTACATAACTCTCAGTTCTGGAGTGGATTTCTCATTGATGTGCATGTTATAATGTATGTATCAGCAATAAGTAAAAGAAATACAGATCACATTAATATCAGACATTTGATGCATTCAGAGGCTGATATTTTATATACACAGTCCTCTGCTTGCTTGGTATTGCTTGTACTACGTGGGCTTCATTACATGCATTTGTTAGCAGTATGAGTTCATTGGGGGCATCCTTGTCACCATTAAGTCATATTTTCAGTGTTAGCCTTCTGTCCTTTGAATAGCTATATACCCCAAGAAGCAACTCTGGCTGCATTTTCATGTGTGGAATTGGAGCTGGGCGAAATTTTGTGGACAAATATTTTATTTGACAAAAAAATTGTTTCTGGTTGGCCTGAAATTACCTGTGAATTTGCCATGAATAATTTTGGCCAGTCATAAATTGTGCAATTGTGCACCCTACTTCTCCATAATCTTTAGCCCAGTGATTAGGGCACTCTTCTGAGATGTGGGAGACTCAGGTTCAAATCCCGGCTCTGGAAGAGACCCAAAACAGATTTTACTGATTCACCAAAAAATTCAGATTAATTTTGACCCAAACAGAATCTTTTTGGATTTTTTTTTCCCTAGAACTGCCACTGTACCGAAACATCAGTTATTTGTGCAACTCTTTGTGGAATGGAACAGGACTTAAACAATGTGAACCTCCCTTTCTGCACTGCTTTTGTATGGGTACACAGACTGTATCAGAGATTCATGCCTGGCCACGCCTCCCTTTCCAAAGGTTACACGTTTCCAGAGTGCTTGAGAAGTGACGGTGAAATGCACATTGCACCTTGCTCTCCCCAGACGCCTTCCCTCATCCCCTGTGCTTGTGATGAGGAACAAGCTATATTTTTGTTGTCTCAAGCTTTATTGAGAAGATTCCATGTCATTTGCTTCCTTTCTGTCAGCCACTCAACATGCACCAGATGGGACTCCCAGGTGTGTAGCTAGACTCGGGAGCGCTAACAGTCAGGAGCTCTGCTCAGTTCTCTCCTCCAGTCTGTTTTATAATGAACACAGCATCCAATAAGGGCTCTTTTCTGTTCTAAATAAAATGCTTTCAACCTCATCTTGAATATCTCCGTAGGAAAAGATAAATTTGAGAGAATATCATAATTCTCACTTCCAACACAGCCTGCCCGAATGTCAGGAAAGCCATTTATACAGAGCATACAATAATTGCATACTTAATATTTCATCAGCTATATTAAGCATAATGTCACTAAAATAGATATGGATTTGAAAGGATCATTTTAAAGAAATGTGGTTTTAGAGGTTCTTGTGTATAATGATAGCTACAGTATATATTATTGTAGATGTTGCTGTGGGTTTATTGCTGTAGAGAGCAATTATATGAAGCTGAAGAAATTTGGACTCTGTTTCTATATTTGGATAAAAAATGATAAAATGGCTCAATGAATGCCAGACTTCCATTTCTTCTAACCCCTCCTCCTTTTCCTTCCCCTCTGGTACCTTCCTTCTCTCTTTTCCCTAGTCATGTATGTCTTCTATTTTATTACTGTTACCCAACCCTATGTCTGTGTACTACAGTGTTGTCAGGTTTTGTGTTGCCTGGTCTTGCAGCTTTGACAAGTTGTAAAATGGCATAATTCTTTTGGAGATCCCATAAAACATGCAGTATTTGGAAACATTTTTGTACTTTTCAGTCTGTTTCCTTATGGAAATGAATAAAAAATTACTGTATTTTCTGGCGTATAAGACTACTTTTTAACCCAGGAAAATCTTCTCAAAAGTCGGGGGTCGTCTTATACGCCGGGTGTCGTCTTATAGGGCAGGTGCTGAAACTTCCGAGCCGGACTGGAGAATCTGCGGTCGCCGCATATGGTGGGGGGAGCTCAAAAACGGCCGCGGCCGCATCCCCGCCCGATGACGAGGTGAGGGGGCGCCTCACCGGGAAGGTGTAAGTGAAGGGCGGAGCAAGCTGCAGGCGTCCGGGACGCCCGGGGTATGGAAAAAAGAGAGAGAGCGGCGCTGTGCCCAGAAAAACACACCTCTTTCACCCGTCTGGCCCGCCCTTGTATCCTATTACCGTACCTCCTTCTCTGCCTCTCAGATCTCGCTCCTGAGGACTGCAGTGAAGCGGCGCAGGCGCGCATGTGCGAGATCTGAGAGGCAGAGAAGGAGGTAATAGGATACAAGGGCGGGCCAGACGGGTGAAAGAGGCGTGTTTGCGCTACCGCTCTGATAGTCTTGGAGACAGGGAGGGCTGGGCAGGCAGGGAGAGCTGACCAATCCAAGCAGGCTTTGTATACAACAACCAGCCAATCGCCGGTAAGGTACATCGCTTGCCGTGATTGGCTGGTTGTTGTATACTGGGTACCACATACAGTACAGCACCAGTATCTGTACCTGTTCATACAGTATAGCACCAGTACATACAGTACAGTATACAAATGTCCAACAGTCAAAACCCCATCATGGCTCCACCAGCAAGAAGAAAGAAATATGAAGCCAGTTTCAAACTTAAAGTTGTAAACTTTGCCATGGAACATAATAACTGCGCTGCTGCAAGACAATATGGAGTAACAGAAAAGATGGTTCGGGACTGGAAAGCAAATGAAAAAGCATTAAAGAGTATGCCAAGGGGTAAGTGTGCATTAAGAAGAGGCACTCCACATTGGCCAGAACTCGAAAAACATGTAGCAGACATGGTGAATGAGCATCGCCAAAACGGTTATGTAGTGACACGAAATAAAATACATTTGTTTGCACTTCAGTGGGCCAAATCTAACCCAGATCACAGCAACAGATTTAAGGCCACTGTATCCTGGTGTACTAGATTCATGGGAAGGCATAATATGGTACTGAGGCAAAAGATGAAAATTGCCCCAAAATTACCTGCAGATCTTGATAGCAAAGTAAATAGTTTCCATCGATACGTAATACAACAGCGCACTAAACATGGCTATGCGTTAAGTAGTATTGGAAATATGGATGAAACTCCAATGAATTTGGATATGGTTGGAAATAAAACTGTCCATCAAAAAGGTGAAAAAACAATTTTAATTAAAACAGGACATGAGAAGTCCAGTTTTACAGTGGTACTAGGATGCACAGCTGATGGCGCCAAACTGAGACCAATGATTATTTTTAAAAGAAAAACAATGCCGAAATTCAAGTTCCCTGTTGGTTGTTTTGTACATGTGAATGAAAAAGGCTGGATGGATGAAGAAGGGGTAAAGCTATGGCTTGATAATGTATGGAGCAGGCGACCAGGTGGACTTATTCAAAAATGTAGTCTACTGGTGTGGGATATATTCAGGGCTCATTTAACTCCCAGCACCAAGCAAATGCTTGCAAGACTAAACACAGATGCGGCAGTTATTCCTGCAGGATTGACATCGTTGGTACAGCCACTGGATGTGTGCCTAAACAAGCCATTTAAAGATCGCATTCAAGAACAGTGGAATGAATGGATGGTTAGCGGCGAAAAGTCATTCACAAAAGGAGGAAACATGCGTGCTCCACAGTTGGATGTTTTGTGCAAGTTTGTCATAAAAGCCTGGAATGATATTGATGCAGAAACAGTAATCAAGTCTTTCAAGAAGTGTGGCATATCAAATTCATTAGATGGTATGGAGGACGACTACTTGTGGCAAGATGAAGAGGAAGCCGAAGCTGAGACCACACCATCTGATACGGAATTCGATCCATACGATGACTGCCTTACAAATGTATCACAAGATGTCATTGATGTACTTATGATATCAGATGACGAACAGGAGGATTTTGAAGGCTTTTAAAGGGAAACTGTCACGCCAGCAAAACCTGTAAAAATACCGTAGCTTGCAGTTATGATGGGCGTTGCTAAGTCGCCAGGGACTTGCCCGGCACTTGCTCTCTCTCTCTTGTTTGTTATCTTCCTCCTATCATCATCAGTTCCAGTTTGGTTGACAGCTTAGAAAACAAACAGCATGGCAGCTCCCATGGGTTTATTGTCTTATCCTTCCTTTCAGCTTTAGAGTGAATTAGGAAAAGTTTAATCTGCTTGCACTGTTTTATGTTTACATGTCTGATGACAAACAGCCTTATGTTTATAAGTGACAGTTTTCCTGCTAAGTACCTGCATGTCATAAGCATTTGAATTAAAATTACCATATTGAAATCAAATCTGATGTTTTTTTAATTTTTTTTTGGTGTGCGTTGGAAGAGGGGTAGTCTTATACGGCGAGTATATCCCAAATTCTATATTTTAACTGGAAAAGTTGGGGGTCGTCTTATACGCCCAGTCGTCTTATACGCCGGAAAATACGGTAATCACAAAAAGAGATGCTTCAGCGCTGTAGACAGTTGCTGCAAAATCCTGCCATGAAAAAACGCTCCAAACTATCTTTTAACATAAGGCAGAGAAGTTTATTTTATAACAATGCTTCAATCCATTTTAATTCCACTGTATTATGTTACTACTACAAGCAAAATTCTGCTGAGGTTTATAATGCTAAATATATATCTGTAACCTAGTGAGCTTATCTGCATATTGAACAAAAAGAACACCTTTATGGACTGTGCTGAAACGGCAAGTCCCAGTGGTTTCTTCTTTGGTTAAAAATATAATATTAGTTATGTCTCCCTTTTACTATTTGAACGTGTTAATGTTTGGAAATATTTTCATCAATTCTCTGAATAACTGTGAGTACAGCCGTTTTCTAGGTACATGGAGGCTGGAGCAGACAGGCAGGCTTGTAGGAAAGAGATCTTTATTAAGTATGTTGAGTGGCCAATGTTACATGTGGGGGGGACTTTAGAGTTTGAGAACTAACAATTTGGATGCACCTTGCATTTCTAACCTTCCACTGGTGTCACATTGAATTAGGCCTCTCCTGAAACCTAATCCCTTTTTTCCAGTTCCACTCATCATACAAGCTTTCAAAATGTGTATTCTCCCAACTTGAGTGTGCACAAATTTTGATGCATGCAACCCCAGATTTGTACATGCATTTAGAGCACCGTGTGCATGTGCAAAGCACAGTGTGCATACACACTGAAATTTTTGCTCATCTAAGGCAGACATGCACAAAAGGGTGGATCCGTGTTAAAAAATGTGGACAAGGATGTCAAACCAAAAAGAACACCCATCACCAGGACAATGACTTATTATCTGCCATTAGTGGTAGACATGTCATCCCCGGCTTGGGGAAAAAAAAAGATACTTGCATGATGGGAAATGGAGGCGTTATTACAGGACTCTTTGTAACACTTAAATATTGCCATGGATGCTATAAACATGGTGTCCCTTTGTGGGACCAGTTACCAATCATCAGTTCCCATTGTTATGGGACTCTTCATTAAATGTAACCTTCTCTGTAAGTCTTGAAGATGTAAAATGCACAGATTTAAATACTACACCGCTACCCCGATATAACACGACCCAATATAACACGAATTCGGATATAACGCGGTAAAGCAGTGCTCCGGGGGGGGGGAGGGGAAACGGGATTGTGCACTCCGGTGGATCAAAGCAAGTTCAATATAACGCGGTTTCACCTATAATGCAGTAAGATTTTTTAGCTCCTTAATACACCTCTACCTCAGAGTTATATCGAGGTAGAGGTGTATTAAACCAGTTTTAACTGACTACTCATAGCATCAAGTATAATTAGTTGTGTGGGAGAGGTAGTCTTCACTTAAATACAGTTTTAGGAATACAATGATGTTTTTTATTCCAATTATATTTTGGTAACACCTCTAATTTTCTCTTTATGCTTGGGGAAATAGAAAATTCTATATTATAAGCTGCCTTTCCCATTACAGTTTTTCCGATGCTGCATGTGATTCAGTTCTGGAATAACTGTTACAATGTAACAACTTATATTGACTTTCCAGTAAGTTGGCACTGTTCCTGATAGATATATAGCACTATCTCATACCATTCTCCCGCCTCCATTTGGAATCAAAAGCTTTCCTCCCACTTATCTCATTCTTGTTTTGTTAATTTTATTCAAACAGTGTAAGCTTTTATTTAGTCTCCCTGTAAGTATCCTTCCATTAAGCTAGGAATAAATATATCTGTACCACAGTTATTCCATGAGTTAATTACTTATTGCCTATTATTTGTACTGGAATTATAAATATAAGGGGAAATTATTATAATGTACCTCCCAGTTTCTTCAGTGTAATAAATTCTCTATTGTTAAAGAAGTTACTGCAGTAATTGTATACCACTTTTTTATTAAGCTTCTTTCTCAATTATTTACATGGTCTGGAGAGAAAATGTTAAGTTCAATAATAGGAGTAACTGGAATTACCTAATTTTTTTAAAATCCACTTTCCTTTTTATTCGAGTCCACGGGTAAGATTTTTTTGCTTACTATGGTATAAATCAGGGATAACGGCATTGAAGCCAATGGATTCCGGACCATATTCGTAGTGGTGCCATAAGTGAGGGATGCTTTTAATGTACATTTTCCTCACTCTCGGCCCATGGAAGAGCAAAGGAAGATTTAGTATCCAGTTCCAGCTCCAGCTGGGCATGTTTGTGTCCCCACCTGTGTGGAGCTCATTACAGGATCAGGGCCTCAAACTGGACAGTTTCTTTTTCCATCTGAATTCAAAGAGAATCCCATTTTCCATTATTCTAGGAAGCTACTTTAAGAAGGATTGTAATAAATAATAGTGCTTAATGGTTGGAAACTCCTTGCCTCTTTGTTCTGAAGGTAATGGCGGAACGTTCTTATTAAGCTGAGCGTGTCTAAAGGGCCACAACAATCTAGTAGCAGTTTATTTTCTAAGGCAATCTTGGGTATTTCTATGGGGAGCATAGAAAAAGGTCATGAGACAGTCAGTTCATAGCCACCTAACCAATTTACACAGGTGTTGTTGGTTTTTTTAGCTGTGGCTTCCTCCTGGAATGCCAGACTCACAAAGTGAATAAGTGTTGTCAGTTACATATTCACCTAAGTATTTTTGTTGAGGCCCATGAGAAGTGACACTTGTATTCATCAGTGTTGATGCAGTACCTTATTGAGCATCAGTGCCTCATTCTGCTAGGTATTAGACACACACATAATGAAAAGAGAATATTTTAGCTTCTCTATAGCTTCTTGCTTTATCAGAATAGTCAATAACTCTAGGTTTTGAACGTTTACTTTAAAACCTGAGACCTGGCTAAAGCTTGCTATCTTCTGGAAAATCAGTATGTGTTAAAGATAAGGGTTACATAAAGTCCAGGGATGTATCATTGAGACAGAAAATATTTTGTTCTGTGGTTTCTTCTGATATAACCAGTCATATTACTTATTTAATGCGGTTGCGTCGGTTCTGTAGGGTTTGCATCTTGCTATGTGTATGCATTGGTGTCGAAATCCTGAAAGGCAGATTTAATAGATCTAGGATTGCAGATTGTACCCCTTTCATTTCTTATGTGATAAACTGCTTTCCCATGAGCTCTCCTTCTAAGGAGATAGCCAATATTTTATCATCTTCGTTGCTCTTTTTTTTTTTATAAAAGATTCTTTTAGCTTGTTTTATTTGCCACTCTGCCTTTCTGCTCCATAGCATCTTAACTTCTCCCCTTACATTTAGAAGATATTTACATTGATTTTGATTTCCCATGCTCTTAGGATGAGCTTCCCATCACTTTACTTCTTTTTGAAAGAAAGTAATTATTTCCATCTGTTTTTTCTTCTTCTTTGTTTGTCATGGCTAATAATCTCCCTTGAATTGCCACTTTGGCCACTTCCCATAGAGTAATATTACTAATATCTCCTGGATGTCTAGTTTTATATAGTCAGAAATATCCTATTTTTTTTCCCTGATGATCCTTAGGTTGTGTAATATCACTAGGTTCTGATTCACAAAGTGCTTAAATATGTATTTAAGCCCCATTGATATCAATGGGGCTTACGGCCTTTTCAGAATAGGGTTGGCCTTAATCATGACCTTAAAGTCCACCAGGATGTGGTATGAAGATCAGGTTTCTGGATGTCTTAGGAAACCAAGAAGAATCTAAACAACGGGGCCTGGTGCACCATTGTGTTGCTCTACTGTGACTCTTGAAACCAATGGCATTATAACAGCATAAAACTTTTCTGCTCTCTCCCTGGGGCAGATGGGAGAGAAGGGCCTTATTTTACTTCTGAGTAGCCTGCTGAATTGTGATAAAAATCAGTCATTTTAGCTTTGTGGCAACCTTCAAGCCTGCGTCCATGTTCTTAGAAATGGCTCTGTTTCTATTTTTGTGGGCACAGCAGAAATGAACTCATTCCTGGTGATGGACTTCAGATCCTGACATGCAATGGGAGCTAGGAGCTCTCTGCAATTTTCAGCCACAAGACCATCTAGGTAAATATTTGAACTCTAGGGAGATTAAAACAAATAACCCCCTATTTTTGTAGCTATTAAAAAAGGGAACGTTAACAGGAGCTGTAGAAGGGTGATGAGACTCAGCTGTACTTGTCCTATTCAAAAGTGGTCATTGTAGAGAATTGAAAAATGAATATGGGGGTTTATTACAGGTTAAGATGATGCTCTTTTTCTTTTGTGCTAATTGCTTTGAGGAGTAGGCCTGTTCAGAGAATAAATGGCTCAGGGGATTGATAATGGTTTCCGAGGCCTTTCATTTTCAGCAGCCTGGTTTGAAAACCAGCCATTTCAGTCTCCCTGTTAACATCTGCTGATTGCTTGGGAGCGTGTAGGAAATGCCTGAGAGCAACAACTCCCATTTCTTACAAACAGGCATCCTCGTCATAAAAACCTGTATTGCAGTTGACACAAAGTGGGGCATTGGCTGGTTGGGAGGCTGGTGAATGAATGAGCATCAGAACTGAAAACCCCTCTCCTTGTCAGATGGTGTCTCTCTACACCAGGACAGGAAAACATTTGGTGGGGTAATGTGGGGAAGCTAAAACAGCTGCTGCTCAAACTATACTTACTTATTCTGTGGCTAGAGAGAGAGCTGGTGTAGTCTGGAGGAGAGGGAGCTAGGCTGGGAGCTGGTGCAGTCTGGAGGAGAGGGAGCTAGGCTGGGAGCTGGGATTACCTGTGCACTATCCTGGGGTTCTGTTCTGTGCGACCTTGGACGAGTCACTTCTCTGTGCTGCTCTTTAGATGGTCAGGCCGGCTTGGCAGGGGCTGTCTCACACTCTGGGCTGGGAGGATGCTTCCCAGCATGGGTAGACAGATGCACAAGCTCATTTAAAAATAGCTACATGGCTGCATCAGCACAGGCAGTGGCTCAAGCTAGCCTCCCAAGAACATCCTGCTCAGTCCTCTGGAGGCTAGCCGGAGTCACTGTGGTCACGCTGCTATTTTTAGTGTGCTAGCTCAAGCAGAGCTAGTGCATCTGTCTACCCACGCTAGGAAGCACCCTCCAGCTGCTGTGTAGACATACCCCAAGTGTGTGTGTGAGTGTACAGTCCCTGGCACAATGGGGCTCCAATCTTGCTTTTAGCCTCTAGGTTCTAGTGTAATACATGTAATTTAAGAGGCTTATGCTCAAAACTGGTACCTTTGATTAACCACTAAATCCATCTGTTAAAGAAAAATGAATCATCATTATGCTGCCTGTCAGCAAAATACCTGGGTTTTCTAGGTTAGATACTAAATGGAGTTAGCCCAGGTTCAAATGTTTCATTCATTATAAACCCCGACACCACTAATGTCCTGTTTTATCAATGATATCCCATTTTCCTTTGGCTTTTCCCTATAGAAGTGTCATTAATATTTTCAGCCCTCTGTATCCTTAATGATCTACTTGGCTGACCCGCATCAGATAAAATACTTTTTCATTACAACGATTTTCCTGTTTAGATTCCCATGAGATTCTGATATGTAATCAGTTTTCTCTAGCAAATTATGACCCCCTTTAACTTCATTAGTTCAGAATTAATTTGCTAGCAAGTATCTAAGATAGTCAACATCTTTGATTAGTCAAATGGAGAAAAAAGGATCTTTCCTCCTTTATGGTCAAGACAAATGTTAATTAAACCCCAGATTTGTTGGCTAATTTTATTTATGATACAATTCAATGAAGTGTTTGGGGTGTACCATGTTTCTAACTGAGATGGGGATGGGATTAATGGGTCTGTGTTCTTGTAGTATATTGAAATGATCGTATTTTGCAGAAAATATTACTCCCTTCCTGCAGCATGTAGTGAGTTTTTAAATAAGCAAGCCCAGACAGTGACATTCTATGTGCTGTGCAGCAGGGCAAGAAGGTAGTGAGGGCATATACGCGGATGTGATTTCTGATGGCTGTTGTTTCTCAGTTATAGCCATTCACCTCTCCTCTTTGTGCACATCCGCATTAGCTGTCTGGCTATTTTCTGTCATATGTCAGTATCTCTCTTAAGAAGTACATCCTCATCTCAAGGCATGGAAATTAACAGAATTAGACACACATCGAGATCATACCTTAGTCTTTGCAGCATTCCATCTTGCAAATGTGCTGCAGCCAGATCTATCCTAGTGGCACATTTTTCTTCCTCTTGTTTGACAGTAAGTGTGCTTGCTCTTTGCACTACCATGCAGGATGCTTGATGAGGCTTTATGGAATGTGTGTAATGAATGATGGTAAGGCATTGATTATGAAATAGCCATTACTCCTGGAGAGATAGGACAGTCCCAGGGTAGCCGACTTGAGAGGATTTGTGTCCCCCTATTCTTATGTATTTTTATTTTATAAAGAGAAAGATGCAACTGGTTCAAATAACACTTCTAATAAACTTGTTTCCTTCTAATGTGACAGAGAGTCCTGTGGCACCTTTGGCCTGGTCTACACTATGAGTTTAATTCTAATTTAGCAGCGTTAAATCGAATTAACCCTGAACCCGTCCACACAACGAAGCCATTTATTTCGAAATAAAGGGCTCTTAAAATCGATTTCTGTACTCCTTCCCGACGAGCGGAGTAGCGCCAAAATCGATATTGTCATTTTGAATTAGGGTTAGTGTGGCCGCAATTCGATGGTATTGGCCTCCGGGAGCTATCCCACAGTGTACCATTGTGACCGCTCTGTACAGCAATCTGAACTTGGATGCACTGGCCAGGTAGACAGGAAAAGCCCCGCGAACATTTGAATTTCATTTCCTGTTTGCCCAGCACAGGAGAGCATAGGTGACCACAGAGAGCTCATCAGCACAGATAACCATGCAGGCCGATAATCGAAAAAGAGCACCAGCATGGACCGTACGGGAGACACTGGATCTGATCGCTACATGGGGAGAGGATTCAGTGCTAGCAGAACTACGTTCGAAAAGACGAAATGCCAAAACTTTTGAAAAAATCTCCAAGGACATGATGGAGAGAGGCCACAATAGGGACTCAGATCAGTGCCGCGTGAAAGTCAAGGAGCTCAGACAAGCCTATCAGAAAACAAAGGAGGCAAATGGTCGCTCCGGGTCAGAGCCGCAGACATGCCGCTTCTACACTGAGCTGCATGCAATTCTAGGGGGGGGCCGCCACCGCTACCCCACCTCTGACCGTGGATTCCGAGGCGGGAGTAATCTCATCAGCCACACCTGAGGATTCTGCGGACGGGGAAGAGGAGGAGGAGGAGGACAAGCTTGCAGAGAGTACACAGCACTCCGTTCTCCCCAACAGCCAGGATCCTTTTCTCAGCCTGACTGAAGTACCCTCCCAAGCCTTCCAAGCCAATAACCAAGACCATGACCCCATGGAAGGGACTTCAGGTGAGTTTACCTTTTAAAATATAAAACATGGTTTAAAAGCAAGCGTTTTTTAATGATTAATTTGCCCCGAGGACTTGGGATGCATTCGCGGCCAGTACAGCTACTGGAAAAGTCTGTTAACGTGTCTGGGGATGGAGCAGAAATCCTCCAGGGATATCTCCATGAAGCTCTCCTGGAGGTACTCCAAAAGCCTTTGCAGAAGGTTTCTGGGCAGTGCAGCCTTATTCTGTCCTCCATGGTAGGACACTTGACCACGCCATGCTAGTAGCAAGTAATCTGGTATCATTGCATGACAAAGCCTGGCAGCGTATGGTCCCGGTGTTTGCTGGCATTCAAGCAACATCCGTTCTTTATCTCGCTGTGTAATCCTCAGGAGAATGATATTGCTCATGGTAACCTGGTTGAAATACAGGAATTTAATTAAGGGGACAGAGGTGGCCATTCCTACTGGGCTGTTTGCCTGTGGCTGAAAAATCCTTCCCTGCAGTTAGCCAAGCACGGGGGGTGGGAGGAATTGGCGTTGAGCTTTTCGCCTTTGGATAGCAGGGATCTTCCCTGATACCAGCCACGCAGTGAGGGGAGGGGTACAGCGATCATCCCAGATAATTCATGGCGGGTGGGCGGAGCGGGGGGTTAGTTTGGTTTCTGCAGGGATCTTCCCTGATACCAGCCACGCGGTGGGGGGAGGGATAAAGTGATCATCCCAGAGAATTGGATGGGGGGGGTTAGTTTGTTTTCTGCTGCTGAAGGTTAACAGGAAAACTGCAGCAGTCAACGGGCTTTGCTTGGTATGTGGGAAAGGAGGGCGCAGAAGCCGAAAGACAATGGCTTACCATGGCCGCATGCAAGCCGAATTCTGTTGCCCGGACCTGCATCTGTGATCTCTAACACCAAAGCCACAGGCACTCAATATTAAGATGGAAAATGCGACCTTGTACTGAAATCACATGTACTATATAATGTGAATAGTGTTTTTCACAGTGAAAGAGTATAAGCATTGTTCTGTAAAATGTATCTTTTTAAAAACTTCTCTCCTTTTTTCCATCCCTCCAGCAGCTGCAAATTTTATTTGAATGAGTGGAAGGACACAGTATCTAAGTACAGGAAAGATGCCAGTGAACGTGAGGTCATGAGGGACGCTCGAGATGAGAGGTGGCAGGCTGCAACGCTGGGGCTGCTGCGTGATCAAACAGACATGCTCCGGCATCTGGTGGAGCTTCAGGAATGGCAGCAGGATAGCAGAGTGCCGCTGCAGCTGCTGTATAACCTCCCTCCCCCCTCACCATGTTCCATAGCCTCCTCACCCAGACGTGTAAGAACACGGGGGAGGGGGACTCCGTGCACCCTCCCACTCCACCTCAGTGGACAGCCCAACCAAAAGGCTGTCATTATATTGAATTTTTTCAGTGGCCTTTTACTTCCCTCCTATCCTCCTCCCAAACCTCATCCGGGTTACCTTGTCGGTTCTCTCCCTATGTTTATAATCAATTAATAAAGAATACATGATTTTTAAACGATAGTGACTTTATTTCCTTTAAAAGCATGCTGTGATTTAAGGGGGGAGGGTGGTTTGCTTACAGGGAATGAGTCAATCAAGGGGGCGGGTTTCCAACAAACAGAACTTTCACACCGTAGCCTGGCCAGTCATGAAACTGGTTTTCAAAGCTTCTCTGATGCGCAGCGCTTCCTGGTGTGATCTTCTTATTGCCCTGGTGTCTGGCTGCACATAATCAGTAGCCAGGCGATTTGTCTCAGCCTCTCACCCCGCCATAAAGGTCTCCCCCTTACTCTCACAGAGATTGTGGAGCACACAGCAAGCAGCAATAACAATGGGGATATTGGTTTGGCTGAGGTCTGAGCGAGTCAGTAAGGATCGCCAGTGACCTTTTAAACGGCCAAATGCACATTCTACCACCATTCTGCACTTGCTCAGCCTGTAGTTGAACAGCTCCTGACTCCTGTCCAGGCTGCCTGTGTATGGCTTCATGAGCCATGGCATTAAGGGGTAGGCTGGGTTCCCAAGGATAATTATAGGCATTTCAACATCCCCAGCGGTTATTTTCTGGTCCGGGAAGCAAGTCCCTTGCTGCAGCGGTTTAAACAGAGTAGTGTTCCTGAAGACGCGAGCGTCATGAACCCTTCCTGGCCAGCCCACGTTGATGTTGGTGAAATGTCCCTTGTGATCCACAAGTGCTTGCAGCACCATTGAAAAGTACCCCTTGCGGTTTATGTACTGGGTACCCTGGTGCTCCGGTGCCAAGATAGGGATATGGGTTCCATCTATCGCCCCACCACAGTTAGGGAATCCCATTGCAGCAAAGCCATCCTCTATGACCTGCACATTTCCCAGAGTCACTACCTTTCGTAGCAGCAGCTCAGTGATTGTTTTGGCTACTTGCATCACAGCAGCCCCCACAGTAGATTTGCCCACTCCAAATTGATTCCCGACTGACCGGTAGCTGTCTGGCATTGCAAGCTTCCACAGGGCTATCGCCACTTGGTTCTCCGCTGTGAAGGCTGCTCTCATCTTGGTATTCTGGTGCTTCAGGGCAGGGGAAAGCAAGTCACAAAGTTCCATGAAAGTGCCCTTACGCATGCGAAAGTTTCGCAGCCACTGGGAATCATCCCACACCTGCAACACTATGCGGTCCCACCAGTCTGTGCTTGTTTCCCGGGCCCAGAATTGGCGTTCCACGGCTATAACCTGCCCCATTAACAGCATGATCTCCAAAGCACCTGGGCCCGCGGTTTGATAGAATTCCATGTCCATGTCCTCATCATTCTCGCCGCCGCGCTGCTGTAGCCTACTCCTCGCCGCCTGGTTTTGCAGGTTCTGGTTCAGTATAAACTGCACGATAACGCGCGAGGTGTTTACAATGTTCATGACTGCTGTCTTGAGCTGAGCGGGTGCCATGCTTGCCGTGGTATGGCATCTGTACTGTTCACCCAGGAAAAAGGCGCGAAACGATTATCTGCCGTTGCTTCCCTGTAGAGGGGGGGAGGATTTACCCAGAACCACCCGCGACAATATTTTTGGCCCCATCAGGCATTGGGATCTCAACCCAGAATTCCAGTGGGCAGAGGAGACTGCGGGAACTATGGGATAGCTACCCACAGTGCAACGCTCCAGAAATCGACGCTAGCCCCGGTACATGGATGCACACCTCCGAATTAATGTGCTTAGTGTGGCCGCATACATTCGACTTTATACAATCTGTTTCCAAAATTCGAATTATATAAATTCGGATTAATCCCGTAGTGTAGACATACGCTTTAGGACTAACAGATGTATTGGAGCATAAGCTTTCATGGGTGAATGCCCACTTCGTCGGATGCATGTCACTTCAATAACCTTCCACCTTTCTGGTAGGAAATCACAAACCAAGAAGAAGAAGAATTTAGAACCTCCTGTACAATGGGGCTGAGCCTTTGGTCCTCCTGGCCCATGTTGGACTCCAAGCCCTGCTCATCTGGATCCTGCTAACTGATAGCCACAGCAAGTGCTCATTCTGCTGGACAAAAGCACAGTGTGCTGCACCTTTTCTAGCAGGACATGCTAATCATGTGACACTCAACTCCAAGCTCTGCTTGCTGAAGCAGTCTATGATGGTCACCTCAGACCCCAAAGAAGCACATACTGAAGAAGTCAACATCTATGATTGCCCCCTCCAGTAGGCATGACACCCAAATTCAGTATCAAGAAACCCTCAACATCAAACAAACTGCTGGCATCAGAGACAACCCAGCAAAGAGAGGGTGTTCCGAGCCCAGAAGCTGAGACTCCAGAAGTAGCTTGGTATCGTCCCACAAGGAGAGACCAAGACATACCCCCAGGGATAAGGCCACTAGCTCCTAAACAAAAACAAGAGCTAGTGAGGCAGAGCTGGCTATACTTTCAGTAGTGACGAAATGCCCCGGTGATGACTGTACTGGCCTTGATTGGTGAGCGTGCAGCCACCGACATCAACGTTGTCTGTAGAGTCACTCATGGTATTGGCAAAGTCCTTCTGGAAGAACCCACACTGACTTTAAGGGAGACTCTGGCACAGAGACAAATACCGATGCTGGAACAGACTCTGGTACTTTGCTGGGCCATTTCTTCTCACCACCCTCAAGCAGAGAACTTCTCCCTTGAGGTTTGCAGGTGACCCAATTGATAAACCAGGAGCTTCTTTCTTTAGGTCTCCATCTCACCATCACCATGAATCAGTCAATTAATTTATCTGCACTGGGGATGAGAAGTTACACGTGGTGTGTGTTTCCAGAGCTTTACTCTTTTCTACAGACAGAACCAAACCTTTCTGTCTCTTCTGTTATTTATAGCTGTAGTCTGCTATCCCAAAGGTCAGGCCATTTCATCACAAACAATATCTAAGGGGATCACATGGCACAGCTCCAGCTGTTACCAATTGGCTGGCATACTTCTCTGCTTGAATATGAAGGCTCACTCCCCCAGAGCACAAGCAACATCTTCTGCCTGCTTTAGAAATGTGCCAATACGTGAAATCAGCAGGGCGGTGACAGGGAATAATCCAATTACTTCCATCAAACATTGTACTTCAAACTTAGTTGTTAGGTCAGATGCTAAGTTTGGGAGAGCTCTACTGCAAGTGGACTAAATCACTGGCACTCCTCCTTATTCTCACCATCCTGTGGGGTGCTGCTTGCTGGTCACCCCCCTAGTATCCACACTGACACATACTCAAAGAAGATAAACAACTATTCTATCTTTATAGTGCATGTGTTTCTCTAAGATGTTGTCAGTGTGGATCCCACAAACCACCCTCTATCCTTGCTTTTCAGAGTCCTCAGCAACCATGAACTTTGAGCTGCGAGTGAACTGAGGGAGGGTCTGGCCGCTCTGCCCTTTTTACCCTCACATGGAAGCATGAGGAGGTACAGGGTGCATGTGTATATCCAACTAATGCTGCTGTTCAGAAGATGCTGAGTTTGCATGCGTGAGGCACATGTGCACCTACAGTAGAAGCCACACAGACAGCATCTCAAAGAACCACAGTTACTAAAAGGGACGTAACTGTTCTTTCAAGAGAGATCCATGTAGCCAGTCAGTGTAAAACAAGGTTCTACTATAACTGCATTGCTTACCATACACAGAACTTACCTTTGATCCATGGTCCATTAGTCACCTAGACAAAGCTGGGATTTAGACATTTGAATTGCTTCCATTCTCCCACCCATCTCCATCATTGCCTTCTCCACAAAGGGTGCTGTGGCTTCTGCTCGGTCACATGCAGAGACTGGGCGCCGATGAACAGAAGTGCGGTGTGACCGTGTCCCTACAGGGCTCATGACAAATCATTGCCTGGACTCCAGTAGGTGACAAGCCAACAGAGTTTTATTGAGGACTGTTCTCTAGAGGGGTACCATTGACTGCAATTGTCCTATTTAGACAATAAACAGGTCCCGAGTAGAACAGTAAACACAATGCCCCGGGTCAAAAAGGGCACTCAGTAGTCCCAGGTAACAAAGTAAATATAAGTCTCCCATGAAGCCTACTTTCTTTCAGGGAGGCTCTGGCATCTATCAGTCTCTGATAGAGGCCTTCTTTCAGGAAGCCAGCATAAGAGATCTGCTCTCCCACCCAGCCTCCTCTTAGCTGAGCTGGCTTTCTCCTTTTAACTGCCCCCTCTAACCCTGACAGGGCTTGTGGGTGAATCAAGGCAGGGCTGACTGAACCCATAGCAGTTTATGAACCCTTCCCTGGCAAGTGTGGAGTTTGTACACCCCATCATATATGGACAGAAGACAATGGCGTGAGACTGGCCTGCCAGCAGAGCTTAATTTGTGTTGGGGCTCGCTAGGGCTCAACCCTGGCACCTCTTCTGTCAGGGGCGTACAAGGCGTGACCGTACGCGTCTGATGCGTGCAAGCTCACACTGTGTGGAGAACGCCATCGTTATTGCTTGAGCCTTGGCAACTCTTTCTTTACAAATTAAGCATTGCCAGCCAGTGACTGATCAGGATGGTTCCAGTGACAATGTGGTTCCTTTCCTTCCCTTCCCGCGCCCCGCCCATCACACACACACATTTAGAGTGGACTCTTAGGCATCCATCTTGGCTTAAACCTGCACTTCCCCATACCATACAACCCTCAATCCCCCCACCTCCCTCCTCTCCTCTAATTTAGAAAGCTACCTTTCTATTTTGAAGTTGGTTTTGTCTCTTACCCAGGAGGAGGATTTGAAAAACAGATCCAGGTCAGATTTTTGAATAAATATATGTAAAAAAGGTTTCTTTTGAAGTGCTTTTTCTAACCCAAGAAGTGTTATTTTACAGACTCTTTCCAAGGGTGTCTCTGAGCCTGGTCTTTTTTTATCCCTTTATTCCTCCGAGTGCAGTCTGTCTTATTTCCATGTCACTGGGCTGAGAGGTACAATATGCTGCTCACGTACCTGCTCCATCATCCAATCTACAGAACAGCATTAACGTTAGTTTTGAAGGCTGCTTCTGTTCTGCTGTCTCATTGGATGTGAAGTGTTGCAGTGGTGGCCTCTGAGCAGGGGAAGACGGGGTTGGAGGGAAATAAAATGGGGGCAAATGGCCTGGTAAATTGATCCTACTGTATTCATAGAAATAAACCTTGCTATGAGATTTAGGCAACCAATTTAGATCTGAAGGAAAAGAGATTGAAAACACTAAAGCAATTTATTACCTTGTAAATCTAGGGGGAAATCATAAGTAGCACTTAAATTTAACTATCTGCAAAGGCAAATAAAGAAAACCGTAATATTTCACAAAACCATAATCTACTACATTATGAAGGCATTTTCCCCATTTTGATGTGAACAAAATAAGTTACTGTTTCATGTCTTTCTTTTAACATGTCTGCTACAAAGCAGCATCCAGAAATACCAGGTTTGGGATTCAATATTGCTTCTGATTTCATTCTTTCTGCTGTCTTATCATTTGCATGAAATAGGATTCTCCCCCCTGCTTTCATATTGCTTCACTCTAAGTTTTCAGCACAATAAGTATTTTGCCCACAAGGCCTATATCTAATGTTGGTTCATTTTGAATGTCTTTTCCCATTTACATGTTAGTCCAGAAAACCAAAGTGATTGTAATCGAATGAGCATGCTCAATGTATCGTTTATATGGCTACGGGGTGATTTTCTTGTTCTAATGCAAATGCTCTTAGAGAACAGGAGATAGATGATTCAGGAGCTGTTCTAAGAAGAGTCTTGCTTATGGCAATATTTATTCAGAGGTGGATTAAAAGAATAAGAGGCGGCATCTGAGGAAAGATTAAAAACACAATGGGCCAGGATCTGCTCTGTTACACCAGGGCAAATTCATTGAACCCAGTGGAGTTGCACTGACATAGGTGAGACCTACATTTGGCCCCTGTGCTTCAAATAGTGTCTCAGAAAAGCCGTCTCAAAGTCCAAGCAGTTCACCATAAAAACAAAAATTTAGGGGCAATCAGCCCCAATAACCTGATACCTAGACAAACCACTATTATGTGCCTCCACTCTTGATACTTCCTTTCAGGCTTCAAGGGCAAGGCATTCTGTGGAACTTTCCTCTTTCAGATCAGGAAGAAATGCATATTCTTAAGGATACTATCCCTGATTCAATAAGGTTGAATGATTAAGGGCTTGTCTACACAGGGAAATTGACCAGCATAGCTATTCCAGAACAATTATGTCACTATAGGAATTCCAGAACAATTCCCTTTGTGGACACCCTATTGTGACTTTATTCTGGAATGATTATGCTGCTTTGGATGTGAAGTAATTATCTTGGGGTATGTCTACACTACGAAATTAGTTCGAATTTATAGAAGCCGGTTTTATTGAAATCGGTTGTATACAGCCGATTGTGTATGTCCACACAATAAAATGCTCTAGGTGCTCTAGTCGGCAGACCGCGTCCACAGTACGAGGCTAGCGTCGACTTCCGGAGCATTGCACTATGGGTAGCTATCCCACAGCTATCCCACAGTTCCCGCAGTCTCCGCCGCCCCTTGGAATTCTGGGTTGAGATCCCAATGCCCGGATGATGCAAAACAGTGTCGCGGGCGGTTCTGGGTACATGTCGTCAGGCCCCTCCCTCCCCCGTCACAGCAACGGCAGACAATAGATTCGCGCCCTTTTATCTGGGTTAGTTACCTGGGTTACCTGTGCAGACAACATGGAGCCCGCTCAGCACAGCTGAGCTCACCGTCACCATATATCCTCTTGGTGCCGGCAGACGTGGGACTGCATTGCTACACAGCAGCAGCTGCTAACTGCCTTTTGGCGGTAGACGGTGCAGTAGACTGGTAGCCTTCATCGGCGATCTGGGTGCTGGCAGCCGTGGGGCTTGCCTTTTGGCAGTAAATGGTGTATTATGACTGTTAGCCGGCCTATTACAAGTCGGGTCATCGCACATTAGCAGAGTCTTCCCTGAGCAGCAGCTCGTGCAATAGGCCTGAAGACCATCGTCATACACCGCCCCGTATTTGCTGCCAAGCACCCAGAAAGATGCCGAGGGCTATCAGTCACGCTGCACCGTCGTCTTAAGATGTAAAAAATAGATTTTCTCTGTATTCATTTGCTTCCCCCTCCCTCCGTCAAATCAACGGCCTGCTAAACCCAGGGTTTTCAGTTTAATCTTTGGGGGGGACCAGTCTGTGACAGTTGTTTGTGTCTCTCCCTGATGCACAGCCACCGTTCTTTATTTTAATTCCCTGTGCCTGTACGCCATGTCGTCACTCGGCCCCCCTCCCTCCTTCCCCTAGGCCGTCAGATACTACGTTTGCGCCACAGCTCGAGCCGCGAAGCGGTTCACGCCTTTTCTTTGAATTCTGGGTTGAGATCCCAATGCCCGGATGATGCAAAACAGTGTCGCGGGCGGTTCTGGGTACATGTCGTCAGGCCCCTCCCTCCCCCGTCACAGCAACGGCAGACAATAGATTCGCGCCTTTTTACCTGGGTTACCTGGGTTACCTGTGCAGACAACATGGAGCCCGCTCAGCACAGCTGAGCTCACCGTCACCATATGTCCTCTGGGTGCCGGCAGACGTGGGACTGCATTGCTACACAGCAGCAGCTGCTAACTGCCTTTTGGCAGTAGACGGTGTAGCATGAGTGATAGCCGTGGGGCTGGCAGCCGTAGGGCTGCATTGCACCAGCCCCTTCCAGGCGATGGTATATTATGACTGGTACCCGTCGTCGTCGTACTGGAGTGGCTGTCAATCATGGCCACCTGGGCAGACATGCTACTGTCTCGATGATGACGGTTACCAGTCATAATGTACTATTTTCTGCCAATTGCCCAATATTGTCTGCTAAGCACCCAGAAGAGGCCGAGGGCGATGCTGGGTGCTGGCGGACGTGGGGCTGGCAGACATGGGGCTGCATTGCTACACAGCAGCAGCCCCTTGCCTTTTGGCAGATGATGGTATATTATGATTGGTACCCATCATCATCATACTGGTATGGCTGTCACTCATGCTGCAGCGTCGGCTGCCACCTTAAGATGTAAAAAATAGATTTATTCTGTGTTCATTTGCTTCCCCTTCCTCCGTGAAATCAACGGCCTGCTAAGCCCAGGGTTTCCAGTTTAATCTTTGGGGGGACCATTCTGTGTGACAGTTGTTTGTGTTTCTCCCTGTTCCTGTACCTGTACGCCATGTCGTCACTTGGCCCTCCCTCCCTCCCTCCCTCCCTCCCGCCCTCCTTCTCCTGGTCCATCAGATACTACTTTCGCGCCTTTTTTCTGACCAGGCGCCATAGCTAGCACTGGGATCATGGAGCCCGCTCAGATCACCGCGGCAATTATGAGCACTATGAACACCACGCGCATTGTCCTGGAGTATATGCAGAGCCAGAACATGCCAAGGCGAAACCCGGACCAGGCGAGGAGGCGATTGCAGCACGGCGACGAGAGTGATGAGGAAATTGACATGGCCATAGACCTCTCACAAGGCACAGGCCCCAGCAATGTGGAAATCATGGTGTCACTGGGGCAGGTTGATACCGTGGAACGCCGATTCTGGGCCCGGGAAACAAGCACAGACTGGTGGGATCGCATCGTGCTGCAGGTATGGGACGATTCCCAGTGGCTGCGAAACTTTCGCATGCGTAAGGCCACTTTCATGGAACTTTGTGACTTGCTTTCCCCTGCCCTGAAGCGCCAGAATACCAAGATGAGAGCAGCCCTCACAGTTGAGAAGCGAGTGGCGATAGCCCTGTGGAAGCTTGCAACGCCAGACAGCTACCGGTCAGTCGGGAATCAATTTGGAGTGGGCAAATCTACGGTGGGGGCTGCTGTGATCCAATTTGCCAGGGCAATGAAAGACCTGGTGATAGCAAGGGTAGTGACTCTGGGCAACGTGCAGTCAATAGTGGATGGTTTTGCTGAAATGGGATTCCCAAACTGTGGCGGGGCCATAGACGGAACCCATATCCCTATCTTGTCACCGGAGCACCAAGCCACCGACTACGTAAACCGCAAGGGGTACTTTTCAATGCTGCTGCAAGCCCTGGTGGATCACAAGGGACGTTTCACCAACATCAACGTGGGATGGCCGGGAAAGGTACATGATGCTCGCGTCTTCAGGAACTCTGCTCTGTTTCGAAAGCTGGAGGAAGGGACTTTCTTCCCGGACCAGAAAGTGACCATTGGGGATGTTGAAATGCCTATCGTGATCCTTGGGGACCCAGCCTACCCCTTAATGCCATGGCTCATGAAGCCGTACACAGGCAGCCTGGACAGGAGTCAGGACCTGTTCAACTACAGGCTGAGCAAGTGCCGAATGGTGGTGGAATGTGCATTTGGACGTTTAAAAGCGCGCTGGCGCAGCTTACTGACTCGCTCAGACCTCAGCGAAAAGAATATCCCTATTGTTATTGCTGCTTGCTGTGCGCTCCACAATATCTGTGAGAGTAAGGGGGAGACCTTTATGGCGGGGTGGGAGGTTGAGGCAACTCGCCTGGCCGCTGATTACGCGCAGCCAGACACCAGGGCGGTTAGAGGAGCACAGCAGGGCGCGGTGCGCATCAGAGAAGCTTTGAAAACGAGTTTTGTGACTGGCCAGGCTACTGTGTGAAACTTCTGTTTGTTTCTCCTTGATGAACCCTCCAACCCCCCCCCCCCCCCGACCCGGTTCACTCTACTTCCCTGTAAACCAACCAACCACCCCACCCCACCCTCCCCTCCCCCTTGCAGAGGCAATAAAGTCATTGTTTTTTCACATTCATGCATTCTTTATTAGTTCCTTACAGAGGTAGGGGGATAATTGCCAAGGTAGCTGGGATGGGTGGGGGAGGAGGGATGGAAAAGGACACACTGCATTTTAAAACTTTAACTCTTATTGAAGCCCAGCCTTCTGATGCTTGGGCGATCATCTGGGGTGGAGTGACTGGGTGGACGGAGGCCCCCCCACCGTGTTCTTGGGCGTCTGGGTGAGGAGGCTATGGAACTTGGGGAGGAGGGCTGTTGGTTACACAGGGGCTGTAGCGGCGGTCTCTGCTCCTGCTGCCTTTCCTGCAACTCAACCATACGCTCGAGCATATCAGTTTGATGCTCCAGCAGACGGAGCATTGCCTCTTGCCGTCTGTCTGCAAGCTGACGCCACCTATCGTCTTCAGCCCGCCACCTCTCCTCTCGTTCATGTTGGGCTTTTCTCATCTCCGACATTGACTGCCTCCACGCATTCTGCTGTGCTCTATCAGCCTGGGCGGACATCTGCAGCTCCGTGAACATCTCGTCCCTCGTCTTACGTTTTCTCTTTCTAATGTTCACAAGCCTCTGCGAAGGAGAAACATTTGCAGCTGGTGGAGGAGAAGGGAGAGGTGGTTAAAAAAGACACATTTTAGGGAACAATGGGTACAGTCTTTCATTACAAGGTCGCATATTTCGGCTTGCAGGCAGCCATCGTAGGCCACAGTGTTTTGGCTTTTTTAACCTTCTTAACATGCGGGAAAGATTGCAAACAGCAGCGCATTTCCCATATCAAGGATGAATTGGGTTGTCCATTTAAAATGGGGTTTCAATGTAAAAGGAGGGGGCTGCGGTTTCCCGGTTAACATGCGGCACAAACACAAGTAAACCACCCCCTTCACTTCACCCCTCCCCCCCACCGCGTGGTTAACAGCGGGGAACATTTCTGGTCAGAATAGCAGGAACGGGCGCCTCTGAATGTCCCCCTTAATAAAATCACCCCATTTCAACCAGGAGAGCTTTCTGGAGATGTCCCTGGAGGATTTCCGCTCCATCCCCATACACGTTAACAGACTTTTCCAGTAGATGTACTGGCCGCGATTGCCAGGGCAAATTAATCATTAAACACGCTTGCTTTTTTTTTGTAATGTTTACAAATAGTTACAAAGTTACACTCACCAGAGGTCTCCTGTGTGCCCTGAGGGTCTTGGGTGAGTTCGGGGGTTACTGGTTCCAGGTCCAGGGTCACAAACATATCCTGGCTGTTGGGGAAACCGGTTTCTCCGCTTCCTTGCTGCTGTGAGCTACCTACAGTACCTCCATCGTCATCTTCCTCGTTCCCCGAACCGTCTTCCCTGTGTGTTTCTCCAGTGAGAGAGTCATAGCACACGGTTGGGGTAGTGGTGGCTGCACCCCCTAGGATCGCATGCAGCTCCGCGTAGTAGCGGCAAGTTTGCGGCTCTGCCCCGGACCTTCCGTTTGCTTCTCTGGCTTTGTGGTAGGCTTGCCGTAGCTCCTTAATTTTCACGCGGCACTGCTGTGTGTCCCTGTTATGGCCTCGGTCCTTCATGGCCTTGGAGATCTTTTCTAATACTTTTCCATTTCTTTTACTGCTACGGAGTTCAGCTATCACTGCTTCATCTCCCCATATGGCGAGCAGATCTCGTACCTCCCGTTCGGTCCATGCTGGAGCTCTTTTGCGATCCTGGGAGGACTCCATGACGGTTACCTGTGCTGATGAGCTCTGCGTGGTCACCTGTGCTCTCCACGCTGGGCAAACAGGAAATGAAATTCAAACCTTCGCGGGTCTTTTCCTGTCTACCTGGTCAGTGCATCTGAGTTGAGAGCGCTGTCCAGAGCGGTCACAATGAAGCACTGTGGGATAGCTCCCGGAGGCCAATAACATCGAATTCCGTCCACACTACCCCAATTCCGACCCGCAAAGGCCGGTTTTATCGCTAATCCCCTCGTCGGAGGTGGTGTAAAGAAACCGGTTTAAAGGGCCCTTTAAGTCGAAAGAAAGGGCCTCGTTGTGTGGACGTGTCCAGGCTTAATTCGGTTTAACGCTGCTAAAGTCGACCTAAACCCGTAGTGTAGACCAGGCCTTGGAATAAAATCACTTTTATTCTGGAATAGAATGTCCACATGGGGTAGTTATTCCTGAATAATCATGCTGGTTAATTTCTCTCACATAGACAAGCCCTAACCCATGACTACGGCCTTGTCTACATGGGGAAGTTTAGTGGCATGAATATACTGGTATAGTTACACTGCTGCAGTTATTCTGGTATAGAGATACTGATATAATTATATCAATATAGTAATGCTGAGAAACGTTTTACTGATCGCCACATTTGGGGGTCGGGAAGGAATTTTCCTCCAGGGCAGATTGGCTGAGCCTCTGGAGGTTTTTCGCCTTCCTCCGCAGCATGGGGCAGGGATCTCTAGCAGGAGGGTCTCTGCCGATTGAAGTCACTAAAAACAGGATTGGGGACTTCAACAGCAGAGTCCAGGGAAGGGGTAGGGATGGTTTTATGGCCTGCAGCATGCAGGGGGTCAGACCAGATGATCATAATGGTCCCTTCTGACCTTAAAGTCTATGAGTCTTCTTATAGACAAGCCAAACATTAAAGGGCTCTGCACTGAGAACGTTCTTCCATCTTCCCCACCATTGTACAAATTTGGGGCTGATCAGTGAAATGGCTTCAGCTGATCTCTGCCATCAAGTCAGAGTCTGAAGTCTTCCCCAACAGCACCCAAACCATAAGATGCTTTGGTTAGAGCTAAATTAATAATCTGCAATCATAAAGTACATTTATTCACCAATCTACCCCTCTCTTTTTTTGTTCATAAACTGTCAGACACTTACAATTTTCACAGGTTTATAAGATATTTATAAATATTTAAATAATTTCTGCAAACAATTCTTAGTGTGTAGATCTAGGTACAGATCTACTGGCTTTACAGCCACTTTATAATGCTGGAACTAATGTTTCTTAAGGCAATGGAGATTCTGGGCCACAACGTGTTAGTTTAAAAAAAGCAGAGCTGCTTTTCATTATGTATTATCCAAACTTAATAGGAAGTATTACATTGATCATAGCCATAGCTAGGGCCCTACCAAATTCATGGCCATGAAAAACATGTCACAGACCGTGAAATCTGGTCATCTGGTTTCCCCCCATGAAATCTGGCCTTTTGTGTGCTTTTACTCTATACTCTACAGATTTCACGGGGGGAGACCCAGCGTTTCTCAAATTGGGGGTCCTGACCCAAAAGGGAGGTGGAGGTCACAAGATTATTTTAGGGGGATTGTGGTATTGCCACTCTTACTTCTGTGCTGCCTTCAGTGCCGGGCGGCCGGAGAGTGGCGGCTGTTGGCTGGGCGCCCAGCTCTGAAGGCAGAGCCCCGCCAGCAGCGGCGCAGAAGGAAGGATGGTAATACCATACCATGCCACCCTTACTTCTGCGCTGCTGCCTTCAGAGCTGGGCAGCTGGAGAGTGGTGGCTGCTGACTGAGGGTGGCAAGTAGTAAGGCAAGAAGTAAGGGTGGCAATACCATACACTTTGCTGCAACCAACCAAAGAGTGAGACCTGTGTTTTTCTCCGACAATACCATGCCATCTTTACTTCTGCGCTGCTGCTGGCAATGGCTCTGCCTTCAGACATGGGCTTCCAGCCAACAGCCGCCACTCTCCAACTGCCCAGCTCTGAAGGCAGCACCACCACTTCAGCAGCAGTACAGAAGTAAGGGTAGCAATACTGAGACCTTCCCCGCAACTTCTTTTTGGGTCAGGACCCCTACAATTACAACACCATGAAATTTCAGATTTAAATAGCTGAAATCATGAAGTTTACTATTTTAAAAACCCTATGACCATGAAATTGACCAAAATGGACTATGAATATGGTAGGGCCTTAGCCATAGCTAAAGAGATTCTGAATATGGGTATGATACAGTTGTAAGGTTTGTTTTTGTTTTTTAGCAATGGGGGTATGAATTAATTGGGCTCAGGATAATCCAGAGAGGGGAAAATTTGGGCTAGTCTTCACTACAGGGAGATCCATGCTGCTGCAATCAATGCAGCAGGGACTGATTTAGCAGGTCTAATGAAGACCCGCTAAATTGATGGCAGAGCGCTTTCTGGTTGACCCTGGTACTCCAACTCTCTGAAAAGAGTAAGGGAAGTCAATCGGAGAGCGTCTCCCATTGACGCAGCGCAGTGAAGACACTGGGGTAAGTCAACCTAAGCTACGTCGATTTATCCCCGTAGTGAAGACAAGCCCTTTGTGTTGAAATTCATCCCAACATACTCTAAAGCTGAAGTGGGCCTTAAATGGTGTATGTGACCTCTGAGGACACTCTGTATAGGGGTGAATTTCACCCCACACTGACAGCATAAGTATAATCTTGCCCATGTGATAAAACTTTTGATCCTACAGAGCTTGAACATGCAAAGTGCTATGTGTCTCTTGTGATGTGCTGAATGCCCATAAATCCAGTGGCAGTTAATTGTACTTTTAGCACCTTGCGGGATCAGGCCGTCACTAATTTAAGAACCACTGTGATGTTACATTCTCTTAATTTCAATGAGCCAGATCCTCAACTGGTGTCAAGTGATATAGCTCCATTGATGTCCTCATTTCCTTTGGATTGAAACCACGTGGATTTATATGAAGCTATGCTGATTTACACCAGCTGAGGATATGGGTCTATATGTTCACAAATCTGTCACTCACACCAACAAATTTTTCTCTTGGAGAAATCTTCCTAGTTAGGACACAATTAAAAGTGGAACCACACCAATATTTATATGAACCGCTACCCCAATTTTCAGTGGTCACTTTAATTTGAATTTCAGCTGCTTTGTTTTATTATGAGGCACCTAGAATGTTCTGGCCAATAGGCACCATAAAAGCAAATGGATTATTATTAGCTACGAACTTCACGGCACAACAGAAAAACAAAATGATAATTTGTGCCACTGCATAAAACACATGAACAAATAATGACAAGGAGCATATTTTATTACTTTATGTCATGTTTCATTAGAAAATTACTGCACTTTTTGACCTCGCACTGTAGACACTTGTACAATGGTTCCAGGGTCAGATATATAATTTTGTATGACACTATTGCTTAGTATAAAATCATAAAACTTATCCCCTAATCTATTCTAGAAAATGTTTACTGGGAGAGCTATATTGGCAAACCCTCCAATGTAGATGCAGTTTATACCTGCAAAAGGGTATTTTTGCTGGTAGAGCTTATACCAGACCCCAAATGAAATAAGCTATAGCACCAAAAGCCCCCTTTTTACCAGTATAACTGAATCTACACTTGGGCTTTTGCTAGTATAAAATGTCATAAAAATCACATCCCCAACCAATATTAATACACCAGTGAACGTTTCTAGTGTTGATCTGGCCTAAGAAGCTAGCCGGTTCTCTAGCTTGTCATCTGAGGCCTGGCTTCCCAAAGGAATGAGTGCCCGCTAGGTGGTATTTGGATTCAGCCAGCACACTTGTGGTGTGGCATACCAGCACCTCTCTCATGTTGCTATCTTGTTCTCCAGAATCTCAGCTTTTCTTTTCTTTTCTTTCTAAATCTCTGGCCATTATGGTTGTTGAGGGTATACACACTATGGGGACAAGGGACTATGCCGGCATAGCTATGGCACAGTAGCTATCCTGGCATGGAGCCATAGCTATGCCGACATTGTGTCCTAGTGTAGACATACCCTATGCTGATGAAAGGAGTTTCTTCATCAGTGTAGGAACACCACCTGCCTGAGCTGTGGCAGCTAGGTCAATGGAAACATTCTTCCATTGACCTAGCTGGGGGTTAGGTTGGCATAGGTACATCACTCAGGGGTGTGGATTTGTCACACCCCTGAGAAACGCAGCTATACTGACCTAACCCCAGTGTAGACCAACGCTAAGTTGATGGAAGAATTCTTCTGTTGACCTAGCTACCACCTCTTGGGGAGGGGGCCGGCCTACACTGACAGGAGCAACTCTCCTTTTGGTGCAGGGAGTGTCTACACTGAAGCACTACACTGGTGCAATATTTTAAGTGTAGACAAGTCCTAACTTTTAAATGTAAACCAGGCCATAATAAACATCAGAAAAGTGAATGGGGTTTAGATGTCTGTGGAGAGCTGGAACCATAGTTCTGAGAATTGTGAACTGCCCTGTTATTCTCAGTGAGGTGTTAACTCAGTTGCTGATAATCTAATGTCAACATTAACTATCCCTTTTCTCATGTAAGAAAGGAGAAGAGAGTGTCACAGATCTGCACAATGTACTGTGAGTGATGTCTCATTGTGGTGCCACAAGTAGGTGGCATTTAGAAAATACCCCCACTTATTTTTTCCCTCAGTCAAGAAGGAACCAAGACCAAGGAATCGAGCATAGCTAATGGGCATATTCAAGACCTCTCTGCCCTACCCTGGACGGGAGCCAATCTTAAGGAGCCTAGTGAAGCTCATAAAGCTGCACAATTATATTTTGAACATCTGCACAATCTACTCTGAGCAGTATCTCATTTTGATGACTCATGTGGGTGGAGCTTGCTTTGTGGGCAGAATGTGGAAGAAAACCATTGCCTCCTCTTCTCTTCCACCCATTTCTCTGCCCCTAGGATGCACTGTAGCAGGGAGAAAGGGTGGTCAATACCATTGGGAAACAGGGCCCAATCAAGACTTATGTCTCCCACTGGGTGTCTTGAGGATTGCTGACTTGCCAGTGTTAGGGACCAGGCCCTCCCCACATTGCTCCCTCACTATGCTCTAACTCCTGCTGTTGCTGTGACAAGCCTCAAGCCAAGAAGTATTAGGTGATAGCAGTACATACAGGTAGCAGAAGTTCATGTAGAGCCTACAGTAGCTTCATTCAGGGAACCAGAGTTTGCAAAACTGGGAGACATAAGTAAATGGCCAAAAGTATAACTGGGTTCAAAAAAGAATTGGATAAGTTCATGGAGGGTAGGTCCATCAATGGCTATTAGCCAAGATGGTCAGGGATGCAACCCCATGCTCTGGGTGTCCCTAAACCTCTGACTGCATCTGGCATTGGCCACTATCAGAACACAAGATACTGGGCTAGATGGACCATTGGTCTGACTCAATAGGGCCACTCTTATGTTCTTATGAAGTGACCTCTCCTCATACTGTAACTGTTCCTGGTTAGAGCTGGTTGAAATTTTTTGCAAGGAAAGATTTTTTTTCCTCCTGATAAATGCCCTTTATTTTTCAAAACGGATTGTTTTTGTGAAAAATCATCAGCATTATTAAAATTTCCCATATTTTGGCTACATTTTCCACAATATTTACCAAAATTGTTACCGAAATTTTGGTTAAAGTTTCATTTAAAAATATTATGAAAAAATGTGAAAAAGCTTAAATGGGTCCATTTCGAATCCTGTGCAATGGAAACAACGTTGCCCTCCCCCCCCCACTTGTTTTCTATTTTTCAGCCAGTTCTAGTCATGCTAGGTTGGTGTGACAGATCTCTATCATATGTATTAGACTGAGAGTTTGGGGTTGGGACAGGGTAAAGATGTAGGGGGCCATCTCTTTTGGAGAAGAAAAGGATGTGGTGGAAACTGGCACACAAAGAGGCATGTGCTGGGTTGGGAGTCGGGAGGTACTTCAGGTTGAGTATATTCACCTTCCAGGCCAGAAGGGTTAAAAGCATATTTCTTCTCCCTCTCTTCCCCGTGCCCATCCCCATTACCATGACATCTAAATTTGAATGTGTGGTGATTAATAATTCACTAGACTCCGATCCAGAGGGAACATTGATGCACTTTAGAGTCCTAAAGCACAACATCACTAGATATGATGATGCAGGAAGTTAAAAAATTAACAACATTAAACATGTTTATTACCAAAACATTATGCACCAGTAGTGACATTAGGGCTCTCTTGCATTTCTGGACGTCCAGTAGATGGGCGAGTGCTACTGAATTGTTTCCTTATCCAGAGTTCATGGCTTAAGTCCTTCCACCACAGATACCATGGTGATGAGTCTGGCACAGTTGCCTAGGAAGATAGATCAAATTAGCACTCACTTCCTGGAGCTGGATATAAAGGCCTCCATTCCATATGTGCAATGTTGCTCTTGAGATAAGGAAAAACTGGCCTATAAAATTCTCATTGACCTAACAAGTCAATTAAAGGTACAAAAGGAGCAGTTTGATGGCTCAGTGCAGCAGTGGAAATGATTTGCTGTTGATCAGCTTGGACCGCAACAGTTTCACTGCTTGCAGAGCTGAATAACTAAGTGGGCTTTCGGGGAGAATGCAGCCACAGACGAGAGAGAAACCAAATCAGGAAAATAAAATGGGCTAAATTCATCCATGGTGTAACTGCAGAGTGAACTCAGCGAAATGGCACCAGGTATTAAATGTGTCCTAACACCATTTACGTTCCCAAAGAGCTAGCATTACAGGCTTTATTCATCAGCCTCTGATGAAATATAAAGGATCTGTATCATTCAGAAAATCCTTCAGAGGTCAGAAAGTGCATTGTTTTACTCTGGGGTTTTTAGTGTCAATGGGAGAGTAGATTTAGTTTCTAAATACCGAGGGAAAATCTAATGACTTCCTGATATGGGCAGGGGGATGCTAATAACCAAGTGAAAATTTCCAGATTAAAATCAGACATGGATATGGGCAGCTCAGCTGCCCTTTCTGCTCGCAGAAGAATTAATCATGAGAAGGATAATTTACATCATCCTTATGTGAGAAAAAAGCAGAGACATTGCTACTACTTGCTAATCCACATCAGCAATAAAATGGCTCTGTGGAAGGGAACTGGCAAAGCTTATCTCTGACCGACTTCTTCTTTCATAATTTTAAAACCAGCCCTGTAAACAAGATACAGTGGTGAAGCAAAGGGCTGAGTCGGATGAGATACTGAGAGCTTCTTGCCGAGTGTTGTGTGCCAGTAGGTCAATGGGTGTTAGGGATATTCAGCACCTTGCTGGATAGATCTCTAATTCACATACAATCTCAGGTATGCAATCTATCTGTGTATTCTTTTAATTGAATAGCTGAGAATAGTCAATGGGTTTATAGCACCAATGTGCAGTAACTTAATTTTTACATGGCAACTGTGGGGGCCCTCAGCAATTCTCTTTCTTTTTTTTAACTGAGTGTTCATTAACATTTAAGTGCAGAAAGGGAATTCTTTCTGGAATGACTTTGAACTTTTTGAGCTTGCTCATTCTCTTATAAAGTACACTCCAGTTGCTCTGCCCACAAGCATTGATAGGGCTTAGGGCTGGCCAAAAACTTTCCATCAAAACTGAGTTTTTGACAAAATAATTTTTTTTTGCATGAAAAATGCCTGTTTTCCATGGAAAAATGTCAACTTTTTTGTCACAAAAACCAAACTCCAGAAAACTGAAATAAGTGTATTCAGAAATGTTGCAGTAGTGCCTCATGGGAGTTGTAGTTCAGTTTTGTCTTGTCCCCATTCTCCTCTGTAGGCTGGGTTCCCCAGCTGGACTACATCTCCCATGATGGACCACAATCAAGGACTGCCATGATACAACTGCCTCCCCTCACCATGAAAGGCAATCAGGGTGCATTGTGGGAGATGTAATGTAACCCTGGCACCCAGCCTACAGAAGAGAAAGGGAGCTGGAGGCATCCAAAGTACACTATGACAGCGTTTGTAAATTACAAAATATTGTTTTTTATTTTTTTTCATGGAAAAGTTGAAATTTTCCACTGGGGGAGGGGGAATTTCGTACCAGTTCTAGCCTTTATCTGTCTGCTATCCAGTGTGAAGCACAGATGTAGGAATATGTTTTATGTAAATTTGACATGATAAACATTTACAGGAAATATGAAATTTAAATAAAAAATTTGTTTAAAAAAAGTGAAGGCATGGTTCTGCCACCCTTACCAACATCCAGAGGGATCTTACTCTGTGAACAGTTCCACTGACATCAAAGGGGCTACTTGTGGCTCAAGGTAGTACTTACCTACTGTGAGTAAGGGCTTAATTATGCAATTGTCGCTGACCCTGTTACCTCTGCTGTGCCCCCATAGGGACAGTCTAGGGGTAAGTTAGTGACTCGGGGCCATATTCTATTTTCACACCAGTATAAATTCAGTGTAATCTCTTATTTACATTGTTGCGAATGAAAGTAGAATTTGGCCCCTGAGCTATAAACAGGGAAGATTTCAGGCCTCCATTCTATTCTTTTCCTCTTCCTCCCTTTTTCTCCCTTTTACCTTTCCTGCTCCTCTTCATTCTCCTCCATCTCCCCTCAGATATGACTGCTTTCCAGCTAAGACTGAAGGGCAACGTGGAATAAATACATTAATCTCACACACTTTCATGAACATCAATTAAAACTTGAATCCCAGAAGAGTCTTCTTACTTTCGGTAGATCTGAGGCCTAATTCCATAGTCTTTACTCAAATCCTTTCTCTGGGGGGTTTCTCTTGACTTGAGTCTGCCATCTTTCCCTCCAGAGCATGAGGGTATTGGTGGAATTTTCTTGCTTTTTTCCCTTTGTTGCTATGAATATGATCATCGTCAGGAATAGGAATTCCCCCTTCTGTCCTTGAAAGGCAATATTCATATAAGTGCTTCAATAGACTTTGGAACATAGGGAGGAGTATAAGCCTATTTAGCTCGATTACCCTAGAATTTAGCTCTTTCATGTGTGACCACATATCATTGTATTTTTCCAGTAAAACTGAAGTTTAAAAGGAAAGAAAAATTGGGGGTGGGTGCTGTTAACTGGCAGAGTTTATGTACGACTGGGAGACAGGGCTGTAAATGCTTCTCTGATTTTGTTGTCTCTGTTGTGTTAGTTTCAAATCTTCCTGGCAACAAAAAGGCCAAGAACATAAAGCAAACTTGAACTCTGTTCTGTTCTGCACATGAAATCCCCCTTTGCTTTCAAAGAATCCAATTTTACGCTCAGCAAAACTCTCACTCACTTCACTGCGAGCAGGAAAAGGCCCAAAGACAGCTGGTAACTGGTCCAAGTTATTATTATTATTATTTACTATTTATTTGTATTGTGATACTGCTTGAATGCACCAGTCATGGACAACGACCCCATTGTGCCAAGCACTGTACAAACATGGAACAAAAAAGGAGACCCTACCGCAAAGAGCTCACAGTCCAAGTAATGCATACAAATAATGTTCGCGGCAGTTTCTATAAGGGACGGAGTTGTTGATATCCTAGTCACAATTCCTTCCAGCTACACTCCTAAAATCGTTTTAAAATGGAGAGTAGGGAGCGTGAAAACTGTGTGTAAAGGGAATCTATCATTAGACCTGCTCAGGAAGTTGGGCCTTAAAAATGGCTAAGTGATTGGGGGAGGGTGAACATTTTTGAACAAAGACCAAATGTGTATCTAGCACTCTTGGTTAAGGTCTTGTAGTTTGGTGAAGTTTTACAGCCAGAGATCGCAGACCTTCAATTATAGCAGAGATAATGGGCATTGCTATAATGTAGAAATAACTAAAAATAAAGGCTTCAAATGCCAGTTTAAACATACAAAGTATTTCTAAATGTGATCATATTTTCTGCTAATGGAACAATACTGTATGAGCCTATGCACTGCTGAAGTATGTCTTATCTTTCAGATACTAAGGGCATATTTACATGCAGAGTTGGACTGGTTTAAGTCAAGGTGTGATTTTAAACCAGTGTAAAAGGCTGTGAGGATACTTTTATTTCATTTAAACCAGGTGTATTTTGATTGATTGATTAGGTGCCCGTGCCCCGCAAAAAAACCTGTCCACACAGGGTGTTGCATGAGATTAACTAAACTGGTTTAAATAAATAAATGCAAGTTTGTTTGTAGACGAGGTCTATTTATCAGAGCATAGATTCCTTTATGGAGTGTACTCCACTTAGGGCCTGCTCCTTTGAAGTGATGAGTATCTCCACATCAGCAGACATTGAGGCGCTGAGCATTTCTCAGATTGGCCCATTAAATACCTATTTTTTGATTAAATGGAGGCTACTAAATGTTCTTTGTCTGTTTTGTGGCTTGAAAATACTTTGTTTTATTTTCTTATGTGAAATTTCCCAAAATTGTATGTTCTGTTTCCGATAGTGCCACAAAGCTTAGTTTGAAGAAATTATAATTAATGTATATAATTAATTTAATTTATAAAGAAATTAAATTGGCATGTTGGAATGAGATCAGCAAACCAAACAAGGGAAAGAGAGAATTGTTTATAGTTCTAAAGGTCCAGTAATAACATGATGCATAAACTTAAGACCTCTTGAAATTCATGCATCACTTTTAAGGAATTTTGGGGATCTGGGATGTTTTGGATTTTTTCAGGGTGGTGGGTGGGGAAGGGGGAAAGCTCTTTCTAGGTTTTGTTGACAAACCCGGGCCTATGCAGACGAAGCAATTTGTGCGTTGTTTTTAAATGTACCAACAATTGTAAACTTTGAAAAGCAGCTCTGTTAATATGCTAGTCAGGGCTAACATTACGATACAAGTTACAGAGAGAGCCTCAAAAGTTTGAGGAACCAAATGTCTGGGCATTAAAAGCAATCACACCACACCCACGTGCATATTCTTACACAATAGAATCTTTTTCCTATTGCTGTTGACAAACTTTGGCTAATGTTTCTGCTCACTAAATGTTTTCTGCCAATGCAGCAGCATATTGCAGATAAAACCTAATGAGCTGAGTTTAACAAAAAATGCCATGTGGCTTTCTCACGGTGATGCCCATCTGTCAGCTTGGTGAAGCAACAGTGCACTGCAGCTGTACTCCTTTTCTTTTTATCAAATCAAAATAAAGCAGTGCACCCCAGAGTCAGGTATGATAAACAGGCTAGCAAATTGCCTTACATGGGTATCATACCGCTCCTTATCTGTCTCACTTTTCAGTGCAGCATCACCAGATGGCTTCTAACGGTGGGTGAAAATCTCTCCGTTATGTTTTTGGCATCGAGCTAGAGGGAGGTAGTCCAGAAGTCCACCACCGAAACAACAGATATTTAAATTGGACTGGGGCTGAGATTACAGCCTGCAAACAGAACTTTTGAAATTAAAGCAGATTCCATTAATAGCAAAGGAAATGTCTATTGAGAGCAGGCTTGGTGTAACAGAAAGGGCACAAAACAAAAAAAGAGGGGCTTTGTGTGCAGCCTTCCAGAACAACAGGGGCACTGGCTATGCTCCAACCACCCTGCTGGCTAGTACAGCATGACAGCTCTTTCCTCACCCTCTTGTTCATAAGCAGGTTGTTGTTACTAGACTCAGAGACTTCTCTGACCACTAGGAGGTCCCTGGCTGCCTGCGCCCTGTCTGTTCCTCTCTGGTGTTCAGATGTGCAGAGGGGACTAATAATCATGCTGGTCTTTGGAAGAATGGTCATTAGGGAGGTCTAGGGATATGGAGCAGCTGCATGCGGTTGCAAATACTAGCTCACAGATTTAGGGCCAAGTTTCTCCTGGGTCCCCAGCCAGCCATGTGGCCAATATTTCTCTTGTTAATCTTCTCAATTTGTTGTGGCAAGGTATAAAATGTAATGTGGAATTCACTCCTCTTTCAGTGGAGCACCACACAAATACTGTTTTTGGTAATCTGCGGTCTTGGCTTCAAACCCAGGCTTGGCCTACATACAAAAAAAAAGATTTCAACTCTTACTCAGTGAGAAGACAGTCCATTTATCTTGTCAGCATTTGGCATGGGAGTATTGTTAATGCATACTGTGCCCAGGTTGTGTAGTTGTGTGCGGTTTGGAAGCTGGGTTGGAATTAGGTAGGATTTCAGACATGAATAGCAAACTCACCAGTTTGCTGCATTGTATGACAACGCCTTCCTCATGGAAAAATCTGGAACAGATTTAAACAAGTCAACAGCCCTTGCTCAAAATGAGAGGGAAAAGTATTAAGTCAAGCTGGTTGAAATTTTCCAAATGTTGAGTTTTCCATGAAAATTTTCATCAGATTCAGTTTTTGATTGATAAAGACCCAGTTGAAAATTTTGTTGAAAATGTTTGTGGGTTTTTTTGTCCATCTGTAGTACCAACTTTGCCAAAAGGAGGGTAAGTAATTTAGACCTTACAAAAAAGTTGCAACCTCTTCAATTGAAGGCTAAGAACTAGTGTTTCACCACTGTGATCAAATCTGCTTAAGGTACAAAAGGAATGAGATCCAAGTTTGAAGAATTTGTTCAAGGCTTTATCTGTTGGATGTGGTCAGGATTTTCAAACCTGGGTGCCCAAAGTTAGGTTCCAAACTCCATAGTTAGGCACCCAAATAAAAATGGCCTGATTTCCCAAAGCATTGAAGTCCCACAAGGTACCACTGATGTCAGCAGAGTTTGAGACACCTCAATACCTTTGGAAAATCAGGCCATTTTTATTTAGATACCGAACCATGGAGTTTGAAGCCTAACTTTGGGCACCCGGGTTTGAAAATTGTGACTCTTTCGTCCATAACACAAGCACTACTCTTCAGTAAAATTTAATTCTGTGACAGTGTCTGTTGAAGAGGGCCAAAGACAGGTCTGTATTGTAGAGATATTGAAGGCCTTGCTGAGGTAGCTTTGGAATCTCCACTGGGTATAAAACCAGCATAGCTGGTTCTTATGCTACCCACCCCTTCAGTCCTTGGTGTAGGGGGGCATGTCAAGGGTTTGAGTACACTGAGCTCTGGCTGTCCATGGCTGATGGATGGCCCTTGGGGGTAATAGCCAGCTGATATGGATTAGAGCAGGGATGCTCTAATCTATATCGGGGCAGGACCATCATATAACGGGTGTCAGAATCAGGGAGCCATAACTAATTTCTTTCTCTCTGCCTGTCTCCCTCCCCCCAGCAGTTGCATCCAGCGGAAGGGAGAAAATGAGCATGCCGAACTCCTCAAAAGGGTCTCAGTTACCTCACCCTGCTTTTCAAAGTAACTCCTGTCCAGCACTGTGAAATCCGTATGTGGATCTCTAGCAATGATACTGAGACTGAGACCCTTCAGCCGCAAGTGGTTCTTTAATGTGTCTCCTGTAACTCTTTGCAGCACACGGTATTAAAGCACTGTTTGATTGTTTCATTTACTATAGTACTATAATGTTCAATGAATTCACACGACTGTGGCTCTTTGGGGTATTGTTGATTGCTAATTTGGCACCTGAACCACTGAGGTCTGAGTATCACTGGTCTTTAGTATACCCTGAGCATGAACCCAAAGTTGTGGCCACTTTGGAAGTGATAGCAAATGTGATGTTAAACTGATTTTACATGAACAAGGTCATATCTTGGCATTCTCAATGATTTAAGGGGAAATATACCATAAAAGTATATGCACTTGGAAACAAATCTGCTGTTTGCAGGGGTGGTCACCTGATTTATATGTACAATCAGATGGGAATTTTGTGCATGAAATTGAACCCCCAGTTTAAAAGAGCAATCTGAGGATGTGCTATTATAGGTTTGTCTGCATGGCGAGTTAGCATGTGGCAAGCCAGGGTGTTAATCTACAGTGCATCGGCTTGTTGCCCACTAACTCGCTGTGTGGACACTGCTACAGTGATGGCACTCCAGGACTGTTGTTGCGCTGGAGCAGTGTCCACACAGTGAGTTAGTGGGCAGCAAGCTGGTGCCCTGTAAATTAACACCCTGACTTGCCATGCTCCAACTTCCTGAGAAGACAAACCCTGAGTTAACATTGTGGGAACAATGCTATTGTTTAGAATTTTGGCACTTCTGAGTGTTTGATGATCTTTCCTTAACACTGCATTAATGCTGAGTATTTTGTATTTAACTTCTAAACAGTAACCTGAATGGAAATCCCTCAGTATTGAAGAACAGTTTAGAAATCCGGCCCTTTCTGTGATGTTATAATTTGCCTAAAAGCAGGTTGAATGATTTGACTTTCTTCCTGGTATTTTATTCATGATTGCGATTCCCTTCTTTTAGCCAAACGAGAGTTCAGAGGAAGAATGAAGAATACGTCTGAGTTAAATATAGCACAGGGGTGGAAGAATAAAAGTCATCAAAGAAAAAAGAAATTGCGTTAGAGAAGATTAAGCACTGTCTCTATAGAAGTTTTACTTGAGTAGCTCCATGGTTAGCTGAAAGGTAAGAGGAGGTTCATGACTCTCACTCTTGAACTAGTTTTGGCTGTGACAGAGCTTCATTGTGGAGTTACAATTCCCAGGAGTAATTTTCTCTGTACCTACAAGAAGTTCTGCATGCCACTCGCTCTAAATCCTAATGGAAGTTGTGCACAGAAATCCCCCAGAACTGAAGGTTGAATGTATCCGTTCTGTTTATGGCTGGCAAAGAGTGTGGCTCTTACAAGCCTTCTCTGTAGTCTTGCTGTGGATTAACTCTACACAGCCTCTGAAGAGGCTGCCCATCTGCATTGTAGGCTTCAGGGTCTGTGCCACACACAGAGCCATTTAGAAACTAAAGGGAGAGGGATGGTAAGTGGATGGGTGGGTGGAGAACGTAGCCTGGAACGAAGGGCCAGAGTTCTATAACTGACCTTGGAGTTCTCTGACATCTTGGACTGCAGAACCAGGAGATGCCAGAACATACCACATTTCTCCCCATCAGAATAGTGGGTGGTGTGGCAGCCTAAGTTTGACCTTATCCTACAATCCTCCAAAATAATTAGAGGTGAGTTATGTGTTTGTGATGCATGCAGAAAATATTTGTAGGCTGTGCTGCTCTCTGGGAGTGGGGGCTGGTAGGATTTTGTGCCTGAAGTGAACTGGTGATGTTGGGGGGGAAAGGCGGAGAGGAATAGGTGAGCATTACGGACTGAGTGTGTCTGGCTTGCTAGTGGGTGTGGGGGAGTTTCTCTTCTCCATCCACCTGTACAGTACTTGGTTCCGTTGAAGTGGCTGCTTGAAGAGACTATGGAAACTGGCTCCACCACCTCTTGGAATGCTGCTTCCCTTATTGCCTAGCAGTGTGCTAGGAAAAGGTGAGGAAAACGAGCTTGGGATATTTATTTTGATTGAGGGCTGGAAGGGACAGGGCAGAGGGCTGGAGTAGGAGAAGAGAAGGGAGTGAATTGTTTTTCCTCTTCTTCACTAGTGACTGCAGGGTTTACTTTTGCCATCGTTCATTTTGGATTTCTCAGCTGTGGTAGGACCCACTGGTCAGCCCCTTGGTACAGACTTCTGAGGCACACCTCACCAGCTGAGAATGCCTACACTCAGTGCTCACATACCAGGCTGATGGGCACACTTTGGAAATCTAGAGAGATGGGGTTTGTTATGGGTACACAATAGGAATACAATAGCTGCACAGAAGAGAAGTTTTCGCTACTCCTACTGCTGTCCTCTTCTCCACCCTCCCCAAGTGTAAAATGTCCACCTCCACCCCCAACCGGTTTAGCAAGAGAAGAGATAACAAGTCATGCAAACCAAGATTAGAATTTTAAAAAATTGCATATTAAGAATGGGGACATCTATCTGCTGCCATTTTGTTTCTTTAAAAGCATGAAAATAGTGGTGATTAGTGAAAAGCTTTCATTAAAATATGTGCCATACCTTTGTCTACCCAGAGGTTGCCATAGTAAATTGCCATTTATACGGGATAACAGGACAAAATCAGAATGAAACTTATAGAGCAAGTGAGCCCACAAAATAGACCAGCTCCCAGACAAATCTTTTCCCTTCAGTACCCTGTTCCTGTTGGGTGGGGGTGAGAAGGATGTTGGACTTTAGTTTCATTTTTGCTTGTGCATCTCTCAGATTTATATTAAAGTCATCTGTGCACAGAGCAATCCTGTGTTCCATGCCTCTCTGTAAGGGTTATTTTACTTTAAAAGAATGTGTTTCATCTTTTGTGAACCTAGGTGTCACATAGGCAATGTAAACCATGTATGAAACATTATTTTAATTAGGCCAGGTCTACACTACAGAGTTAAGTTGACTAAAGTTATGCTGACGATCATAAACTGCTGTAATTACATCACTTGTGCACATTCACACAACACTCTTTGTGTTGGCAGAGTGCATCCTCAGTTAGTGCTTTAGCACCATTAGAGAGAGCAGTGCACTGTGGGTAATTATTCCACTGTGGAAATCGCCACCTTCTCCCACTAGTAGTTCTGGGAATGGATCGCAGTGCATCATGGGTAAGGCTATGTTTATGTCATGGAAGTCACGTAATCCGTGAAATAATTCAAGATAGACGGTGGCATTCACGGAGCAGCAGGACTTACACACGGTGGACTGTCACTATTGGGCTCAGGAAACAAGCATCCAGTGGTGAGACTGGATTGGATGATGGACAATGGCTTCAGAATTTTTGGATGTGCAAAGCCACCTTCCTTGAACTGTGTGTGGAGCTCACCCCTGCCCTGTGGTGCAAGAACACCAAATTGAGAGCTGCCCTAACTGGAAAAGTGAGTGGAGATCACTGTGTGGAAGCTGGCAACTCCAGACTGCTACCGATCAGTCATGAATCAGTTTTGAGTTGGGAACTCCACCATGGGGATTGTGGTGATTCAAGTATGCAGAGCCATTAATTGTCTCCTGCTACGAAGGACCCTGACTCTGGGCAATGTGCAGGAAATAGTGGCTGGCTTTGTGGAATGTGATTCCCTAACTGCAGCGGAGCGATAGATGGCATGCATATCCCAGTTTTGGCCCCAGACCATCTTGCAACGGAGTACATCAACAGAAAGGGCTACTTCTTTATGGTATTGCAGGCTCTGGTGGATCATCGGGGTCGTTGCATTGACATCAACACGAGATGGTCAGGGAAGGTGCATGACGCATGCATCTTCAGGAACGCTGGCCTGTAGAGAAATCTACATGCAGGGACTTTCTTTCCAGACCAGAAGATTCCAATAGGGAATGTGAAAATTAGGGTTACCATACGTCCTCTTTTTCCCGGACATGTCCGGCTTTTCGGCAGTCAAACCCCCGTCCGGGGGGAATTGCCAAAAAGCCGAACATGTCCGGGAAAATGGCAGCTCTGCTCCTCCCCGACTCTTCGGCTCTGTTTAAGAGCCGGGCTGCCCGAGCGCTACCGGCTTCGGGCAGCCCCCGTGCCTCCGGACCCTGCGCCGCCGGAGCCCGGGAGGGGAAGTGCCCGGCTGGGGGCACAGGGTCCGGAGGCATAGGGGTTGCCCAAAGCCCGAGCGCTACCGGCTTCACGGTTTGCCGGGCAGCCTCCAGACCCTGCGCCCCCGGCTGGGCGCTTCCCCTCCCGGGCTCCAGCTGCGCTGGGGAAGCGCCGGCCGGGGGCGCAGGGTCTGGGGGCTGCCCGGCAAACCGTGAAGCTGGTAGCGTTCGGGCAGCCCTTTCCACGTGGCTGGGAGTGGGAGGGAGGAGGGGGCGGAGTTAGGGTGTGGAAGGGGCGGAGTTGGGGCAGGGCTAGGGGTGGGGAAATGGGCGGGGCCAGGGCCCGTGGAGGGTCCTCTTTTTTTATTTATTAGATATGGTAACCCTAGTGAAAATGCCCTAGTGATCCTGGGAGACCCAACCTACCCCTTACTCCCATGGCTCATGAAACCATATACCAGAAACCTTGACAGCAGCAAGGAGTGCTTCAACAACAGGCTCAGCAGGTGCAGAATGACTGTAGAATGTGCATTTGGCAGATTAAAGGGTCACTGGCGCTGCCTTTTTGACAGGCTAGTCCTCAATGAGGAAAATATTCCAATGGTCATAGCAGCCTGCTGTGCTCTGCATAATATTTGTGAATCAGAGGGGGAAGAATGTCCCCAGAGGTGGAGCATTGTGGTGGATTGCCTGGCACCAGAGCTATTAGAGGGACTCAAAAGGGGGCTATTCAAATCTGGGAGGCTTTGAAGCAGCATTTTGACAATGAGCCCCAGTAATGTGTCTTTCTGTAATGAACTGAGACAGGCATTGTTTACTTCCCACCTTGAATGACCCCTGTAATGATTCCTGCCTGCGCGTTAATGGTAGTCTGCAACTATGCCGATTGCCACTGTGTATGAATTTCTGTTGCAACCACCCTGTTTTGGTCACAAATAAAGAATTACTATCTTTGTAAGACTAAATTTTTATTAAACAGCAATACATAGATTAACATTTCTTATAAGGGACATGACAGTGAGCTGCACTCTCTGAAGTGAGGATCTCACAGCTGTGTGTAAGTCCAGCTGTCATTATGGAAAATGTCTGAAGGGATGGAGTGCAAGGGGTACTGCGATACGCTGGGAAAGTGAGAGGAATGTGTGTGGGGAGCTTGGGGGGAGGGGAAGGAAGATAGTTTTGTATGGGCTGTAGGGGGAGTCGAGCAAGCAGGGATCTTTTTTTTTTTTTTTTTACCTCAGCATCTCTGTTTGGTCCTCCATGAGCTTTATTATCTGCTCCTGACCTTGTCTCCTCTCCTGGCTATCCATTTGTAGTTTCTTGTTTATTGTCTCTCTCCATGTCTGTGCTCACTATCGGCCTGATCTGACGATTGCAACAATTTGCGAAACATGTCCTCCTTACTCCTCTTCATTCACCTCCTTATCCGATGGAAGCACTCCACCAACGTGTAGAAGCTGGCCCTCAAAGACATATCTGCAGAAACAAAAGAAACAATACACAAAGTCAGCACTGTGTGTGCACTCACAATCTTGAATCATAAAAGTTACATACACCTCTTTCTCACTTTCCCTTGGCAAGCACGCAGCATGGTCAGAGCACTAAACATGGTGAGTTCGGCCTGGGATGGGTGGGGGAGGGAGAATGCAAGACGGGACAAAGGGTCTGGATGGTTTCAGACAGGGATCAGTACAAGCACCTGGGGACACTATTCTGAATATTGGCACTGTTTTCCACAGGCGGGCGCTATGAAAGCTGAAATCACACTACTGAGGGTAACCGAAGATGCAATGGTGCGTCTCCTGCATGCATGCGGCTTCACATCGGTCCGTATGCTGCTCACCTGTGCTGCTTTGGTTCCTCCAGAAGTAACTCCGATTGGCATGGCAAAGTTTCCTACAATGGGGGAAGAAACAAAGCAGCTCTGCCAAGGAACCTTTGGCAGAGGATTGCAGAGCATCTGCAGGAAAGATCTCCTAGAGATCTCTATGGAGGATTCCCCGGAGATCTCGGTCTGCATTAACAAACTTTTTTGAAGGGTCCCCACTGCATATCTGCACAGGGGAATGTGAAGCAGATGCAAACAGTACCTAGTGTTAATTTCGTTCCCTTCTCCCTTGTGCACAGTATAACAAAATAAAGGACACCTCTATCTCATGTAACCATGCACTATCAAAGAAAAATGTTTACTTACCGGCGCTCCCCTCTTCTGCTTCAGGCACACCAGAGCCAGACTGCTGGTAATAGCTGGGCCCCTCTGGAGTCAAAAAGAGGTCCTGGCTCACTTCGTCACCAGACGAGCCTGTTGCCTGTCCTATATCATTCTCCACTTCAACCTCCTCGTCCACCAATTCATCCTCGGGATTGACTCCACTGGCCGCTGCCTCCAGTCCCCCCGAAGTACCCATGCGGCTCTTGGCAGTGGAGGTGGGGTTGCCACTGAGGATGGCATGCAGCTCCTTGTAGAAGCGGCATGTTTTCGGTTCCGCACCAGAATGATGGTTGGCCTGCCTCGCCTTCTGGTACGCCTGCCTCAGCTCCTTAATCTTACTCTGGCACCGCTGCATGTCCCTTTTGTGCCCCTTCTCCTCCGTGCCACGAGAAATCTGCTTGTACGTGTCAAGGTTCCTACGGCTGGATCGGAGCTGCGACTTCACAGTCTTGTCTCCCCAGAGTCCCAACAGATCCAGCAATGCCGGTGTGCTGCATGCGGCAGCCGGCATAGTCAGCTGGGAAGATGCGATGTGAGCTCTCCACGCTGAGCAAACAGGAAGTGGAATTTCAAAAATTTCTGGAGCTTTATAGGGGAAGGGGTGCGTGCCTGTGTACCTGGCTGCAGGGCAGTGGAGTAGAAACTGCTTATCAGAGCGGTCATGATGGGCATTGTGGGACACCTCCTGGCAGCCATTTTGGGTGCCATAAGCCAGCGCAGTGTCTACACTGACACTGTGTTGCTCTCCCTTTGTCGCAAAAAGCTCTTTGCCGCTCATGAAAGTGGTTTTATTACGTCGGCGCAGCAGGAGAGTTAAATCAGCGGAAGGAGCATTGTGGTGTGTACATCTCCAATGTTTTGTTGACGCAACCTGACTTTTGTTGGCAAAACTGTGTAGTGTAGACAAGGCCTTAGACCCACCGTGCCGCCAACTCTGAACTGTGAAGTTCTTGAGTTGCCTTGAGTATAAAATGATTAAGCCATCACCATGTACAAGTTTACCATGTTCAAGTCTTGAGGCATTCCGGGGGTTCCCTGTTTTGCTTAATCATACTGCTGTGAATATCTGACGGCTCTGTAATCTCATTTTCTCTATGGGTATGTCTATACTTGTGGTGGCATGGAGAATACAGGTACTGCTCTCCCAGCTAGCATGGGTATACGTTGCAGTGTACACTTGAGGCACAGCTTAGGTGAGGAGAGGAGAGTGCCCTGCATGCTGGAACCCCCAGGGTTATATCCTACACTGGCTCTCTACACTCACTGCTGGAGCCTTTCTCTGCTGCAATGAAAGGCTCCAGCTGTGGAGAAAGGCTTTGATAGGTGGGCGGTAGTGGGGAAGGGCTCTGGGAGCGGGGAGTTGCTGGAGTCTTTCCCCACTGACTTCCCCCTACCAGAACCTTTCACTGTGGCATGTAGCTACACATAGTGTGCCTGTACTTTACACGCCACCATAAAGTGTAGATGTAACCTTTCATGCCCGGTGGCGAGACTACAAAAGACTCCTACATACACAGCAGAACTCTTGTTTCTTAGAATAAATAAGATTCCTGGGCTTGATACTTCACTCCAGGCACCAGTGGAGTCCCATCATAGTAAAACCAGTGTTAGAGAGTGGAGAATCAGTGCCTTTAACTTGCCTTTGTGATCACCAAGATATGCATTGTCTTAGGCTGTCTTTTGTGAAAGTAAACTATTCCAAACCAAATCTTCATTCCCATGTTCACCTGACACACTGGAGCCTACATCTACTTTTACATGGGTGTAAATCAGAAGTAGCCCCACTGAAGTCAGTGGAAATACATTCGTTATTAGTGAGGCCTGCCCACTAAGTCTAGCTGCTGGTTCTAGTGGCTTTAATAATTTATTTTATTTTAATAAAGGTAAGTACAGTTGATTTAAAAAAAAATATTGAAAAAATTTTCAGTGGAAATTGGCTTTGACACTTTTGTTGCTAATTTTTGGCTTTTCCATGGAAAAATGATATGATTTTGGTTTTCAGCCACCAATAATTCTATTTTTTTAACTAAAAACATTCACACTTTGAGGTTTTTTTCCAATTAAAAGCCCCAAAAATTGTCAAAGAAAAATTTCAACAAATGGGGGGAAACGGGGATTGTTTTTGACAATTTTTCACAAGAAAAAAAATCCCAACCAGCTCGCCGGTTGAATTGTTTTTCCATTTGGTAAATTAGATCAATCTATCTAGGTATTTAAATGGTCCTCATCACCATCTCACTGTTCTTCCAATTGCATCTGTCTGAGCTTTAAAAATAAACACTCCAGCTATTTAGAAAATCCTTTATATATGAGACTGGATGGCGAAATATGGGATGGGACTAGAGCTGGGTGAATTGGGGGGGGGGGGGCAAACAGTTTAGCCTGGTGATTAAAGCACTCATCTGGGAAGTAGGAGATGTGGATTCAAATCCCTCCTCTAATTTAGGCAGAGAGAAGATTTAATCCACATCTCCTATCTCCCAGGTGAGTGCCTGGTCCTAAAGTATTTATACAAAGTGGAGCAGCTTTAACAGAAGAGATTGAGAACAGCTGACCTCAGAATAGCTTAGCCTATAACCTGCTGGTTAGACCATTTACCTAAGAGGAGGGGGATCTGAATTCAAGTCCTGCTCCAGAGTTGGGATTCAAACATAGGACTCCCACCATCCAGACAAGCGCCATCACCCCTGGGATAAAGCTTACAAAAGAGAAAAATGTGCCTGAAATAAAATTTTCCAATTTGCTGACAGATTCCAAACATTTGAGGGGACTGAACCAAATATTTCCCCAGATTTTGTCTGTTTGCTGGCTGAACTGAAAATGTAATTATTCACTCAGCTTTAGATGGGATTCAAAGCCTTTCAGCTCTATATCCCTTGTGGAAACCTAGCTCAGGTTGGCAGTGATGAAAAATCATTATGGGAGACCATTTGGTGGGTCACGAGAGAGAGGCTGGTCTTGTCACTGGCCAGTTCTTAGCAAGCAGGCCACATTGCAAGAACAACTACCATGATGAGGATTACTTAACAAAGTACTAATGGTCTCCTGGAGTGCAGAGTAGCTTGGCAGTATGAAGAGAGAATAATAAGAGGCTCTTGCCCAGAGGATCTTGCATCTAGGGTTGGATATGACATGACATGAAGCAGGGAGAGGTCATCTCTGCTAAGAGCAGGGGTCTCAAACACGCGGCCCGCGGAGCTCTTCCCTGCGGCCCGCCAAGCTCCCCGCGCCCCCTCCCCCAGTTACTTCCTGTCACCGCCAAACTCCCCTCACCCCCGCCCCGAGTTATTTTATGTGGCAGCTAAGCTCCCCGTGCACTGCTCCACAATGTTTGGGGCCGGTCTCTCCCTTGGCCCCGCCTGCCGCCCCCACGCACCTCCCCCGAGTGTCCCCCAGCCTCACTTGCTGCCCCCTCACCGCCCGGAGCCTGCAGCTCATGGTCTGCTCTGCCGGCTTCCCGCATCACTTGCTGCCGCAGGGTCCTAGTGCCCCCCTCCACTAAAGTCAGGGCAGGCTGCCCTTCCCCTGCCCTAGTCCTGAGCCTCTCCAATGCCCCAAGCCTCTCCAAAGCCCCAAACCCCTCATCCCCAACCCCACAGCCCTCACCCCTGCACCCCCTCCTATCTCAAAACTCCATCCCAGAGCCTGCACCCCCACTCCCTGCCCCAGCCCGGAGCTTGCACCCAGCACCCAAACTCTATCCCAGAGTCTGCACCCGCGACCCCCTCCCCATCCAAACTCCCTCCCAGAGCCTTAGGTAGGTGGGGGCGGAGTTTGGGGGGCAGGTTTTGGGCACCACCAAAATTTCTACAAACCTGCCACCCCTGGAAGAGGCAGAGCAGGGGTGGAGTGGTGGTGCAGCCCAGTGCAGTGAGGGGGGCTTTACTGAGTGTATATATATTATTAAAACCGCTTGGAGGAAGAAGTGGAGAAGAGACGGGGTCTCATGGAAGGGGTGGAGTGTGGGCGGGGCCAGAGGCAGCGAGGGGGGGGTGTCAGTGATGCGGCCCTCGGGCCAATGTACTAGTCCTCATGTGGCCCTCGTGGTCATTTGAGTTTGCGACCCCTGGCCAAGAGGGAGGGAAGAGATCTGTACAACGGGCACTAATTGGTAGTACTGGTGTTGGCAGTCTCAGATGAAAGGCCTAGGATGGACAAATAAGGAGATGGATCTCCTGGTTCTTAGATGGTGGGAATGGTTCCTCCAAGTCAGCTTGAAGATATGCTGGTGGGGCATTGTGTGCTGAGGAATCTTGTGCTGTAGGCAAGATGCCTCCAGGGATGTCAGACTAGCATTTTTGTCATGAGCACTAAGTTCACTTACATCAAAATAGAACTAATTGAAGCAGTAATGAAAAATAACCTCGGAATGGATCCCCTCTCCACTCCCCCAGCAAATGTACACCATCAAAACACTCTGACAGAGATTTCAGCTTGGCCTAATTTCATAAAACATCAAATATTCATGTAGCAGTTTTTCCTCCTCCTCCTCCTGTGGTGGCAGCTGACACCGATCACTGAAAGCCTATGACAGAGATGATAATTGTCCTTGTTGAATCTTGTTTCTATTTCAACATCCCGTAGAGCGGCATCTTTTCACACCTTTACAGATCTACACATTACGCCCATTATTCATGTTCAGCAGCTTTCAGCTTTTGAAGTTCCAGCGTCTCACAATAAGCAAGTGCGCGTGTGTGTTTTTAAACACAGAGCATATCCCCGTGGAGCCAGCTCGTGGCTCATACTCTTGACAATTTTGACAGAATATGCATTAACACATCCCGGCACCTTTTGTACAGCTGACAAGTGTGGTAATTTTGAAGAGTTATAAATAAATAAAATCAGGTGTCATATTAATGACCCTCTGCTCTCTTGTTAGCATTGGTCCTCCTCATTATACAGAATCATTGGGTGCCTGCAAAATTTGATAAACTGCAGCACTTCACACATCTGCAACTGGCTAACTTGATTACTGTCGTCTAATTCTGCTTGATATCAATCAGCTCTGTACACAATAAGATTAATTAATACCATCACTTTGTCAGTTATATAATAGGAAGGCACAGATTCTGAATGACAGATGCAAATTTGTGGAGGGTGGTAGCCAACGTATAAGTCTGCTAATGCTTCTCCCCAGGGAAAGAAGTTCTACAAAAGGTAAGTTGATCTGAGACTCAAAGCCCATTCATGATTTGAGATTCTCACCCACATCTGGTCTCTGCTAAATTCCAGTGGACAGACTCTACTTGTTATCTGTGATAATTCCCTTATTCTTTCAGCCAACGTTCAAAGATTAGATTAGTCCAGGCAGGTAAACTCCATGTGATAATAAGTTATGTAATGATCAGCACTTGGAATAGCTGCCCCAATATTTTTGTTTTCAAGAGACAGTCTGATCTAGTGGTGTTCCCCAAGGGTCAGTCCTAGGACCAATCTTATTCAATTTATTCATAAATGATCTGGAGAAAGGGGTAAACAGTGAAGTGGCAAAGTTTGCAGACCATACTAAACTGCTCAAGATAGTTAAGACCAAAGCAGACTGTGAAGAACTTCAGAAAGATCTCACAAAACTAAGTGATTGGGCAACAAAATGGCAAATGAAATTTAATGTGGATAAATGTAAAGTAATACATATTGGAAAAAATAATCCCAACTATTCATACAATATGATAGGGGCTAATTTAGCTACAACTAATCAGGAAAGAGATCTTGGGGTCATCGTAGATAGGTCTCTGAAGACGTCCACGCAGTGTGCAGCAGCAGTCAAAAAGCAAACAGGATGTTAGGAATCATTAAAAAAGGGATAGAGAATAAGTCGGAAAATATCTTATTGCCCTTATATAAATCCGTGGTATGCCCACATCTTGAATACTGGATACAGATGTGGTCTCCTCATCTCAATAAAGATATACTGGCATTAGAAAAGGTTCAGAGAAGGGCAACTAAAATGATTAGCGGTTTGGAACGGGTCCCATATGAGGAGAGATTAAAGAGGACTTTTCAGCTTGGAAAAGAGGAGACTAAGGGGAGATATGATAGAGGTATATAAAATCATGAGTGGTGTGGAGAAAGTGAATAAGGAAAAGTTATTTTCTTGTTCCCATAATATAAGAACTAGGGGCCACCAAATGAAATTAATGGGCAGCAGGTTTAAAACAAATAAAAGGAAGTTCTTCTTCGCACAGTCAACCTGTGGAACTCCTTGCTTGAGGAGGTTGTGAAAGCTAGGCCTATAAAAGGGTTTAAAAGAGAACTAGATAAATTCATGGAGGTTACTCCATTAATGGCTATTAGCCAGTATGGGTAAGGAATGGTGTCTCTGTTTGTCAGAGATTGGAGATGGATGGCAGGAGAGAGATCACTTGATCATTAGCTGTTAGGTTCACTCTCTCTGGGGCACCTGCCATTGGCCACTGTCGGTAGACAGGATACTGGGCTGGATGGACCTTTGGTCTGACCCAGTATGGCCGTTCTTATGTTCTTATGTATATATACAGTTGGGGCCTGATTATATTATTGTATAATAATTTACACCAATGCACAAGTACTACCAGAGCAGAATGGCAATGATGTACCGCCACTTTGCACTAGTGTAAATGTCTACTTGGAATGAGGAACTTCCCACTGATGACAAGACAGTGGAGTAGACTGCTATTCCAGCTGTACAGTCCTCAATCCCACCCTGGCATAGGGGCCACGTTGGGTGCATGATGGGGACATGGCAGAGCAATGTGCCATTGTGCTGATTCTCCATTGGCATAAAGTCCCTTATGGACCTTATACCCGAGGAATAAGCTAGAGCAACCACTCAGCTGCTCTAACTAGGAGTGGGTCTGGGCCAGCTCTGAAACGGAGCTATAACAAGTTTCCTAATGACCCCACCCTTCCCCTGTATTGAGCAGAATTTCACACACTAACTCAAAGGTAAAGGTTGTCTTCACAAAGCAGGCTCCAGGGAAGTAGAGCCAACCTTCCCATTGACACCCATTCTTCTGCAGCCTTCCCAACAGATTTTTGTCTTTCTGGGCCTGATTCTCTTCTGCACTGCACCAGGAGTGTAGTAATTTACACCAGTGCAAAGGGGCATAAGGTGCCACCAGCAGTGTGAGTGAGTGGAGATTTCTGACTTGATTTGATAGCATTTTACACCCATTTTGCCCTGGTGTAATGAACTGACTACACACGGTGCAAGGCAGGGGAGAATCAGGTCTTTGAGGGTGGTTTTTAAATGTGTGAACACATGCAGTTTTCTATAAACAAGCAAAGGAAAAAATGTGTGCCTTTATCTGTGATTAAAATGCTATGTACATTTATATGGAAATTAGATGCGGCCACACAGTTCCTGCCAAGTTGCAATGCGCCTCTTCATTCTGCATATGTTGTAGACCACTGAGCTAGGTTAATTAGGGTGTGCTCTTGGAACTTGATTCAGATTCACTTTAAAAAAAAAAAAAAAAAGTGGCGAGACTTCCAAGCAACCGGGAACTGAGTTTTTGGGTGAGTATTGGAAAATAGGCAGGTTTAAAGCTGTTTTATATCACTAGGTTTTCATTAGAGATGAGCTCGAATGAGAACTCTGCTGTGGTGTGGCAGGTCAAGTGCCATGAGTACTGACAAATTCATTGCTGGCAACCAGTCTGTTTCATCTGTGTCTTAGTATGGTTAAGACGGGTATTGGACTTATACCAATGTGTTTAGACTTTATGAAATGCTTGTAAGATGCTGCATGCATTAATCTCACTTGTAATATCTTTATCATATGCTATAAGGTAATATTTAAATTTTTTGCTTTGTAAATGTAAAAAACGTTTGCTCTGTGTAAGGAATAAGGCCTAGGCTGCCTGACAGACTGTCCTGCCTGAGGAAGCTTGCAGGCTGGTTCTGAAACTTAGTAGCAGCAATTGCTTGCTGGCTACTCAGAGCACATGCCCATGGACTCCGTACGCTTGTCGCTCCAAGCCCTGCTCCTGCTTTGCTACTCCATTGCTCCAGATCTTGGCCTGCATCAGCCTTGATCCTTCCTCAGAACCAGCCCTGCTCCTGCCTTCCCTGACTCCTGGTAATCTGGTTCTGACCCTTGGCTCTGACTCCTCACTCTGCATCTGCCTCAACCCTTGGTTCTGGCATTGGACTCTGACCTGTTTTGACCTTTCGCTCTGGCATTTGGACTCTGACCACTAGGCCTGACTGGCTATGACCTGGTCCTATGACTGACACTCTGAAGCTGTGAAGCCAGTTAGGAGGGATCGCCTCCTGCCTATCAAGAAGGCCTATCAAAACTACAATACAAAGACTTTAATTGCCCCCTTTACACTCACAAAGAGGTTACATGCAAAAAGGCTTGTCCCATCAGCTCGAATTATGGAAGAAGGAAATAAAAAATAGTTGACGAAAATTTTTCTGTGTGGTGGTGTTGTAACAATGTCGGTCCTCACCCATCTTGTCTCTCTACGAAATTTTTTCATCTTTTGCTGTTTGGAGTCTCACAGGGCTGCTTCTACAAACGGAAGCAGAGCTCCCCAGGGTCAACCTGGGGCTAGCCAAAAAGACGTTCAGAGCTGTCATATTACTGCTGCTTTGTCACCTTTTGAAACCATAGACTGTAACTCATTTGTGTATATGTGCATGTGCATGCCTGGTTTAACCGTGTAATAACACTCTAATTTCTTTTCTTAGCTGGTAAATCCTTAGATAGTTAACTATAGGATTGGCTACAAGAGTTGTCTTTGGTATGAGATCTAAGGTACAAATTGAACTGGGGTAAGTGACTGGTGTCTTGGGACAGGGAGCAACCTGAATATTTATCGCTAAGTCCAGCTTGGGTGGCAAGATAGACTGGAATGCCCAAGTGGACTGTCTGTGACTCGATGGTAAGACCGTTATAGTGCTTAGGAGTTCACACTTGTTGCTGGGTTGGTGAAATCTTAACTATGGAGCATACAAGCAGTTTGGGGTCTCTGCCCTGCTTCTTGACTGTCTGCCCTGACATTGGAGCTCACGGTTGTGCGGCACTCCAGACAGCATGACACCCAGATCCGACACTTTTGCATGAATTTTTGAAAAGTTTTAGATCCAGATCTGAACATTGCGGCTCAGATCCATCTCTAGATTTTGAGCTCTAGGATTAATGCTGAGCACAGCTAGAACTTTGAGCTTCCATCAGGGGAACAGTCATGGTCTGATTGGACAGTACTCTCCATCAACTAGCCCCAAATCTTGAAGTCCTCACTCATTATTATTTAGAGTGCAGTAGTGCCCAATATGGGATAGTCCTTTTATAAATAGAGGGAAGAGACAGTCCCTGCCCTGAAGAATGTACAATCTCAGGCCCTGATCCTGCAAGCCACTCCATGTGGGTGGACTCTTCTGCTTTCTTGGAGATCCATTGAAATCACATGTGCAGGGGTCATTTTACCTTGAGCAGCTTGTAGGATTGAGTCCTTCATTCTTGCTCAGGCAAAACTCTTATTGAAGTCAATGGGAGTTTTGCCTTAGTAATGGTGTTAGGGATTGGCCCATTTTTATATAATTTAAAAAACCACTTAAAATCCCTGGGCTGGATTCTGATAGTGTGCGTGAAGCTGAGAAATACTTTGCTTCTAGTGAAGTCAGGGCCGGTGCTACCATTTAGGCTAACTAGGCGGTTGCCTAGGGCGCCAAGATTTGGGGGCACCAAAAAGTGGTGCCCCCAATTTTTTTTTTTTTTTACAGCGTTCCTACGCCCCTTCCCCGAGCGCGCGGCCGCTGCTCCACTTCTCCTGCCTCCCAGGCTTGCGGTGCCAATCAGCTGTTTGGCGCCGCAAGCCTGGGAGGGGAGGAGAATTAGAGTGGGGGCTGCGTGCTCGGGGAGGAGGCAGAGTAGAGGTGAGCTGGGGTGAGGAGCTGCCACACGGCTCCCTGGGGTGGGAGCTGCCGCAGGGCTGGGGGGGGGGCGCCTCAGGGTGGGAGGGGGGCGGGAAGCTGCCGCAGGGCTGCGGGGCAAGGTGGAAGTTTTGCCTAGGGCGCAAAACTTCCTTGCACCGGCCCTGAGTGAAGTCCATGGGACCAGTTGTAGAGTAGGATGCTATTCAGTATCAGTAAGGCTACCAGAATCTGACCTTCTGGGTAACCATTCTACATTTTTCTGGGTAATCAGCTGTTGTAGTAGATGGCTTGTTCAATCCAGCAGAGACAATGGCTTAACTCAAATGTTCTTTTTTGTTTGTTTGCTTTGCTTGACAGAGCCTGAGTCTTCGCACCAACTTGCCAAAGAAATGGTATGCCCTTCCTAGCACCTACTAATGTGTTTTGCTACATTAAATCTCATCGACATGAAGACTGTAAATAAGAAAAAAAAATGTCCTGGAAAGAAAGTAAGTTTAAACGCTTCTGGACGATGTTGCTCTTTGCTCATATGCAAATATAAGACGTGCTTTTTAACGTTATTCAATAGAATCCTTTCAGATAAGGAGTTTTTAACATTCATAATTCTAATTTGTAGGGTCAGTTTTAGTTGCAGAAGAATCCCCGGACATAAGCTGAAATGTCATTACATGTACTGAATCAGAGCTTTGTGGCTACAGGTCTGAAGTATGAGTCAGGACAGCTGGGTTCTGCTCCTGGCGCTTTTACTGACTCATATGATTGCATATACATTTTCTGTGCCTCGGTTTCCCACCTGCAAAAACTGAGTTAATGCTTACACACAATGCTTGGAAATCCACAGATAAAAACCACCAAGTACTATAAAGACTTTACTCGCTTGTTCCCGTAAGAAACAGGGTGCTGCAAAACTGCTAGTAAAATACATGATGTGTCATGCACAGCTCCTGTTCCATTTGCTTAATATACAGTACATACATCATTACCATGACAGGTGTGCTATTATTGACTAACAGAGCACTGCCTTCAATATATCACATACACATGAGAGCGTGGTATTATGAAGTCATTAATATAACATGATGATCCCTGGCATTGTTTAGCACATTTGTTTTAGAATTGCTTTGATGGCATAGCCTATTGTTGATACTGCCATACTGTGTAATTCATGGTGTCCTCCTCCTGAACATTTACTACATTTAAGGGAAATGAATGGTGATAAACTGGAGAAATATATTTAACCTGAACTGTTAAATCGTCGTTCATTCACTGTTTCAGCTGTCACTAGCCAAACAGATACTTGCTAATGACGTCTGCTTTTAAAGTACAGTTTGATATTCCTTAAATCCATCAGAGACAGTGATTCAGGCAGTCACGCTGACATTTCCTATGGCAGTAAAAGGGACGGGAGGGGGAGGAATGAGCTTTTAAAGATCACATAGGAGTAGGGTGACCAGATAGCAACTATGAAAAAACGGGACGGGGTGGGGGGCAATAGGCGCCTATATAAGAAAAAGTTCCCAAAACAGGACTGTCCCTTTAAAAACGGGACATCTGGTCACCCTACACAGGAGAATGCAAGCATCAGCAGCAGTTCACTTGCAAAGTCTGCTACTCTGCTCCCCTGAAACTGTGCTTTGAGGGTGGGGCCATTGACGATTCCTTAGGGGTGGGATTTTAGTCTGTGCTTATCCATGGAATGCAATGGGGCTTTCTGTGACAGTTCTTGGGGTACCCAGGACTGTGAGTCATCTTGTTACCCCTGCCTCCAGCTAGAGAGAGTCATTACTGCGTTGGGCCAGACTTGAACAGGGGACCTAGGGGGAAAGACTTCACCAATTTTTTTGTCCATTCAGTTCCACAATATTTATTTTTATTTCACAGTGTTCTTGTATTGGTTGTTTTCTTATAGCATTATTCAGTACTAATCTTACCTACCTTGCTTTCACTCAAAAGATTCCTGCTACAAATCAGCCATTCCTGCATTAGAGCTCTGTTCAAAGTAATCACAGACTTACTGCTGATATAGGAGGTCAAAGTGTCACTCTGTTGCTGCTTTGAACAGAAGACAAAAAGACTATGTACCTGACAATGGGAAAAGCAGGAAGGGGATGAGGAATTTATCTCCGTGACATGAGTGGTGGATTGATGAAGGGGACCTTTTGTAAAGGACAGAGGGGAGAAAGCTATGAATCAATATTTCTCTGTTCCTTCTGCTACTGTTTATTTAACGCCATTTGTTTTTCTGACATATTTCCCATGTGGTTGGAAATGTTGTTTCCTTTGATAATATCAGCAATTGATGTGTTACGTTTGTTGAACAGCTAGGCAAAACCCTGGCAATGACATGTCACTTTGATTCGTCTGCTGTTCAGGGCTTCCCCCCCCCCCCCAAACGTGAGTGTTCACTTTCATCTTCCAACTGTAGCAATATTGTATGTTGTATTCTGAGCTCCATTGTGCAATGATGCTATATTCCTGGGAAGAATGGACTGGCAGATAGAGAATGACTGAGGGTATAAACACTATTTTCATTGCATCAGAGCTTTGACATTTCACTTAATACAAAGCTTCTTTTAATGACTGTCTTTAAAATCTAGCAGGTATGTTGCTGGTACTCAGTGCAAACAGTGGTAGGAAAGTGGGAGCATCAGTAGTTATGTGTTGCTCTAAGCAGCAACAAAGTGTCATCATCATAATCCTGAGTTGTATTCCACAACACAATGGAAGTAATATGATGAAATGATTACTACATACAGACTGAGATTTTCTAAACCTCCTAGGTGATTTGGATGCCTGACTCCCATAAAGCTAATGGAAACTGGGTGTCAAAATCTGAGTTTTAAAAAAGCAATGGGAACAAAGTCATCTTTGCCACAAGAGGTGTAACTTCAATGCCATCCATAGAGTTCAACTTGCTGTTGCCAGTGCTGAATTTAGCTCAGTTTTTTATTTACTGTCACAGGATTCACTGCTAGGGCATCTCCTTGTGGCCACATCTGGGGATTAGCTTTCTCATGATGTAGTGTCCCTTCCTTTGGTTGCTCGTGCCATGGTGTCCATATGCATCCAAAGAAGTGGGCTGTAGTCCACGAAAGCTTATGCTCTAATAAATTTGTTAGTCTCTAAGGTGCCACAAGTACTCCTGTTCTTTTTGCGGATACAGACTAACACGGCTGCTACTCTGGAATCTCTGGACCAGGGATGACTTCTTGGTGGCTTGGCCCTCCAGTGAGGTCAGTATAGATTTTCAAATGGGGAAAACTATACTGAGGTGGAGAATCCATATTGTACTTCCCTTGGAAGTTTGTTTCCCTGGTTAAGCACCCTTCCTGTAAACAAATAAATAAATAAAAAATTGTGCCTTATTTCTAACTTGTACCTTTTTTCCATTAATTGACAATTCATTGACTGCAGTGGAATTACACCAGAGGCTGATTTAGCCCAATATTGTTTAAATAAATAATAGAAAGCAGGAATGAGGGGGGCAAGTAGTAGAGTGAAGTTTTGGAAATATATAGAAATTACATATATTGGTAATAATGGAAATAATATAGGGTTTTAAAATGTGAGCTTTGAAAATATAGTTTAACTAGATATATTCACTTGATGATCATCTACATAGGTATAAAGTACCAGCCATCATGGCCTTTTCTTGTGGGAGTTGTGGTTTATTGGTTAGTTCAGAACTGGATTCTGAAGTGTGTTTGAAGAGTAAGAAGGGAGGATAAAGTTCCTTTTCAGTATATTTTCTGAAAAGATATAATATTAATCCTAAAAAGACAACACATGCAGTAATAATTTTAATGACTATATGTCTATTTCTGTGAAAATGTATCCCAGTGTCACACTCTCTCTCTCTCAAATGTGTAATTGTGGCTGGAAAAAGCAATTATAACTATTTTTTCAAGATACAACACAAGAAAAGCTTTCCAAAAATTTAGTGTAGAAATCTTTTATTCCTGGTTTTGTAACGTCAAAACAGAACTATTTGTGTGGCATAAATCTTTTTTTTTTTTGGGGTGGGAGGGAACATTTCCCTTGTGCGTCTCGTTTTCAGTGACCCAGAAATATGTACTTGTAGCCTCACCCTTAGTTACTGGAATATCCTTTTTTTTTTTTTTTTTTTTTTTTTAATGTTCAAAAGTGGAAACAACAGGAGATCTACTCAATACTTTGTCAAGTCTGAATCAGTATCAGAAGAGGAGTGGGTTCTCTTCTTTGTGAAAATGGTCTCCCATAGTTATTCCTATCCAGCAGCTGCCTCAAAAGAGGACCCTTTAAATGTAATTCTCTCTTTTCATGAGGTGCTTCTGAATACATCCTATACCCTCCCTAGTTGGATACCAGCCTCTTAAAGGGAATTCTTTTCTTTTCAAAATGAAGCTGGTTGGATTGCAACCAGGAGTAACAGGAGTAGCAGCAGCTGCTGCAGATATTCATTGTTTCCTCAATTTGAAGGATGCTAAAATAAGTTGATAAAAATGTAACTTATTGCCATTTACTTAGGCTTGGTGCCCACTGCTCCATTTCCCAGTGGAATCGTTAATCTGGTGCTCAGGTGTGTTAAGTCTGTGGTAATAGAAATATACCACATTCCATATTAATACTATCCACTGCCACTCTATTTGTCTGTTTTGTCTATCTCTTATTTCCTGTCTGGTACCTACCTGTACAGTAAGCTCCAGAGAGCTGGGACTCTCTGCTTGGTTCCTTGTCCAGTAGCGACTAGAGCAGTGGGGGTCGTGAACCTTGGTTCAGGTTCCTACGTGCTACTCTAATGCAAATAATCAAGAAGACTGTTATTTACTTTCCATCTATTCTCATGCCGACAATACTAAACTAAATGCGAGTTTGGAAAAATAGAGTCAGATTCATCATGACAATGAGATTACCAGGCAAATGGCTGAGAGCCTGTGACCAAGGAGGGGCTTGTTCAGGTCAGCTTGGGAGCAGTTTTGGTTGGCTCAACTTTACTGCATTGTGTAGAAAAAGATTTCTTGCTTTGGATGCATTGGTATCATTTAATCTAATGAGCTTTTGTAGAGAGCAGTGTATTTTAGTAGACTGAGGTGGTATATACTCTGGGAACCAGGGGTGGTTGGAAAATGGGGGAAATTTAAAAAAATGTTGTTTTCTCTTCCCCTTCCCTCCCCCCATTTTTGGTCAAAATTTGAAACTTAATTTGAAAAAAAAAATGCCGAATTTGAAATAAAAAAACTTCAAATCAGTTTTAGTGGAAGCCAGAGTTTGAACCCTGGTTCTGACATCAAACTCCATGTGTGGCTTTAAGCGAGCTACCCGTCTGCCTTTGTTTCAACTACCTCTGAAAGGAGAATAGTAAAACTTAGTTCACAGTAGTGTGATAAGGGGTAGTGCTTTGAAAAGTGCTAACTGTTATGGTAGAAGGCCCCAGTTCAACAAAGCATTTAAGACCAGGATTAACTGTAAGCATGGGAGTAGTCTCATTGAAGTTGCCCCATGGACAAATTTGGCTCATTATATGGGTGGCCAAGGTATTTGGAGGACCTGAGTCTCAAATCTGAGCCATATTTTGGACAGGTGAATGCAGTGGACACAATGGGTGTTCTAGTCTGTGCAGAGAATAGGTGGGGTAGACTGGGTTCTCTGTGATACAGTGGATAGGAGAATATTGTAACTGTTGATACTATGTGAGGCGTGATCTCTGGCCCGTATCAGAAAGGTGAACTGTGGAAGATTGGCTTCAGATGCAAATACTGTACAGTCTCTCTGGATTGTATAAGCTGTAGCTATTCCACATTTAAAAGAGATCAGAATCTGACTCATTTACTTTATTCTTCAGGTCTATTCTTTACATATTTTGCTTATACAAATAATCCAAAAGAAACCTAGAGTCACTGTTGTATTTGAAACCATTCCAGCTGGCTGCGTAAAGGCTGCTTTTATTAAGTAAATACTTTATTAATAGTGTTTGGTTGAATTCTGTGAAACAAATTAAACCCACAATAGTGATTTTTGCAGAGCAGTTAACTTATTTTATAAAGCAGCGTGTAGAAGTTCATTTACACAGTATGATACTTCACATTTCACCTCTGTGAAGAACACTTTAAGAAAGCCACATTAAAGATAATTAGATTTAATTTAGATTTCCTGCTACTACAGTAACTAGCCTGTACGTTTTTTTTTTTTTTTTTTTTTTGTATACACTTCATCAGTTGCAGCAGTTTTCATGAAAAATCATTATACATCTTACGCCAAACAGGTAATAATATTTTATTTTTACTGCATTTTTCCAGGTGTCCAGTTGTTCATAGTAAATAGGGCCTTGGTGTCAGAATAAGTTTTCTTTTGTTGCCCTTACATTGTTTTCCATTTACTCTATTATTCTGCAGCACCTTAATCCCAAACTTATATTTTCAGTGATACTAACCGTGGTCCTTTTCTTGAGCCACATCCTCAGGTGGTGTAAATGATTTTCAGTGAAGCACCAGTGAAATCAGTGGCTCTCCACTACCGTACCCCAGCTAAGAAGCTTCTTGAGTCTTCAGTGCTTTGCCTTCCAGAAGGTTAACACTATTGATGCTCTGTAATTCAGCCAGCAAAGGTTGCTTTAGAAGAGTGCTGGTTTGCATAGTCCCATTAAAATAAATTTGTTCTCAAACCGAAAACCACAAACTTCCACCATATATATGCAAAATGGGTTATTTCTGCCAATTGAATTGTGCTCTGATATCAGATGAGACTTCTATAAAGCCAAGGTGATAGGATCCTAAATAAGAAACCAAATCCGTGATGGTGAATGATTCTTGGAGCCCAGCATGTGGCAGGGATGGGGAGAAATTCCAATTGTCCTACAGCATATTTTGCTAACGCTGAATTGATTGATCAAACTATTGGTTACTAGTTTTAGCACTACAAGTCAAATTACTTGATGTCAAGTTGAATGACATCTGGCCCTAAAGTGTAACTTACTTTTTGTCATTTATGCTCTTTGTTGACATTTTGCATTTGTTAATCTTGGAAAATGAACTAGATTAGTCAATTTCACTCTCTTGCTCTCAGAAATTAGCACAGTACTGTAGTTTCAGCTCTGTGGCAGAAGTGTTTTAAATGGGGGAGGAGGGTAACTGTTTTCAATGTGATAAAAATGAGGGGTTTTTTCATATTGGGTTTTGTAATCTCTTCTGCTCCACCCACCCCAACCCAGAAGCATCTGAAAAATTTTAGGCTTAAACTCCTTGACATTAAATAAACCCTATTTACTAGACTCCAAAATACTATTGGAGTTAGTTGTATTGTAAATCCTTTCAGAATTTTTTTCTTTATATAACTTTTATTGTTTTTGCATCCAAAGCCCTTTTTATATTTTAATTGTTAGATTCAAAGGAAAAAAAAACCCTGAATCTACAAAATAAAGAACCAAAATCCGAGAATCTGCCAGCACTTTACCACTATGAAAGAAAATCTAACCTAATTTATTCCATGATTAAACTTTATTTTGCCAGAACCAAAGTTGTTAGTTAAGTGCTCATACAAATCCTTCAAATAAGTGAGGAAAAAAATGAAAAACATAAAGATACAAGAAAAAAAAAAAACAGTGTTCCTGAGAAGGCTAGGGTTTCCTTTTTGCTTTTAGTCAAGAAGGACTTGAATGATAAATGGTGTGCTTTTAGAAAGCTTACAATAGACTGGACACACAAATGAAGGTTTAGTAATGGCGAGGGAGATTACCAAGAGATAATGGAGCAAGTCAAATTAGAAAACACGATGAAACAGCAGAAAATTTACATACTGTTTTGGTTGTCCCCCTTGGCAAAAATAAGACCACGGACATTATTATGTTTGTAGTATTATTATACAGTAAAAAACTGTTCCTAGTTTCCGGCTGCTAATGAACTACAGAGCAGTAGCCAACCCAGCAATCACTCTAGTGAAATAGGTTTATGTTTCATGTTAGGCCATAAAAAACAAGGTCACTTGGAATTTTGAAATATCATCTGTGGTACATTACCACATAAAACCGGCCAGGCTCTCATAAAGAATCTAAATTTGTGATGGGAGCAAAAATGATATATATATATATATAGGCTGGCCTAAATGAAAACACATTGGTGCCAATTCAGTCCCTCTGGATCACAGGTGGTGCATATAATGCAGTGAAATCAAGCCAACTCATTTTGATCAGGCAGGAGTGGACCTAAGCCAAGCTTCTGACAGGCAGCTAGCCTTTCAGAGTGGAAATCTGAATGAGAAACCTACAGCAGACTTGGTTTAAAGCTCCTGATTTAAATAAAGTGTGTATGCAAGTTGCATAATGTAACCATTTTCATTTTGTATAAAGATGTTTCATTTCAGTTGTGAAACATAATGGCCCCCTGGTGGCAATGATTGATAACAAAAAAGATGGAGCATGCTTTACAGTAGTCTAGTATTGCTCCACTGTCAAAATGTTTGAGTTGAGTGTTTTCATGAAATATTTAAACCCGTTTTTAACGTCCAGCATGTTAACAGATATACTTGATCTTATGTTTTAAAAGAACTTACTAGAAAGGACTTTCACTTTGTTGGTTATACAGAAACCAAGATGGAGACTCTGCTTTCAGCTATGAGCAATAAATAGGCAGTTTCGAAAGCCTCCCCTTGCCCCTCTTCACTTCAAAGCCCCAGAAGATCCCTGACCTATTACATATTCCAATCTTGGGCTCAGCAAGAAGGATCCCTGTGAGAACAGCTTTAATTGTTTTTGTATTTTTTTATAATACATAAGCACTGATGTGCACAAGATAGCCTTTGAATATTAGGCTTTCACATATTTGATAAGCACTCAACTGCTTTTGTAATTTATTGAACGTGCCATGACTTTTCAATGAGTCCACTTTACTGCTTGTATTGGTCAAGTGCAGTGGAAAGACGATATTTGTAATCCTTAATTAGTATTAGGGTTTGTGGCAATGGATCTGTGTGTGGTTGATTAAGTGGCAGGATTTAAAAAATCCAGTTTGTAAGAAATTAAAGTGAGATTAACAGTGAATTAAACAACAAAATCTACTAACTATGGACTTAATCCAAAGCTCCTATGAAATCAACCTATGGGACTGAATGACACAGGAACAGAGATGTGCAAAATATTTGCAGCAAAACAGCATGTACTCTAAATACTAGAGCTTTTCCCATTCCATTATAAATAAGAAAATTCATAGCTTTTTCCTCCAAAAAAAAGAAAAATATTGAGTTGAAATTAAACTATTGGAGGGCGGGGAGAGCTAATTGTCAAGTGAAAATTGAGCTTCTCTTTGAACAAAGGCAGATTTTGCAGTGAAAAGATCCTAACATCTTCAAAGGAGTTTGATATGAAAAATAACCATTTGGTGAATTTTTACAGAGTAGCACAGTTCGCGAGTAAACTCTCAAAACTTAGTGTATACAAGGCTACAAACTTAGCCTACAATGCAATGGCAAAAAAATTCACAAATATTTTTAACTTCTTATTCACACTTCTGCTGAGGATTCTGACAAAAGGGATTCATAGTGGCCTGAATTCTCGGTTCTGCTAAGGCCCCTTTACGTTGCTGTGGTGGTGTGATGGGCACCCAACTTTATACCAGTGAAAGGGGATTTTAAAGGAGCCTTAGAATAAGTGAGAATCAGGCCCATTATATTCAGCTTAGCTTGGTTGTGAACAAAAGTTATCATCAGCTGGCATATGTGAAATGAGTTTGTGCAGTTCAGATCCACATCATGAAGACTCACCAACACACTTTGCACCCCCTGCTGGCAGTCTCAGCAGAGAACTCAGAGCTATAGATTAAGGGCTTGTCTCCACTACAGGAGATTGATGCAATTGATGCAGCAGGGGTTGATTTAGCGAGTTTGGTGAAGACCCGCTAAATCGACACTAGAGCACTCTCTGGTCAACCCCGGTAAGCTAGCTCTCCGAGAAGAGTAAGGGAAGTCAACCTGAGAGCAGAGAGCATCTCCCATCGATGCAGTGCAGCAAAGACATTAACTAAACTCTCACTTGGCTTCTCTTCACTACCGGGGTAAGTCGATCTAAGTTACACTACTACAGCTATGTGAATAGCGTAGCTGGAGTCGACGTAGCTTAGGTCAATTTACCTTGGTGTCTTCACTGCGCTGTGTTGATGAGAGACGCTCTCCGGTCGACTTACCTTACTCTTCTGGGGGCGCTGGAGTAGAGGAGTCGACCGGAGAGCACTCTGTGGTCGATTTAGTGGGTCTTCACTAGACCCGCTAAATCGACACCCGCTGCATCGATTGCAGCAGCGTCCATCTCCCCAGTAGTGAAGACAAGCGAAGAGCTGAGGCATGCTGGCAGGCTTGGTGTGGGGAAACCTGCACTTTTACTGCCTTTGCTGTACTTATTCTGTGGATGAATAGAGGGTTGCAGTCTCTGGGGCTGTCAGTTGGGCATCTTTCACCAGGGGCTCCATCCTCATCTTGGAGGTTGAAAAGACTGGTACTAAATTCACCAGTACTAAATTAACCACCCTCCAACAAATCTGTCTCTCACACATATTATAGGTGGGGCTGGTAGCACCTCTTATTACTAAGATTGCCCAACACTTTTTATTTACAAGACCTGTTTTCAGTTGATTATTACTTTGCCATTCTTTAACTGTTTGGGCTGAAATTTTCCATGCTGGGTGTCTGCCCCAGGCTGAATGCTTTTGGAAAATTTCAGCCAAAACAATCCAGCCATTTATGAGAACAAGGTTAGAGAAAAATACATTGTTTTGCAATGATAAAAAAAAAATGCAGATGACCTTTTATTTTGAGATGCTCTAGTGCCCCCATGCTTTGGACCAGGGACTTGAAATTTCTCAGGGGAAGAGGATGACTTTGTATTAGGGATATGCCTATTGCTGTTACTGTGAAAAATTGGCCAAGTTATAAACCTTTGAAAAAAATCTCAGTTTGCACATGCTCAGGAGAGACCTCTTAGAATTTAGCAGCTAAAATCTCCAAAGATTCCATCCTCACTGAGCATGCTCCGTCCCCTCACAGCTCCTTTGTATGATCAGAGTGCATGTGCACCATGCCCACAGTGCTGAATTAGCAAGCTCCAGACCAAGGCTACCGGTGTGAAGCCAGACTTTCCCTGTAATGGCTGCTCCTGCTGCTCTGGGCGGGGCACTGGAAGTAAGAGCAGGGAGCCTGTCTCTCCTGTGTTCTCAATGACTGTTTTTCCCCTCAGTTTGCTTTTTTTAAATACCTAGGTAATTGTGCATGCACACACACACTTGAAAAGACTACTTGAAAAGACTATTATTGATGTTGCAAAGCCAGACACTCAAACGTCAGGACATTCCAGGATTAAGGTTGCCTATGCAATTTGTTGGGCCAGTTATGCTCTAAATTTCCAAACCAATACCACTGTGGGCTGGGTAACAGTATGAAAAACCTCAGCCCCAAAAGAAATTTAAGAAAAGAGAAAATCAAATAAGGTGTTCAAAATGGAAATTGGAAGTAAATCTTAAGCACGGTGGGTGCTATAATACGCAATAGAGCTGATAGAGTAATCTCATTATGACATCCTTGGGTGAATTCATGCCAGTTGAGTGCGCCTCAGTTTTGATACTTGTCAAATAGGAATAATAATTATCTGCTTCACAAAAGGAGCATGTAGCTCAATTCTTTAATGAACTGCTAAATTACGGCTAAATCTTATTACTAATTCTTCTGTCACCGGGCTTGTCTTCACAAACACTTAGTTTGTGGCAAGCTGGGGTTTAAAGATATCCCGCAGTAGCCTGCTGCACACAAAATGTCTGTGTAGACCTGCGGCCATGCACTAACACTTCCCTAGTGTGATTTAATTTACTCCCATTTCAAAGCAGGGGTAGCTCAAAGTGCACGAGGGAACTTTTAGCGTGAGGCAGCCGGGTCCATACAGCCACTTAGTGCACGGCAGGCTAGTGTTCGGTAGATTTATACCCCAGCTTGTGGCAAATTAAGTGTTTGTTTGTGTAGACAAGCCCTTACTAAGTCAGAAACCAATTCCAAAATACAAATATTCCTTCTTATTGGTGAACATAAGTAGATAGAGGAAATAATCCCTATGATTGATTATGACTGAAATAGGGGGTTACGATGGAAGCTGGAACTCAACCCTTACTGTAGCCTCATTTTCTGTTTGTGAATCATCCATAAATAGTGCAGGTAATTGCTATATGCCTAGATGGAAACAGAAATCCTATGCCCATGGGACTGCCTAAGTGTGCTTTCTGGATCAGGGCCGCTGAGAAGAGAATAGATTTCTGCTGAATGAACCAGTCTCACTTTTGGATTAAGAGATTCAGTCACTCAGATAAGATCTGACATTTTGGCCTGATGTCACTTGAAGTATTAAATATAGTAAGCACTTGGCACATCTCAAGAGGGGATACGAGTGCTCTTTGTGCTCTTCTGTCTCAGGGATGTCCCGCTGCCCCATCCATTCTAGTTATGGTAGTCAGAGATCGCTGAGGTACAAGGACTCCCATCCTGGCACATGATAATCCAGCCTCAATTATTCACAGCTCTGTCACTTCTTGGGTGGACTAAGCAATGGGATATAGCGAGGCATTCAGCCAACTCCATCTAGTACAGCACACTGCAATGTATCTCCTCAGCAATACAGGTTACCACAAGGACATCAGACCTGTTCTCCGCTCTCTATACTGTCTTCCCATAGAATCTGAATCAAGCTCAAGGTCTCAATCCTTATTTTGAAGGTGTTCTATTGCCTGAGCCCACGGTACCGGCCTAAAGCTCCAGGATGAAGACTGTGGTCAACAACTGCACTCCTCTGGCACAATGGAACTTCTCTACAATAAAGGTGAAGTTCGTCGGTATAGGAGAGAGAACTTTTCAGGGGCTGGTCTGAGACTGGAATGAACTTCCCCAGGAGCAAAGGACCGACTTAAACCTTATCACCTTCTGCTCAAAGTTCAAGGCACATTTCTCTGACCTTGCCTTCTCTACATAAATACATAGCAACATGTATAATGAAACAAAATCACCCCTCCCCCCAGATCCTACCAAAATAAGATGCCCCACTACACATGCTTCGCCACCTGGGGAGACTGAGAGAACAAACACCACATGACAGGTGTGTGGTCATGTTGCTTATAGTACTGCTGGAAGGCATTCAGATAGTACAGTGATGAGTGCAATATAAGAGCATATATAGAATAGACTATATTAATATTAGTTGTAAAGGACAAGACTACATTTTCATTGTATAGAGCTAAACAAGCAATAATATATCTATTGCTATCTATCTATCCACACACACACACACACACGTGTACGTACAGTCTATCATATCAATTTGTCAACAATGACAAATATTTATTTTTAAATGCACTGTTCACCGTAAGTGATGTGGTTTCTAGCCAGTTGTTGAACTAACGTGTTAGTGTTTTCTCTTTATACATTTGTGAAGGGACTTTATTCCTGGAAGTAGCTCTTGGGACAGGAGAGGTCCCGGGCTCTTTCTATTGTCTTTGTTTTGCTAAGTTTAGTTTGCTGAATATTTATCTTTCTATGGGATAATAAAGTTGACATCTTCAAGGAAGAGGTAAATTAACAAAAACGTACATGAAAAGGAATACCTAATGGAAAGTACTCCCCCGAGTGGATACATGTATAAATTGTAAGAAAATAATCTCCAAATGCAGCCCCTGAGTCTTGAATTATTTCCACTCTTTTAATCCTCTTAACTTCAAATCAAGATAATTCATATTGCTTTAAAATCAAGCTTTCAGTTGTGCGTTCACAAATAATTTCCTTGCCATTCACTGCATTGAACAAACTTGTAATCCGCTCATATTTTCAACATGGAATCATTTGTCTGTTTATCCTACAGCCTAACAACTCTCATCTTCATCCCTACTTACTCTTCTCAAAGTCATATTTTCAAGTTCTCTGCCCAAATTTCTTTATGCATGAATAAAACTGTCAACAGTAAATAGGAAACTGAATGCATTGCTTCTGTTTTAATCACACCTGATATGAAACAGCTTTCAGGTTGTAACATGTTCAGAAAACAGCTAAGGAATTCAAAGTTGGATTTGACAGTCTACCTTAAGAAAAGAAGCATTTCAGGGATGGTTTTAAATTTGTATTGCTCAGTACAGTACCTGACAGTCTGGAATAGCCCCAGAACTGTTCTTGTTCATTGGCTAAATACGTTTCGAGGGGGAAAGATTCCTCGTCGTGTTTGGAGATTTGCATGTATAATTCCTCACACATCCAAGATGAGAATATGCCCTTTTGGCAGTTTTTACTGATTATTATTTATCAGACTAGAGTCTTTGATTAAATATGTATTTTAACGCTTTTAACTACATTAATCTTAGAATGATTCTGGATGGTTAAATATATGATTTTGTAAGTACATATGGATTAACTGTTGAGTTATGCAAACATAAGTACATAAGACAGGCAGTATGTGTACTAGGATTATACAAAAAAAATCTCCTTATGTGACATAATTACATCTCACATATCTAGCAGCTAGTTTTCAGACTGTTTGCTTTCCATTCCAAAAAGACCATATAATGCGCTTGCTTATCAAACAATGTGTTCTTCAGCTGTGAAAAAGCCTGTTGAATAAAGAGTTCTTAAAACACTCACATAACTCAGAAATGGCTAACCATAGACTGTTTTTTAAGTTTGGAAAAAAATCATTGGTACTTGTCTCAGACCTGATTGCTGTGTTTTGGGCTAAAGTGAAATGCTGTATTCCATATATAAGCCAGTTAGCTCACATCTTGCCCACAGCTGAATGAGTCTCAACTTCCCAATAATTTCACTCGGAGTTGAGGACACCTAACACCTTGCAGGATTATCCTCTCAACAGTTCTTAAGAAAAGCAACATCCTGGTTGACTTACGCTGCCATAAGGGGACATATAGTAAAAGATGGTTTCTTAGATAATTGAGTCCTAAACTATTCAGGGCTTCACATATAATCAACAATACACTGAATTGTCCCTGGAAATTAACAGAAAGGAAATATATATATCTGAGCACCAGTGCTTCGTTTATGCCAGCATATCCCATAAAGGAGGCAGGCACAAATTTTGAAGGGTTTTCAAACTCAGTTTTAAGTAGAATGCATTGGAGTAGTATAGCATATAGGTAACAGAAATAAATAACCTTTGTGAAGCCTTCAGTAGAGAGGAATGGTAATACCACCTTGACAGCAGTAAACAATCAAAGGCATTATGGACCATTATCACTACCTGAGAATCTAAGAACAGTGGTGGATCACTAGACTTGTACACTATTTTGGCAAAAGAAAGGCATACACCCTCAATACTTGGTACATGCCCTCTTTCAACTTCTTTATTAAATGCCTCCCTCTTCTTCCCACTTAGCGGTACTAAATCTTGGCCCGTTTACTTTCATTTAGATATCTTCCTTATTCGGTCATGGGGGAAGTAGACTGTAAAATCTGAGTTTGAGGGAAAGGAGACTTAGACCCAAGTATCTGCATGTTGATAACAGTGAAGCTCACAACGTCTAACAATCTCTCATAGTAGCTTTGCATACATGTTGAATAGGAGTGGTAATAAAATGGAACCCTGTGAAACCTCAAGCTTGAGAGGCCTTGGGGGAGGATTGCTTAGTGTTAACTCTGGGGCTACTCAGAGACGAAGGACTAAATTCATTGAAGGGCCGCTCCGTCCACCACACAGGAGAGTGGTCAATATTTCATGATCATGGCATCAAAAGCTCCTGCTACATGTAATAAAAATCTAAATAGGCACCTTAACGTGATCTATCAGTAGGAGATCAATCACTGATATAAAAACAGAGTCTGTTCTATACTCAGGTGTGAAAAAAAGCAAACCAATAGGAATTAAGGAAATATGCAGAATTCAGACGCAGCTGGAGCTACCCCTTAACACCACCTTTGTTACCTTCCCTAAAAAAGGAGGTTTAAGATAGAATGGTAATTAGCAAATTTATTAAAGTCAAAAGATAATTTCCCAAGCAAGAGCCTAACTATGACCTGGTTAACAGCAGCTGGCGTTTACCCTCCACAAACATGGTGGTAATCTTCATCACTAAAGTTCCTAAAGACTCTCCAGTGGCCTTAACTAAGGATCAAAGTCATGGGTCCATCCCAGAGATACTTGGGCACAGCTTCATAAACACATACTAAATCCCAGAAACTGGAACTAGGTGAAAATCAACCAAAAAAGAGATTGCATTTCTCACTTACTGCTCTGCGATTGTTCCTTTCTTAGGTAGGTAGCAAAAATGATCCTGAGCTGAATGCTCTTGTCAACAAAATATTGACAATTTCTTACAGCAAGAAACACAAATCAAATACCGAGCTAAGGCAGGCTGGCAGTCAGACTGCCCACAACTTAGAAAAGTTCTGCTGTTCTGCATTTTATAGATGACGAGGCTCTTTACTTTGATCAAAACTGCTACAAAAAACAAAGACATTCAATATGGAACAAGTTTATCTTGCTCGTAGCAACTTTTTCTCCACCGGTACTCTAGGATTCTCCAGCTGTGAATCCTTGTGACCTAAGGATACAATGTGAGGGGGAAAAGGCATCGAGGTGCCACAGTGTAAATGTCCCTATGCAACTGATATTTATAATGTTCCACTAGAAGGACAGTCACTGAGCAGCAGCATGCCTAGAACAATCTGTAACCTCATTATGTCCATCAGTTTCCACAGGAACAGGCCCACCATCCTTCCAGAGGCAAAGATTGGCAGTGATTCTGTCCCAGAGCAGGTAATGATCAGACCATCATGAACGCCTTCTTTTAACACCCCGTATTTTCAATCCTGTCCTAAAAATTAGATGCAGAATGTGAATATAGTCATGAGATGAGTCAGAAACATTTGAAGGTAGTCTCACAGTTGCCATGAGATCTTGAGCAAATACACAAAAGATATTGACGACATGGACACTGAAGTGCTCCAGAACAAGATGTCTCCACAGCTTTACTGCTAAACCATGTAAGAACGCAATTCAGATAGGAATTATGGTGAATAGAGGACTGGTCTATAAACTACCAGAACTTGCTCAAACTCCCTTAATCTTGGCACTTGCATATTGTACAAGTTGGATGCATTCTTACAAGCCTATCTTTGATATAAGATGCAAAAATACAGCCATACCCTCTGCCAGGCCCTCCATAGGCTCATGCTAAACTGAGTAGCTGGCTGGAATCGCCTGAACCAGCTGAATCTTTCAGCAAGGTCTCTTAAATGGAAGTATGATCAACTCCTTCATCCATGACTAAATATATTGGATGGTAGCAGTTTAACTAGCATTCAGTGATGTGCTATACAGCATGAGCCATAGGTTAGAGGCTCTGCTCGTCATTGCCCTGTAGGAAGCAGAAAGAACACAGTAAGAAAAGAAATTGACTGGTGAATGGAACCAATTTGTTGCCCAGAGCAGAGGAAGAGAATAAATATGGAACTTTTTGGTGCAATATTTTACAAACACTTTTGAATTTTCGCCACCTTAAGTACAGTGTGAGGGTGCAAGTGCAGGGAATGTAATGCCATAACTTAGAAAGGAAACATATAGTCAAAGGTAGGGTGGTGCATAAAGTGGCCAAAGCTAGAAAAAAGTTCTGCAAAGACACCAATACCAGGCATGTGCGAAAAGGGAAAATGATCTAGAGAAAAGAAAAAATCCCAGGAATAGATACGTTTTGGGCTTGTTTTCATTTTTCACTTTCCTCAAACATTGACAAGACAATTTATAAATAAACAGAATAAAGAAAAAATTATGCTGAGGCCAGATATATTCCTAGTGCTCACCTTGGCTCATAATTTTTAAGCACTTGGCATTAGATCTGAGAGTGTTTAGCTAGATCAGCAGGAGAAATGACTTGATCTGCAGGTTAACAACACAAACACTTCTTAGTAGCAATTAAGATGTGCAAACATTATTTACATATCTTTGTGATCACTAGAAAATAGACACACTAATCTAGTCTAAAAATTGTTTGCTGATTTAGATTTCACCATAACATTCATTATAAAGGGCTCTCTTCATATTAAATATTACACACCACCTGCTGCACAAAGAAAGCTGTGATACAGAGAAACAGCTCAAGTTAACAACAAACAAAGTAAATTATCAGTCCTTCATCTTGTCATGGTCAAGGCACAGCAACAGATCACCAAAATTGGATGATGGGAGAGGGACCAGTATCTATCAAAAACAACAAGGAGTCCTTAAAGACTAACAGGTTGCATCTGAAGAAGTGGGTTTTTTACCCACGAAAGTTTATGCCTAAATAATCTGTTAGTCTTTAAGGTACCACCAGACTCCTTGTTGTTTTTGTGGATACAGACTAACATGGCTAGCCCCTGATACTTGACATTATCTATCAGTAATCTGAGCTCTACAAGAGATATGCCAATGCCATGTTTGGCCTCTGAATCAGACCATGACTCTGTGGGGAAGAGAGAAATTCCAGAAAGCTGCAACTACAGCTTATTAAATTTTGGTCTGAACAAAGCCTGATGGAGTCATTCTTATTTCTGCCAAACTGATTATACCTAGATCAGATATATAACAAAAAAACATAATGTGGCCAAATTGTTTTAATCACTGAATGCATCCAGGCCCTTCACAACGGGCCGGCTCCAATGGCCATTGTAGTCTAATGGTTTCAATAAGCATGGATCAGACCCAATGTCATTTAGGCCAAAAAATGAATGGGCATGAATTCTGAAGTACCTTCACACCTCTCTAGAGATTATCTCACCAAATTAGGATTTACATCAGTGACATGACAGTGAGGAGCTGTTTGTGCTATATTCATTTTGTACATAAATGGGGGGGTTGTGCTTTTCATGTTGTCAGTATGGACAAGCATTTAAGCAACTAAAAACCACTGAGGACTGAAGATCATTATAGCAGGTAGTCATACATTGTATGTAATATTATTTATTAGAAGAATATTATAGAAGCTATTATCCTCCATCCACACACAGTAAGACAATCCCCTCAAATAATACAATTCAAATAAAGACAAAGTAGGTTTCTGATAGAGATGCTAGAAAAATGCCAATTGTTTTTCCATGGGAAATTTTGGAAAAAAAAAAGGTTCCTTTTTTTGGTTTTGTCAAACCTTCCCAAAATGTTTTTGGTTGCTTTTTCAATGAAAAATCAAACCCATAACATCTGCAGCTTTGATAAAAAAAATTATTTTCCAGTTTTCCATTGAAAAACAGAAAATGTATTTGAAAGTTTGTTTTCAATTAAAAGATTTTGTTTTTGCCAAAATTACTTTTTGACATTTTTTTTTTCACCACTTGTAGTTTTAGCTCAATCTTCAAAGAAAAGTTCCAGGGTGCTCTACAACTCAAGTCCAAATACAGATGATTTTATGTACAACTTTTCTTTCACATTTGTCTGATGTTGACTGAAGCCAGCAAGGATCTGAATTGCAGTTGTGCATAAGCTGGTAGCAAAAGACACTACCTCACGCGTCACAGCTGGAAACCAGCTTGTCAAGTACATCCTGAGAGATTCTAACAGAGATAAGTCAGTGGCAAGTTCAGCCATGTCAGCAAAGTGAGTTTGGAGTCAGACACAACAACTAACAGTATCATGCCCTCACTCATTCACAAAGGCCCTCACCCTGTCTCAAATTGGTGGCACAATTTGAATGACAGAGATTGAAATTTTTAAAGGACATGATCAACATAAAATGACAATTCTGTCTGAAATGTTTTACCTACTATCATTACTATAGCCATGTCTTCACCTACAGCGCTGCAGCACATCTGGTGAAGATGCTCTATGGCTATGGGAGAGAGCTCTCTTGCCTGCCTAAGAAAACTACCCCTACGAGCAGCAGAAGCTATGCCGATGGAGAGAGTTCTCCTGTCATCATAAAAAACATCCCCCCGCATGAACAGCAGAAGCTATGTCAGTGGGAGAAGCTTTCCTATTGGCATAAAAAACATACCCCTGCGAGCAGTGGAAGCTATGTCAGTGGGAGAAGCTCTCCTGCTGACATAGCACTGTGCACGCTAGCGCTTATGTTGGTGTAATTTATGTCTATCAGGGGGTGGAATATTCACACCCTAAGGCCTGGTCTACACTACGGGTTTAGGTCGACTTTAGCAGCGTTAAACCGAATTAAGCCTGGACACGTCCACACAACGAGGCCCTTTCTTTCGACTTAAAGGGCCCTTTAAACCGGTTTCTTTACACCACCTCCGACGAGGGGATTAGCGATAAAACCGGCCTTTGCGGGTCGGAATTGGGGTAGTGTGGATGGAATTCGATGTTATTGGCCTCCGGGAGCTATCCCACAGTGCTTCATTGTGACCGCTCTGGACAGCGCTCTCAACTCAGATGCACTGACCAGGTAGACAGGAAAAGACCCGCGAAGGTTTGAATTTCATTTTCTGTTTGCCCAGCGTGGAGAGCACAGGTGACCACGCAGAGCTCATCAGCACAGGTAACCGTGATGGAGTCCTCCCAGGATCGCAAAAGAGCTCCAGCATGGACCGAATGGGAGGTACGAGATCTGCTCGCCATATGGGGAGATGAAGCAGTGATAGCTGAACTCCGTAGCAGTAAAAGAAATGGAAAAGTATTAGAAAAGATCTCAAAGGCCATGAAGGACCGAGGCCATAACAGGGACACACAGCAGTGCCGCGTGAAAATTAAGGAGCTACGGCAAGCCTACCACAAAGCCAGAGAAGCAAACGGAAGGTCCGGGGCAGAGCCGCAAACTTGCCGCTACTACGCGGAGCTGCATGCGATCCTAGGCGGTGCAGCCACCACTACCCCAACCGTGTGCTATGACTCTCTCACTGGAGAAACACACAGGGAAGACGGTTCGGGGAACGAGGAAGATGACGATGGAGGTACTGTAGGTAGCTCACAGCAGCAAGGAAGCGGAGAAACCGGTTTCCCCAACAGCCAGGATATGTTTGTGACCCTGGACCTGGAACCAGTAACCCCCGAACTCACCCAAGACCCTCAGGGCACACAGGAGACCTCTGGTGAGTGTAACTTTGTAAATATTTGTAAACATTACCAAAAAAAAGCAAGCAAGTCTGTTAACGTGTATGGGGATGGAGCGGAAATCCTCCAGGGACATCTCCAGAAAGCTCTCCTGGTTGAAATGGGGTGATTTTATTAAGGGGGACATTCAGAGGCGCCCGTTCCTGCTCTTCTGATCAGAAATGTTCCCCGCTGTTAACCACGCGGTGGGGGGAGGGGTGAAGTGATCATCCCAGAGAATCGTGTGTGTGTGTGTGTGTGTGGGGGGGGGGTTACTTGTGTTTGTGCCGCATGTTAACCGGGAAACCGCAGCCCCCTCCTTTTACATTGAAACCCCATTTTAAATGGACAACCCAATTCATCCTTGATATGGGAAATGCGCTGCTGTTTGCAACCTTTCCCGCATGTTAAGAAGGTTAAAAAAGCCAAAACACTGTGGCCTACGATGGCTGCCTGCAAGCCGAAATATGCGACCTTGTAATGAAAGAGTGTACCCATTGTTCCCTAAAATGTGTCTTTTTTAACCACCTCTCCCTTCTCCTCCGCCAGCTGCAAATGTTTCTCCTTCGCAGAGGCTCGTGAACATTAGAAAGAGAAAACGTAAGACGAGGGACGAGATGTTCACGGAGCTGCAGATGTCCGCCCAGGCTGATAGAGCACAGCAGAATGCGTGGAGGCAGTCAATGTCGGAGATGAGAAAAGCCCAATATGAACGAGAGGAGAGGTGGCGGGCTGAATCGCGGGAAGAACAGAGCAAGTGGCGGGCTGAAGACGATAGGTGGCGTCAGCTTGCAGACAGACGGCAAGAGGCAATGCTCCGTCTGCTGGAGCATCAAAGTGATATGCTCGAGCGTATGGTTGAGTTGCAGGAAAGGCAGCAGGAGCAGAGACCGCCGCTACAGCCCCTGTGTAACCAACAGCCCTCCTCCCCAAGTTCCATAGCCTCCTCACCAAGACGCCCAAGAACACGGTGGGGGGGCCTCCGTCCACCCAGTCACTCCACCCCAGATGATCGCCCAAGCATCAGAAGGCTGGCCTTCAATAAGAGTTAAAGTTTTAAAATGCAGTGTGTCCTTTTCCATCCCTCCTCCCCCACCCATCCCAGGCTACCTTGGCAATTATCCCCCTACCTCTGTAAGGAACTAATAAAGAATGCATGAATGTGAAAAAACAATGACTTTATTGCCTCTGCAAGCGGGAGGGGAGGGTGGGGTGGGGTGGTTGGTTTACAGGGAAGTAGAGTGAACCGGGTCGGGGGGGGGGGGTTGGAGGGTTCATCAAGGAGAAACAAACAGAAGTTTCACACAGTAGCCTGGCCAGTCACAAAACTCGTTTTCAAAGCTTCTCTGATGCGCACCGCGCCCTGCTGTGCTCCTCTAACCGCCCTGGTGTCTGGCTGCGCGTAATCAGCGGCCAGGCGAGTTGCCTCAACCTCCCACCCCGCCATAAATGTCTCCCCCTTACTCTCACAGATATTGTGGAGCGCACAGCAAGCAGCAATAACAATGGGGATATTCTTTTCGCTGAGGTCTGAGCGAGTCAGTAAGCTGCGCCAGCGCGCTTTTAAACGTCCAAATGCACATTCCACCACCATTCGGCACTTGCTTAGCCTATAGTTAAACAGGTCCTGACTCCTGTCCAGGCTGCCTGTGTACGGCTTCATGAGCCATGGCATTAAGGGGTAGGCTGGGTCCCCAAGGATCACGATAGGCATTTCAACATCCCCAATGGTCACTTTCTGGTCCGGGAAGAAAGTCCCTTCCTCCAGCTTTCGAAACAGAGCAGAGTTCCTGAAGACGCGAGCATCATGTATCTTTCCCGGCCATCCCACGTTGATGTTGGTGAAACGTCCCTTGTGATCCACCAGGGCTTGCAGCAGCATTGAAAAGTACCCCTTGCGGTTTACGTAGTCGGTGGCTTGGTGCTCCGGTGACAAGGTAGGGATATGGGTTCCGTCTATGGCCCCGCCACAGTTTGGGAATCCCATTTCAGCAAAACCATCCACTATTGACTGCACGTTGCCCAGAGTCACTACCCTTACTATCACCAGGTCTTTCATTGCCCTGGCAAATTGGATCACAGCAGCCCCCACCGTAGATTTGCCCACTCCAAATTGATTCCCGACTGACCGGTAGCTGTCTGGCGTTGCAAGCTTCCACAGGGCTATCGCCACTCGCTTCTCAACTGTGAGGGCTGCTCTCATCTTGGTATCCTGGCGTTTCAGGGCAGGGGAAAGCAAGTCACAAAGTTCCATGAAAGTGGCCTTACGCATGCGAAAGTTTCGCAGCCACTGGGAATCGTCCCATACCTGCAGCACGATGCGATCCCACCAGTCTGTGCTTGTTTCCCGGGCCCAGAATCGGCGTTCCACGGCATCAACCTGCCCCAGTGACACCATGATTTCCACATTGCTGGGGCCTGTGCCTTGTGAGAGGTCTATGTCCATGTCAATTTCCTCATCACTCTCGTCGCCGCGCTGCAATCGCCTCCTCGCCTGGTCCGGGTTTCGCCTTGGCATGTTCTGGCTCTGCATATACTCCAGGACAATGCGCGTGGTGTTCATAGTGCTCATAATTGCCGCGGTGATCTGAGCGGGCTCCATGATCCCAGTGCTAGCTATGGCGCCTGGTCAGAAAAAAGGCGCGAAAGTAGTATCTGATGGACCAGGAGAAGGAGGGCGGGAGGGAGGGAGGGAGGGCCGAGTGACGACATGGTGTACAGGTACAGGAACAGGGAGAAACACAAACAACTGTCACACAGAATGGTCCCCCCAAAGATTAAACTGGAAACCCTGGGCTTAGCAGGCCGTTGGTTTCACAGAGGGAGGGGGAAGCAAATGAATACAGAGCAAATCTATTTTTTTACATCTTAAGACGACGGTGCAGCGTGACTGATAGCCCTCGGCATCTTTCTGGGTGCTTGGCAGCAAATACGGGGCGGTGTATGACGATGGTCTTCAGGCTTATTGCACAATCGGCTGCTCAGGGAAGACTCTGCTAACGTACGATGACCCGACTTGTAATAGGATGGCTAACAGTCGTAATACACCATTTACTGCCAAAAGGCAAGCCCCACGGCTGCCAGCACCCAGATCGCCGATGAAGGCTACCAGTCTACTGCACCGTCTACCGCCAAAAGGCAGTTAGCAGCTGCTGCTGTGTAGCAATGCAGTCCCACGTCTGCCGGCACCCAGAGGACATATGGTGACAGTGAGCTCAGCTGAGCTGAGCGGGCTCCATGTTGTCTGCACAGGTAACCCAGGTAACCCAGGTAAAAAGGCGCGAATCTATTGTCTGCCGTTGCTGTGACGGGGGAGGGAGGGGCCTGACGACATGTACCCAGAACCGCCCGCGACACTGTTTTGCATCATCCGGGCATTGGGATCTCAACCCAGAATTCCAAGGGGCGGCAGAGACTGCGGGAACTGTGGGATAGCTGTGGGATAGCTACCCATAGTGCAATGCTCCGGAAGTCGACGCTAGCCTCGTACTGTGGACGCGGTCCGCCGACTAGAGCACCTAGAGCATTTTATTGTGTGGACACACACAATCGGCTGTATACAACCGATTTCAATAAAACCGGCTTCTATAAATTCGAACTAATTTCGTAGTGTAGACATACCCTTAGTGACATAAGTTTTGCCGACATAGGTGGTAGTGTAGACATAGCCTTAGATTATAAACTCTTTGGGGCAGGAACTGTCTTTCTCTTCTGTGTTCGTACAGCACCTAGCACACTGGGGTTCTGGACCATGACTGGTGCTCTTAAGGGCTAAAATAATATAAATAAATAATAATAATTGCAAGTAACTCCTAAGACTACTATAACTGAAAGAGATTGGAGAATGTTTTCTGTTTTGCATTGGTCAGCACTCTGTACATAGTCAGTGTCACTGTATCACTATAATCAGTTCCCCCAGTTATTTGTGTGGGGTTTTTTTATATAATAATATGGGAGTGAGGAAGAAAAGATTCAAAAATAGGAATATTTTGAAGAATTTTTAAAATCACAAAAATTAGGAGGGAGATAAGGTGGGTGAGGTAATATCTTTTATTGGACCAAGTGGGTCCAATAAAAGTTATTACTTCACCCACCTTGTCTCTAATATCCTAGGACCGACATGGCTAGAATAACACTGCATACAAAAAAATGGTAGGGGCTGTCTAAGGCTGGTATAGTGCCTGAAACTACTTTAAACTCAGATTTTAAAACGGACTAGATTTCAATTTCTTATTTCAACACTTACATAGAAATCATATGCCAGCAGAGGGCGACCTTTCCAAATTGCCTGAAAACTAATCCAAAATGAGTCTTTTTGCTTCTAAATAAATGGGTTTCTGCAGGTCTTGAACTGATAAATACTGCTGGATCCCAGTGGGTGGAATTGAAAGAGAACTCCTGAAATTTTCTCTTTCCTCACCTTTCAAGTTAAAAACATAATTTCTTAGTTATAGGAGAAATATTAACACCCCCCCCCCAATAACTAGAGAAAACTTCTGAAAACTAAAATTCCCTCCATTCTCTGCAGTGATAAAACAGATCAGTTTTAACTCTGCTGCAGCTTGGAAAGGCTCTGAGCAGCAGCAGGGGCACTGAGACTGTTTGTAATCTCTTTAAGACAGTCTGCAAGTAGGGTTGCCAACTTTCTAATCGCACAAAACCGAATACCCTTGCCCTGCCCCTTCCCTGAGCCTCTGCCCTGCACAGCCCCTTCTCCCAGGCCCCACCCCCACTCACTCCACCCCCTCCCTTCGTTACTTGTTGTACCCCACCCTCACTCACTTTCACCATGCTGGGGCAGGAGATTGGGATGCGGGAGGGGTGAGGGCTCCAGCTGGGGGTGCGGGCTCTGGGGTGGGCCCGTGGATGATGGGTTTGTGGTACAGGAGGGGGCTCTGGGCTGTGGATGAGGCGGGTGGGGTGCAGGAGGGGGCTCAGGGCTGGGACAGGGAATTGGGGTGCAGGCTCCGGGAGGGAGTTAGGGTGTGGGAGGGGGTTCCGACCTGGGGCAGGAGGTTCAGGTGCAGGCAGGGGTTCAGGTTGTGGGCTCTGGCTGGGCAGCACTTACCTCAGGTGGCTCCCAGTCAGCAGCGCAGCAGGACTAAGGTAGGCTCCCTGTCTGCCCTAGCCCGTGCGACTAGGTGGAGAGGCCAGGGGGCTCTGCATGCTGCCTGCAGGCACTGCCCCTGCAGCTCCCATTGGCCACGGTTCCCAGCCAATGGGAGCTGTAGAGCCGGCACTCAGGGCAGGGACAGTGCGCGGAGCCCCAGTGCCAGCCCCTGTGCCTAGGAGCCCGACATGTCTGACACCTGGCAACCCTATCTGCAAGGGGTATGGAGATAATGGGCTGAGACTACTGCTCATTATGCAGAAAAGTGCTTTTTGACTGTTACCTTTTCCTTCCCTCCATTTGCCTCAATACTGCCAAACCCAACTGTTCAAAAATCACATGAGTGTCTTAAAAATCATGAGATTTTTATTTTTTAAAACTACCATTTTGGGTTCTTTTTATTTGCCTTTTGGGTTTTGACCTTTTTTGCGGGTGGGGTTACACTCAGATCACTTTTTCAAACTTTTCTCCACAACCCATGAGGGCTTTTTAAAATGAAAGCCGCTCATCTCACAGTCACATGATTACAGGAGCTGGGACGTTAAGAAAACCACCAAATATTGTGAGAGGTGTGATGAAATTGAGAGTGGGCTACACTGCATCTCTTTTGTCCACCATTGTGTCTTGTCAGAAAGCTAGGTTTGTATGCTCTCTGAAGCAGATAGTGCCTAGCACAATGGGGACCTGATCCCTGACTGGGCCCACTAGGCACTACTGCAATACAAATGACTAATCATTGGATTACACTCTGTTCACATTTGGAAATGAGTCTCCCTTCCCCACCCCTCACAACAGAAACAATGTATTTCCCTGACAGGTGGGGGGATCTCTTCTCCTGCACAGGGTCTGTCAGTCCCCCAATTCACAGCGAGGGTACCGCCCACCACCCCCGCTGTGAGGCTGAGCAACTCGCCCCATCCACGCCTTGGCCCTTTGCCTATAGTGACATGGCGTCGGGAACAATGTCCAGAGGCCACGTCACATGATACATCCTACCGCCTCCCTGGCCTGGTAGACTACGATCCCCATAGTGCCCCGCGGCGGCATCGGGCGGAGGCTCCGCTTCAGCCGCCGCCGCCGCCGCCGCGAAGTGTCGCGGCTTTGGAGCGGCGCTTTACGGCTGAAGCTCGAGTTTGCTTTTCCGCAGCTTTGCCCTGCCCTCCTGAGCCGGAGGTTCTGAGCCCTGGGATGTAACGTGCAGGATGGGAGGTCGGTTGTGAGCTCCCCGCCCCCCCCAGCCGGACCGAGCGGGGCCCCCCTCCCCCGGGCAGGATGGAGGAGGAGAGCATGGAGGAGGAGGGGGGCAGCAGCAGCAGCTATGAGGCCATGATGGACGATCAGAACCATAACAACTGGGAGGCCGGTGTGGATGGCTACAGGCAGCAGCACCCTGCGGGCCATGCCCAGGCCCCCCTCGGGGACCGGGCCCTGCAGCTGCCCGCGGATAGAAAGGCCCAGAGGGGGCAGCAGGAGGAGGAGGAGGAAGAGGCCCAGATGGTGCCAGAAGCCAATGGCCTGATGAAGGGCTGTGACTCTACGGGGGCTGCTGGCAAGGGAGGAGCCGTCGCTGCTGCCACCATCAACACCTCCACCTCCAAGTTCTGTGAGTGACAGAGCCTGGCCTGCCCCTCTCCTGTCCCGCCCCAGAGAGGTCTGCACCCCACCCCGAGACTGCCCCTGGGTCCCACCAGCTTCCCACACATACACTCTGTGACCAGGGGGACCTGGCCTGGAGTCTGTACCAGTGTCACCACACACACGCCCCGCCCCTGGCATGCTCACACTCTGTGTCTGGGGTCTCACACCCTGTCCTCTATTACACATGCGAGTCTACCCTAACTGCTACTTCCTCACCCCCTTCTGTAAAATTGAGCTATAGCTGGGATTTCACCTGTGTGTCTGAGCTACTCTTCTCTCCGCTTTCTGGAGTCAAGGCAGAAACTGTTCTCTCTCCCTCCACGTGCTCCCCTCTCTCATCCTACTGCTTAGCTAAAACTGTCACTGTCTTTCGCTCCTCCTTCCCTTTGAACACGCTCTTTCCCCCACATACCTGGATGGGCCTTGAGTCTGTTCTCAAACTGGTCCAATTCCCTGACTGTCTCAGCCCTTGCCTAATGTGAACTAAGAACAAAAATATTTGAACTGTTGACTGTGTTGGAAGTAGAAAGCATCCCTTCACACTCATGCTTCCCACTTGCCTCAGAGTTGGGACTTCCCAGGCTGCCTGGCTCCTCACCTGGTGGGCAGTTGGGGCTCCAGGCAGTTTGGTATCAAGTATCAGAGAGGTGGCCGTGTTAGTCTGTAGCCACAAAAACAACGAGGAGTCTGGTGGCACCTTAATGACTAACAGATTTATTTGGGCATAAGCTTTCGTGGGTAAAAAACCACTTCTTCAGATGCAGTTGAAGAAGTGGTTTTTTAACCCACGAAAGCGTATGCCCAAATAAATCTGTTAGTCTTTAAGGTAGTTTGGTAGTTTCAGAAAGGTCAAAATGGAATGTCATTTCAGCTTCTTCTGAATGAAATTTATGAATTCTGGTTCTGCAAGAAATCTTGAAATTTAATTTTTCATTCTATTTTGGAGCAATTTTGTTACACAAAAAATTCTGAAATTTTGTTTTTAATGTGAATTCCAGTTTTCAGACAACTCTATTTTTTAGGTTTGAGGGTGAAGGAACTACTGTGTTTGCTTTTGTGTTGTGTGGGTCTTCTAAAATATAGATCTATCATTAAAATGGCAGATTTCTTTTTGTTTTAAAGCATATTTGAGCATTTGTTCCCAGAGCTTCCATGAAATAGCTATGTATTAGAAGGTATGCAGACCTTCACTTATCTTTAGAATTCCCTTATCCAGTACTGCTATGTAAAAACTAGTAAAATGGTTTAATCGGAATATTTATGAAATCATAAACAAGTGTTCGGCTCATTAGAACTCCTCAGTGTGATAGATCAGTAGTTCTCAACCGGGGGCCCAGGGCTCCCTGAGGGGGCTGCGAGCAGGTTTCAGGGGGTCCGCCAAGCAGGGCCAGCATTAGACTCGCTGGGGCCCAGGGCAGAAACCCGGGACCCCACTTCAGGGGGCTGGAGTCTGGGGCCATCCGAGGCTGAAGCCGAAGCCTGAGCAATGCAGCTTTGTGGGGGCCCCTGTCGCGTGGGGCCCCAGGCAATTGCCCTGCTTTCTATCCCCTAACGCTGGCCCTGGCTTTTATATGCAGAAAAACAGTAGTTGTGGCACAGGTGGGCTGGGGAGTTTTTATAGCATGTTGGCGGGAGGAGGGGCTCAGAAAAAAAAGGCTGAGAACCCCATGATAGTTCACTTTGGCCTGTCACAGATAAACCTTGGTGGTATGTGTACATGGGCAACATAGATCTTAGCCTCTGCAGCTGCTGCCGAAATGGCATAGTCTATAGAGGCACTGTGATCTGAATGCAGGGCCAAGAACTCCTGTGTTTTAATCCTGGCTCTGACACTGACTCCATTTTTGGCCTTGGATAAACCATTTAATCTCTCTGCCTTAGTTTCCACATCTGAAAAATGGGGATAATAATTACTCCACAGGTGTGTTCTGAGGATGTTTTGAAGAGATAAGTGTGTAGGAGTGAGGAGATGGAAGAGGAGAGACAAACCAACAATTTCTCTCCTGCCTTCACCACCTCAGCAGCAGCTTATTGTCTAAACCAGGTGTTCTCACATCAATTTTTTTGGTGGCCTCAGAGTGCGGCCACTAACTCTTGCTGGTGGTGGCTCTTACAATTTTTCCTAAAACACTTAATTAACTTTAGGAAAAACAAATAAATATGCACATATACACGTCCAAATCATTGTAATATATTTATGCAGTAGGAAGGTGGTAGTAAATAGAGCTCCCCAGCACACCCAGACTTTGCTCCTATTCTTGTGCTCGGAGTGTGTCCTGGAGCGGGAGCCCCTCACAGTGCCGGGGAGCTGCCAAGCCTGTTGAACAACTGTGGTACCTACAGCAATGTAAACAGCGAGTGTGGCCCCAGGCGTGGGAAGTGCCAACCCCTCTCTCTGTTCCTGCCTCCTCTGGCGCTTCAGCGAGACTGGGCACTCACCGGCCATCAGTGGAGTCCCAGGCTTCCCGTGTCCCAGCTGGGGGGAACGGGGGAGCTGCCCGGGGGAGCGCCCCAGCGACTGAGTGCTGCAGCTGCTTCCGCTGACGAGCTGCCTCCGGCACTGGCCCCACTTATCTCCAGAGGTGCTGCCTGGAGCCCCCAAGGAGGTTGCGCAGTGCAGGGCACCGATCCCTGCAGGCAGCACCAGCATAAACACCAAAGTGGTGCATCTCGCTGCCCTTGGTAACAGCTACTCAGAAGCAACAGCTGGGTGTTGCAGGGAGGGGCTGCTTCTTTGTTCCCCACTTGTCCCTCTCTGCCCCTGCTTTGGAGGTTGTCATGGCTGCAAAAAAACTGGTGGCACCATTTGAGAAACGCTGGTCTAAACTACTCTTCAGTCTTGCAGTTTTCAGCACGCGTGCAGTTGGATCCATTGCTGATCCTCATGTCATGAAGGGGCAGTTTTCTAAAGGTAGACAAGATTTTAAACAGAATACTCCCAGGCAGCAGAGTAGAACTGACTAGGAGCATGTTAATTTCACTCTTCTTGCTCTTGCCCTATACTGTCTCAATCCTCCTGTGAATGGTTTTTCCATCTCTTGATAAATTTGAAGTCCGGTAACATCTGAGTAGATTCCGTTCTCTTGTTTCCTTCCTGCAAAATAGAAAATAATGACTGGCGGTGTAATATTAATTTACTTGCAGTGTGTTGATTTTGTTTCTGGTTTAGTTGCAGACCAGTGTACTTTTTTGTCTAACTACTCCTGCAGGCTTGTAGGGGGAGATGTTTGAAGGCTGACCCTTTTAAATACATATGGGGGGGGGAGGGTCAAATCTAGTTTAATATATAAATGATATTCTGGTAGGGTTGGTAGACTTAAAACTAGATAGACTTGATATTGCATATTTAATTTCACACTGTCCTCCTTTTGTTCCCATAAAAGATTTAAAAGAAATTACTTCTCTGGTGCAAGCTGTGTTGTTCATCGCCAGATAGATGATTATAAACCTAATATTTATAGAAGCTGTTCATTTTGTAGGTTTTTTCTAAGGTCATTAGAGAGTCAATTCATGTCTTTTTACTTAAAATATTGAGAATTTATCTGTGTTTTTAATCAGATCATAAGATAATTGTAGAAAAATGGATAAAGCGCAGTTTGCGTCAATGCACAATGTGGCTGTAAACTGTTTTAAGTTAGGCTTTTGCCCTACTTGCAAACATGGCCAATATGGGTTTGTTGCTCAGCTTAATAAAATCCTTGTTTGGCAGTGCAGCTAGCAGCACGCATGATCGTCAGATATGCTGACATGTGTTTACCCAATTTATGTAAGAACTTAGTTATAAAGCATTCTGTATGTTCATTTTTCTGTGTAAACAAATCCATTGATGTAGACAAAAAGTTTGAAATTTACTCTTGGTAAGCATTCTGAGTGGGAAGTAGTGGTGTGAAATGCAACCACAGAATGGATTCATAATCTTGCTACATTATGCCAGGCCGCAGCTGGGGGAAAGTGCCATTGGACATTCTTTTAACTTCCTGTACTACTTTGTCTAAAAACAAAGAACAATGTGGAATGGTCATCGTATGAAAAGCAACAATTTCTACAGGTAAACTCTTCATGCAGCATATGACAGACTGTTTTCCAAAAGCATTCATTCTTAGAACTAATTTGTTATAGTTGTGAATGGTGATTGCAGGAGGAAAACTAGAGTTACTTTTCTTTTATTGTTAAATGAATAAAAATATGAGATGCAAGATGTGCTTGGATATATTGATATATTTGAATGACACTATCTAGCAGGCTTTGCTAATTTAGTTGGAATTCTTTCAACCGTGCTTTGCAATTGCCTATAATGCAGTTTCTTCCAACTGGCTCTTCCTGATCTGAATTACCTAAGACCTATTAAATAGGGCTTGCACTGTAGTGGAGACTAAAGATTTACATTACTCTTGGCACTTCTGGATGATCTTGCAGGAAAATGTGCTGGTTGCTTTTTTGCTGAAAAATGAGTCAGTGCTGCCATTGGCAATATAGAAGCCCTATGCAAACCAGTTTCAGTCAAGCTTTCGCCTCTCTCATTTAACACTGCTGATGAATCTTTCTGCATTTTCAGCTTTTCTCCTCTCCTCTTATGCTGAGTTTTCTTTATTTTGGAATAATGCACTTCACAAATCCACATGGACTGTGAGACCTTTGTGAACTAATCAAAAGACACAGAACATATGATTTAGCATTTAGCCATCATGACCGTTTGCAACCACTGTTTGGATGTTCTCTCTGAGAAGGAGTGGGTCCCTATAGGTGCTTTAGAAACTGTAAAAGCTCTGTTGTTGATTGCAAAGTCATCTGAGCGTAGGTAAGGTTGGATACGCCTTTGGAACTGATGAAAAAGCTTCTTTAAATTTCTGTAGAGCCGCAGAGACCAGACCCATAATGGTAGCCACAAGCTGATGTGATTGGATTTTATATCAGGGAAGCCGCGGGATTCTGTTTGAGGTTAATGGTGTTTTTGGAAGAATTCTTGAGTTTTCACAGTGTGGTTTAGGGTTGTGTTAGGTATTACTGTTTTCTCAATATGATTTAAAAAGTGTGCTGTACATCCTCACGTCAGAAGTTTGGGATTATTCCTGCTAAATTCTCTCTCTCTGCTGTCATTTTATTTTTGTTGTCTGAATAAGTGACAACCCCTTGTCAGACCTTGACATGCATAGGCATTCTTGGCAATTTGGACACAATATTCTTCTGTTTTACTTTGACATATAATTAATAGCAATAAGTAGGCACAGATTTTTTTTTCTACATGGATACATGTAGCTGTTGTTGGTTCACTTTTCAAGTTAGACTAATCGCCTTGCATTAATGTCCATGTTAACTCTTTTAGTTTTTCCTTTAAAATTTCTTTACTTGCAGGATCTATTAGTGGATCTGTGAATTTAAATCTGTCTGGAAGAGTGTTCAGGGACAAAGTGCTTCAGTCTTTTTTTTTTAATTTGTCACTTTGTGCTATACAGGAAGTGATGTTAGCATAAAAAGAACTCTGCAGCTTTCTTATCAATTTCAAGTTTATTTTAATGACAATTATTGATTGCTCTTTGCTGTTTTTTGGCATTTGGACGGCTTCTGAATGAAGTTGATGTGGAAGAGTTTATGGAAGGCCTGGAACATGAATATTTCAATTATGACCATGACATTGAAAATATTGGTTACAGAATAAAACTCATCAGCATTCTGCTTTTCCACTTTAATAGAAAACATTTAATTCAGTGGCACATTTGACTTTAGGCTCTGAAGAAACTGAATTTCTACACTTTCTGAGATGAGCACAAATTCCTTCTATCTTGCTACTTTTCAAATCTTGGCAGTGTTTACAATTTACCTGGGAAGAATTGTTTGGTTTACTTCTGTCCTTTCAATCACCGGTTTTCTACCACTTGTTTCAACAGTAGTCATAGTGCATCAGATAAAATCATACAGTGATAGCTGGTAATCGGTGGTTTGCAGGATTGATCAGCAGCTTTCACATTTACTATGATTTGAATGTGAAATAGCCACTGGATGATTTCAACACCGAAAAAATAAATAAAAAAAGTTGCCAGATTTATGTAGAACCATGTTATCAGCTGCCCTTTGGAGAATTGTATAGAATTTTCTTCTAATATTTTAGAATGTTTTCACTTACAGATTGAAACTGCAGACTAATGATGTTAGTGTTTTAAAAACAATACCCCCCCCCCCCAAACCCTCTACTTTCAAATATTTGTGATATTCATAAACAAATGGAAAAAATACAAATAATTCACCTAAAATCTCACTGAGTTGGTCTCCCTACCCTCCACCCTGCCCTTGCTCTCGATAAAACTGTTTTTGCACAATCTCAATGTTACCCCCACAAACCTGATCATCAGGCAGTATTGTACTAATTCAGCATTTGTTCTGTGTTAGTAGATATGGGTGGGAAAGAAAGGGATGTGATGTATATGAGAGCGAGAGTTCTTAGAACTCTGGAGTAATTTTTTAATTTTTTTTATTTAAAGAATAAAATGAGCAGAAATTGAACAGTTTATAGTCATTGGACTGTTTGATATATAAACATTTTGGTTGGCTTCAGTTCAAGTGTGTGTGGCAATCAAGTGCACTTTACTCCTGAATGGAATAAATAGTGTTTGTAATAGCTTTCTAATTAAAATCTACTACACAGTACTTCCAAAATCTATAGATTCCAGCCAGTTAGTACACTGCAACCGCTACCTTTATTAGAGGTTTATTCATAAAAGTGTCACTTTACTCTTTCCCTCTTCAAGACTGAAACTGAATAGGTTTTCAGGTTTCTAGTGCTTAATTCTTTGTGATGCCACAAAAAAATTGATAGAGCTTATAACTCTGTTTAAAAATTGATTCCATTTAGTTCCAAATTAGTTCTTAGGTCACTCATTTTCTTTGTCACTATAGCTTAGTTTAATTACATTCAAATCTACACAAGGGTTTAGACTAATATTTAGTGTTGGCTGCATGGAGGCATTATCTTTTGGATGAGACTTTAAACTAAAGTCTCTTCTTCCTCTGGTGACCAAATGGACTTTAAATATCCCAACATTATTTTTAATAAAAGCAGATTGGGCTGTCCAAAGCTACATGTAAGGTATTGTTGAGAATAGCTACCCAGACACTGGACAACTGAGTTTTAGGGCTAGATCCATAAAGCAGTTTAGGTACCTAATTGCCACTTTGAGCACCTAAATCCGGAAATTAAATCCTCAAAACCCCTAGTCAGCTGCCACCTAACCATGTAGGTGCCTAAATTCCCACCTGTAAAGTTCCCCTGCCACCGGCCATGTGCACAGCTGCCTTAATCCTAACACCACTGAGCAGCTTGGTGACTAAGCCCTGAAGGATGCTCAGACTAAATATTTCCCTGCTTGTCTCTCCTGCAGGGCCAAATCCTGTAGGCATATTCTGAGGCGTCCTACTGGATCAGGCCATGCATAAAAATCCAAGGAGAAGAAGTTGGTCTCTCCCTTATGCACAATAACCCACTGGTTAGGACATTCACCTTGGATGTGAGAGATCTGGGTTCAAGTCCCCTCTGCCTGATTTCGAGATGGCTCTTGAAGCTAGGACTCCCACCTCCCAAGTGAGCACTCTAAGCCCGGGTGTGGGTATTCTTCTGTCAAGTTGAAGCTGTGCCACTTTGTATAAATTACTTAAATATTCATTGTGCCAAAGAGAGCGAGACTGATTCTCCAGCACAGCGGTGCAGGCATTCCCCTGGGAGGTGGGGACTTGAACTTCGGTCTTATGCTCCAATGACTATTTAATTATTTATATTGCTCTCCTCAGCATTTCCTGTTAGCTAGCTTAGGCGGCTCCCCACTCATCTTGCTGGCTTTTGTAGATCCCATTCTTAGATGCATCACTCTCCCCGGGCATTGCATAGGGAGCCTGGGTGCCCAGCTTGGGGACGTAGATTCCACTAGGTGACAGGGCACCTAAATGTTACATGTTGTAATGCTGAGTTTGTCTCATAGACTCTATGTCCCCTTTGTGGCTCTAGTCCTTAGTGTCGTAGATAACTTTCACTTTGCAGATTTGCTGGAGTATAGTGGCATGCTGTCAGAACGAAGGTTTAGGTGTGGCTAAGGCAGGCTACAGTACTCGATAGGAGTGCAACATACACTGCTGAGTGTCCTAAAGCCTCTAGTGTCCATCCATTTGTAATGAACAGAATGTATAACAAATATTAAGCAAGAGTGACCAGATAGTTAGTTAGTTTTTGCCAAGATGGGCTGGCAGTATAGCATTGTAGAGTTACCCAGTCGGCAAAACTGCTGAATCTGAACTAAATGCTATAAGAAGAAATATGTAAAGTACCATTCTACTGAGAAATCTTTGCAATTCGGTTCTGCTCCCGCTGCTGCTATTCAGACACTTGCCTGACTCACACCTGTTTCCATGCCCTTTATATCTTACTTTTTTTGTTAGTGCCGTCTTTCATATTGCACGTTTTGCCTGAAATTCTGTCCCTCTTGTTGCATTAAGCTACCACGCTCCCTTCATTCAAATCGCAAACTAAAACATGTTTAGTTCACTAATCCCATCAATTTTAATCCACCAAATAGAATAGTGATGCTACATTTAGAAATGTATTTAAAATACCTTCATGGTTTCTGACTATATCCCTCTCCAAACCGTTGTTTGAATTTATATTGTCCATTTAGAATGTGAGCGATTTGGAACTGGAGCAGTCTCTTCTTCTGCTCTGTACAGCACCAAGCTCCCTGCTCAGATAATACACTTTTGAACTGATCAGTTCAGATTTGGGAAAAAGCATGCTCTGTATTGTGTTGTGTTGACTATCCAGTGTATTTGGGTTAGTTGGAACTTGTGTTCAAACTCTCTAGGCCTTGGCTACACTCGCGGATTCACAGCGCTGCCTCAGCAGCGCTGTGAAGCGTGAGTGTAGTCGCGCCGCCAGCGCTGCGAGAGCTTTCTCTCAGTGCTGCAAGTACTCCACCTCTCCGAGGGGAATAGCTTGCAGCGCTGCGAGCGAGCTTGCAGCGCTGCTGGCGCTGATTACACTGGCGCTTACAGCGCTGCGCTCGGGGGGGTGTTTTTTCACACCCCTGAGCGCAGCAAGTGCAGCGCTGTGAATTGCCAGTGTAGCCAAGGCCTCTGAGAGCAAGAGCTAGCAAGATGGTCCTGCTAATGCAATACACTGTGTGTTTTTGAGGAAAAAGGTGTTGTTCATTCTAGAATGGCTGATCCATGGAACAATTCCATGGGTAGTTAATCAAGCTTTCTTTTCTGAGAAGAGAGAGAGAGAGCTTTAATTTCAGTTGTTAGGGGCTTGACTATGCCTGTGTGGATGCACAAAGTGTGTTGGGAAAAGGACACAGGAAACAAAAGTGGGATGGTGGTGGAGCTCAGTAGTATATTTATTCTTAGGTACTTACGTCCCCCATTACCATAATATCCGAGTGCATTGCAATTTTTAATGTATTGCTTCCTGCAACATCCCTGCCAGGTATGGGTGTACTATGCTTCTCTTATAGAAGGAGGACTAAGGCACTGAAAGATATAGGGCTTGTTTACATGGTGCCTTACTTTACACCCCAGCCAATGGGGACTAGTGTTCACCAGTGTGTTGTGCACTAACTGGCTCATATGGCCCCTTGCTGGCATGCACAAAAAGTTCCCTAGTGCGTGTTAATGGTCTACATCAACACACACTAGGGAACTTTTAGGGTATGTCTACACTGTTTTAAAACTGGTGGCGGTGGGTCTAGAGACTTGAGCTCATGCTATGGCACTAAAATCATCTGCGTAGATGTTCAGGCTTGGGTTGGAACTCAGGCTCTGAAGCCTGGGAGAGGGTGGGTTTCAGATCCAGAGTTCCAGCCTGAGCCCAAATGTCTACACGGCTTACATTTAGTGCTGTAGCATGAGTCAGTCTGTAGACCTGGGGTCTGAGACTTGCCACAGATTTTGAAACACAGCGTAGACATACCCGGAGTTTGCACCAGCAGGGTCCACATAGGCCAGTTAACACACAATATGCTGGCGCACATTATAATTTACAGCCCACTTAGTATGGACTAAGGCACCATGTAGACAAGTCCTAAATTGTCGCTGCATTGACTCATGAACCCTGTAGTCAAGAGAGTTGATGGTCTCCTTTAACATGGTTGTTGTTTGCATACCAATTGAGAGGGATTGTTCTGGGAAACTGTTGCTCCCAGCCTGCCCTTGTTCTTCCGCTGTGGGAGAGCTTAGTGTTAATCTTTAATTCTGGTTTCCCACACAGTTGCATAATATGTTATAAGCCAAGTCACTGAGCCACTTTCTGTTTGTTTCATATTATCATTATTGGAGCTTCCAGGGTGGTTCCCTTTCACAGCAGAAATTGCTAACTATTTTTTGGGGCCACAAAACACTGACTTAGCAACCTTTCCATTTCAGTAAACATGAGATTCAAATTGGGGTATAACCTCTATTGTGAAAGATGGGTGTATCCTAACAAAGATTAAATGCACTTATTCATATGAAGTTCTTTGCGTGCTTATCAGTTGTGATCTGACAGTTCACCAGCCTCTGAGTACCTCGGCTAAAAGTGCAGTAAAACACAGTTGTTTCTTTTTTTCTTTTCATAGTAATGAATGTTATAACCATTGAAGATTATAAGAGCACATATTGGCCAAAGTTGGACAGTGCCATAGATCAGCTTTTAACTCAGAGTCCTGGTGACTACATCCCTATCTCCTATGAACAAATATACAGGTAAGGAAACCTTTAAGCACTACATAGCTTCCTTTCAATTGAACTTATGTGGAAAATCTTTCCTTACATGCTACATATGTCACTGATTTTGTCTATTATATAAAGTGCAACCCATTTACTACTGATGTGGTTAGAATCCGAAAAAATAAGCTGTCCAAATACCCTTGCATCTCCTGTCGGGGAATAAATGCATTTATGCTTGATCTATGTAGATCAAAACCATGATCACCTTGAATAAGTGAAAACTATAAAAATAAAATATGGTGCCCTCACAGAATTTTGGTATAATACACCCAGAAGTGTGTAGCACACCCTTAATTATGGCAGTTGAGGGAGGGGTTATGGTAAGAAGTTGAGTGAATGCCTCAAGTAACCTTTTAGGGTATGATTACACAGCAAAAAAAATCCCCATCTTAACAAGTCTCAGAGCCTGTGTCAACTGACTTGAGCTCGCGCTTCAAGGCCAAAAGTAGCAGTTCAGACATTCAAGCTTGGACTGGAACCCAGGCTCTGAGACCCTCTCCTCTCGCCAGGCTTCAGAGCCCGGGCTCCAGCGTGAGCCGAAACGCCTACACTGCTAATTTTAGCTCTGCAGCACGAGCCTGAGTCAATTGACCCGGGTCCTGAGTCTCACTGCCGCAGGTCTCTTTTTGCGGTGTAGACGTACCCTTAGATGCCTGATCCTGCAAGGTGCTACGAGTCTACTCTAGAAAAGGATTAGTGATTTATATTTCTAAACCTGGGATGAAAGGGAGTTTTTGTCCTGTGCGTGGCAGCTATTCAGGGAGTAGGAGAAATGCTGGTGGGAGTAGATGCAGCTGGTTATATTGGGTAAGGGGCTGACTCTTGCTAGTGACACCAGCAGATTAAAAAGTGAGGTTTTTACTCACGAAAGCTTATGCCCAAATAAATCTGTTAGTCTTTAAGGTGCCACCAGACTCTTTGTTGTTTTTGTAGATACAGACTAACACGGCTACCCCCTGATACTTGACAGCAGATTAAAGGCACCTTCCATGTTCCTTAGCAGAGAACTGGGCGCCAGGAATGCAGTCCTATTTCAACTCTATTTCATGGGGCTTGTGGCCTCTCAGCTCTTGTCTCCTGCCGTCACTTGGACAGAGCTTTCCACTTCTCCCTCCCCATTTCCCCAAGCTGGATCCTTAGAAAAAGGAGCCAGATGGGGAAAATTAAATTACCTGCCACATTGCCTCTTGGGCACTGCCTGTTGCTGCCCTACTTGTTTAATAAAAGTATTTATAATTTTTCAACAATTACAAAATTTATCACCTCTACCCTGCTCTTCTCTCCCTCTCCCTGCACTTAGAAAATGCTCTCATCAGTCTCTGGCCTGCAACATCTGTATCAAAAATTCAGAGGGATAAGTTCACTTTAATTCATTAGATGGTTACTGAATCTGCATTCTTCAGAAGTAACAGATGTTCTCCCCATCTAGAAATCTCAGATGAGCACAAAGCCAGCAATAAAGACAAGCTTAGCACCTACCAGCATTGACCTATGATAAACAATAGACACAGCAAATCCAGACCGTTTTTTTTCCCCTTCAGATAATTAGAGTAACTCTTTACTCCTTTAGAAATAAAAATAATTGGTCACAATCATAAAATGAATGATATATTTTCATAAGAAACTAATCATAAGGATAAATAATTTTAAATTTCTCCGAAAAGATTTAAATCTCAGAAGCAACAATTGGTATTCAGATTGTGATAGTGCCTACAGGCCCCAACAGAGATCAAAGCCTTAGTGTTCTAGCCACCATACAAACACATAGTAAGAGACCATTCTTGTCTCACAGAGTTTACAAGCTAAATAGACAAGGTAGACGAAGCATGGGGGAAAGGAAGTATATATTTTTGTATACCGAGACATAGATGAAAAGACTTGCCCAAAGTATTGCAGGAATTCAGTAAGAGAGCCAGGACTTGAACCCACATCTCTTGTTCCAGTCCAGTGCCTTAACCAGAAGACTGTTTTTCCTCTCCAAATCTACAAACAGCTACACATCTTTGTTTTTCCCATCTCTTTCTCAGACAGTGAGAAAGATAAAGACCTTCTGGACTTAAAACCTAAGATGTACTAAATAAAGGAGCCAATCCTTCTCTCACACACAAAGTACTTTAATAAAGTTTCCCTATACACTGATTATTTTTCCTGTATCCCTGAGGAGTTAAAAATAACAGACACAATCTGTAAAGAGCATCTCTTAGAAAATCTGAGGTAGACGGATCAGTTGTACTTCTAGCACTTTTTGTAAGATCTCTTTAAATCTAATAAAAACTTAGAATTTCGATCACCGTTATTAGAAAATTTACAAATCTCAGATTATTTTCCATTCAGTTATTTTCTAATTGTTCTATTTGGGGAGTTGATAATCTCTCATTAAAGTGTGGGACTGTGCCAAAAGGAACAGCAGTCTGGTAGAATTCTTTCAGCTTCCTTAGAGTAATATCAGAGCAGTGATGACTCAGACTCAGCCTGCAATCGGGAAGTGAAAACAGGATCTGAAAATGGGAAATAAATTCTAAAATAGAAGTGTTCAAATACAAAGTTAAACACAGAAACCTATATGCATATACAAACATTGCTGTCTAACTACAGCTGTTTGCTGTTTAACTACATAAAGAAATGCAGAAATTCAGGGCAGGAGTAGATATAGCCGCAATTAAAGTACAAACCTGCACAATGTCACGTAGAACTTTGTAAAATGACGTACTATTTCAAATGAATCAGTCCACTTCACTTATTGTGGGAGTGGCCATATATTGTGCTGTGTCTGAACAAATAAACCCCACAGTCGTGTGCTGTCTTTATCTAAATGTAAGTTTAAGAGGTCACAAAACCAATCTCATCCGTCTTATTCTATCTCCATTTCTCTGGATCCAAATTACACTGTTGTTTCTGACATTAATGTATTCTATGATATATTTCTACCTGGTCATTCCCAGTACAGTTATTGCTGTCATTAGAATTTATGCTAGACGACTGAACTCCTCAGTATGGAGGCGTAAACATGAGAAACTATAGGGAGTTGAGTTGAAAACTAAGTATATGTAAGAGGATGAGGAGCAGTTTCTAAAAAGAGTCCTGTTGGCTAGGGAAGTAGCAGTGTAGGTGGCCACTGGAGGAGACCTAGAAGGGGATGGACAAAATGTGTTCTATAGTAAAAATTGTCATGACTTTGTAATGTCTCTGAAGGAGCTATTAGTCTGCCATGATAATTCTACCAAAATGCCTCTTCATTGGCCTGAGAGGGTGATATAGTTACTGAGTGTGCTTCTCTTTATTCGTCTGTGAAACTGTGAGGTTAATTCCTAACATTTCATCAGTGTTCGAGTTCTTGGAGGTCTTATCCTATGATTCATTATGTGATCCATATTACATGTTTATTGGCATTGTTAGCCTCTGCTGAGGGAGGGGAAAAAAAACAAAGGAACGAACTGGAGATTGTATACGCTTGAGGGCATTCTGTGCCAAAAAATTAAAAATTCTGCAACAAAAAACAAAAATTTTGCGAAGAATATTTTAAAATTCTGCAAATTTTATTTGTCAAATAAATGTGGAGGCTCCAGCATGGCATTGGGGAGCACAAGACACAGTACGCAGAGGTGGGAGATCACCTGTGCAGCTCCCCCCGGGACATAGACTCAGCGGTGAGGCTGCACCGAACCCTGACGAGTGCAAGGACCGGGCCTGCCCCGGAAACACCTCAGGGCACTGCCCCTCCTTGCCAGGTGTGGGCAAGCAGGCTCAGCAAGGCAGGATCCAAGTGTGGAGGGACTTAGTGTTGGGGGATCCAGGTGGGGTTGAGAGGGTTCTGTGTGGGGCAGTCTGCGGGTGCGTGCAGTTCAGTGGGATGTGCGTGGGAGGGGGGATCTGGATGCACAGGGGCTTGTTGGGGGGGGAGGGGGTTCTGGGTGCAAGGGTAATGGGACTCTGCAGTGTGGGGTCCAGGTGAAGGTGATTTGGGCTCATCAGGGGGATCTGGGTGTGTGTGGGGGGATAGAGCTCTGCAGGGGGCTATGGGTGTGGGGGGCTCAGTGGGCAGTCGGGCTCAGTGGGGTAGGGATCCAGGTGCAGCTGGTTGGGGCTCGATGGGGTGGGCATCTGGGTGCGGGTGGCTTGTCGGGTGATCCAGGGGCAGGGGGAGTGGGGTTTATCGGTGGGATTCTGATTGCGGGATGAGGCTCAGTGGAAGGGTCTGGGCATGAGGGTGTCTGGATGCATGGGGGTTGGCAGATGGGAGAACAGCTCCCTGTACAGGGATCCCTGCACCTGCAGATGAGGTGTGATGGGTGCAGGTAGCGGGGGAGGCGGAGAGGGGGTTGGCAGAGCTTCCTGCAGTCGGGGGAGAAATATGGGGATGGGTCTGACCCGGCTCCGGATGCCATGCAGGGGAAGAGGAAGTCCTGTCCTCCCCATCCCAGCCAGGACTAGCAGCTGAGCCTGGCGCAGGGTAGGAGCCACCAGTTGGGTCTTTCCCGGTCCCGCCTCCTGCCCCACAGTGATTTACTTCTCTGGCAGCTGCCTTGGGCCTCCGAAACATACTGCTGGGGAGGATCGCATGACCACTTTTGTGGCTTCCCTTTGCTTCCCCGTCAGAAAGTCATTTTTCTGTGGGGAAGCAAAGAAATCTGCAGGGGACATAAATTCTGTGCATGCGCAGTGGTGCAGAATTCCCCCAGGAATAGTTGTAGTCAAGATTTTGGCACTTCAGCAGAGGTGTAGAGAAGGTTATTTGGCATTAGCTTGTTATAAATTTGTATTATAGTAGTACCTAAAGGCCTCAACTGGGATCAGAACCCATTCTGCTAGGCACTCTACAGACACACAGTAAGAGGCAGTCCCTACTGCAAATTGTGTGCATTCTAAATAGATAAGATGGACCAAATGTGGGGAGGAGAAACAAAGACACAAAGAGGTGAAGTGACTTGCCCAAGATCATACAACAGGTAGTGCCAGAGACAGGAGTAGGAACCAGATTTCCAGTCTGCTGCCCTATCCGTTAGTTCATGTTGCCTCTGAGTACTAGAAGGATTAGTAGTAGTATTAACTTTCAAAAGAGCCAAATTCACATAAAATTAAAAAAAAAAATACAAGTTGTATTAATATAACAGCAAAAGTTTTTGGTAGGGTGGATTGATTTTTAAATCATTGATTTAAATCAAGTGGGAAGCCTTTATTAAAATCAATGATTTAAACCAACTTTTCCATTTGTATGTTAGTTATTTTCTAGAGAGAGTTGCATTCTTATTAATTAATATAACCATTAAAACTTGTTGGTTTACAACTAAATGAGCCTTCATGCTAGAATTGGTACATCTTTCTGCTACTAAGGAAGCAAAACTGTATACATTTATAACTATATACATTTATTTAAGCAAACATATAGCTTAATATTTTCAGATTAATAATTGTACATTTTTAGTTAGAAAATGGAGAATGACATACTGATTTACTAGATAATTAACTTTTTTGCTCATGATTTGTGTCAAGTTGCATTAAGTTGGTAACTGAAATTTAATTAAACACATAAAACAGAGTATAAAACTTACTTTGATTAAACAAAACAATCTTAAATGTTTTAGACACAAACTTCTCTTATCAAAACATTTTTTATGTTTACAGCTAAACGATTTATTAAACAGAGGGATAAACTGTAGTAAATATGCCTACACGAAAGTGACTGAAGCTTATGTTCCTATTTGCCTAAGTCTCTTGAAAATGACATTGAAGTTACATAGGCTTGATCTGTTTTGTCGTTTTTTAAAAGCTTGACCTCAAAAGTTAGCTATTTCCTCCCGATTCTTTCTTAATATAGAAAACCAGCCTTTAACTCAAAGTTTGATTAGAGGCTCATGGATTCAGCATATTTATTTTTTATTGAAATGTTTTAGGAGAGTATAATAAGTTTAGCCCTTAACATATTTTGTATTAAATTAATATTTCATTTTAAACGGGTTTATTGTTAGAAAGAAAAACTTAGTTTAAATAACAAAATAAAAAATCAAATTCAAATTAAAAATCTGATTTTTAATTTAAAAAAAAGTAGGGCTGTCAAGCAATTAAAAAATAATCATGATTAACAGTGCAATGAATAGCGATTAATTTTTTTTATCGCACAGTTAAACAATAGAATACCATTTATTTAAATATTTTGGCTGATTTCTACATTTTCAAATATATTTATTTCAATTACAACATACTACAAAGTGTACAGTACTCATTTTATATTTATTTTTTAATTACAAGTATTTGCACTGTAGAAAACAAAAGTAATTTTTGTTTATCATTTTTACAGGGCAAATATTTAATAAAAAATATACACTTTAATTTCAATTATAACACAGAATACAATATATATATGAAAATGTAAAAAAAAAAAATCCAAAATATTTAATAAATTTCAATTGGTATTCTATTGTTTAACAGTGCAATTAAAACTGCAATTAATTGCAATTAAATTTTTTATAGCGATTAATTTTTTTGAGTTAAGATTAATCGACATCCCTAAAAAAAAAAACTATTTTTATTCTCCCTATATTTTGGCAAAGGTAAGCTGTGTCTAATCTTCAAGACGTTTATGATTATCTTAGGGCGTGTGTTTGCTGCAAGTATTGTAAATATTTGTTTTATTACTATTTAAGTATATTTCTAATGTGTAATTTTATTGCCATGGAGGAAAATAAAATCTTTTAAAAGAAGAACTAATGTTGATGATTTGACTTAAACCAACCAGATCCTAAAATGAGCAGTTAAGGTACCATTTATGGCCTCCTGACTTCATGTTGGTGTGGAGATATGGTTTTATGTCAAAAGTCTTAGACCAATGGTTGGCGATTTGTAATATGCTTTCATTCTAAGGCAGTCAGCCAAGTTTTATCCTTGGCAATACATTTTGTGGCTTTTGATGGTTTAAAACCGATGTTTGTGCTATTTTTATTTTTATGACTGATTGACAGTGCTGTATATCTTATATGAATTCAAGAGGCAGAAATCTTTTAAATGCATTGGTAATTTTAGTGGAAAGATTTTATTATTAATGTAACTTGAAAAAATCATCAACTGAGTACTTGATATGGTAACTTTAATGCTGTGTATGGAAGGAGAAACATACAAAGTGTACTGTTCATAGAATTACCAATGTACTTAGGAGTGCAAAATTACTTCCTAGACAGCATTAGGTTCTGATCTTGCCCTGAGCTCCATTATGGTGGGTCTTCATTGAAGTCAAAGGGGATCCATGCTGAGATTTCAGGATTGGGGCCTTAGTCATTGGCTTAGTGTAAAAACTGTTAAAGTGTCATCTTGTTGCCCTCTAAATTGAGATTTAAGCAGTATTTTAAATGTTCACTGCCCTCCATTGCAAACTGTTGTAAATTCATCATTGTTCCTATATTTGTTTCTGCAGTTGTGTGTATAAATGTGTATGCCAGCAGCATTCGGAACAGATGTATAGTGACCTAATAAAAAAGATAACTAACCACTTAGAGAGAGTCTCAAAGGAGCTGCAGGTAAGAAGCTGCACAATCTAATTTTGTTGTTTTCCTGGGATCTGCCATTGTACTGGAACCAGCATTTAGAAGGGGTTGCTATCAAGACTAGTGCCTGCAATTCAGTAAATTGATACATAATTAACAGATTTAGACAGTAACACAATCGTAGGAAAGTTTAGATTGTACAGCACTGGTTTACAATTGGTTCATATTTGGCAAGTTGTCATTGCAAGCATAAGAACTGAGAGTTAATATATTTTAAAATGAAAGCTTTGATAGCGGGGAATCTGAACATAATGCAGACAACAAATGCATCAAGCAGGCAGGATCTGGCCCACGTGACATAGGTGCTTGACTCAGCTTTGCTAATCTAAAGCACACAAGGTCACTTACAATCCACGTAGCTCAGAAATTGGAGACAACTGTGCATATTAAAAGAAAAAAAACTTGGTGATTTATGTATGAGATGGTAAAAAGTAGGTGGAAATTGTGTACCATTAAATATGAATTCTTTGAGATAGAGACAAATGTGCATTTTTCTTACCCATCTCTAGATGTCAGTGGTTTACAGCAATCATAATACAGCTTGTATGTTCCTATCTCACACTGCATTTCTGATATTTCTACAGTGTCTTTCATCCATTTCTTTTGTGTGTTGTGTTATGTTTGGAATTTCTAACATGGAAATTATAATGTAGCATTCTCCAAATTGTTATCACTTGGTCAACTGGAAGTCTAGGGCATCCGGAAAGTTTTCAAACAGCAGGCTGAAAATGGAAAACTATAGCTGTACTTTTATTGCTATACTGTAGGTAGTTCTGTTCATGTTTATTTCGAGTGAATGTTGCACTGACATTAGTTGTTAACAAACTAAAATTACAACAGAGTCATGTAATTGACTTTAATCACTTTTGAAAACTGATATTATAGTCACTTGCTGACTTAAAAGTCAAGCAATAACACGAAACATATAGGAGTCTTCAAATATAGCAGTTCTTTGTTTTCACTTGGTGAAAATATAGTACCTTGCCTATAAATCTCACTTTTTCCCCACAATGCTTCAAATTAATGACAGGTTTTTTTACTGGTTTTAACTTAAATCTGTTTTTGGTTTTTAAATATAAGTGAACACATTAAAATATGTAATAATGTGATCATGCTGATGTTACCCTCATCTAAATTTAGGCTGTAAGCATTTTGGGGCAGGGTCTCATTCTTTGTCTACTATGAAGTGCCTAGCGCACCTTTCTGTGCTTGTAAAGTAACCAAGAAATAAGAATAATTCCCTTACAATGTCTTACATCCCCACATAACAGCATAATGTTCTACAAGCATTAGTTATAGTTGCTGGTTGCAACATCTAGAATTAAGTCTTCAGCTCAGGTCCTGCTGAATTGGTGCAATATACACGTTTTTTCCTCCATTTGTATGAGAATTGACAATCCTTGCACTGGTTCAACTAGTCGTCCTAATTCCATCCTACGATGGAAATTTGTGTTTGGAAATTTCCCCCAAATCCCTTGCTCCCTGCTGTAGTGCTGGCTTCTGAGAGAGTTTCTTCAGGAATTTACTGTTTTAAAGACATCTGTGCATGGATGCACTAAAATCCTTCTTCTAAAAATAGCTGCTATAACCTATTGCAAGAATAAGTGAGAACTATTTCGTGCAGTCTCTGTCTTTGCAACAGCTTCTTTGCTTAGATTGAACACACCTGACAGGTGATAGAATTATTATGGTATGATATAATGACATGACCTTTGACTTTAGCAATAATATTTTGTTTCATATACAACAAATCAAATAATTTGGAACGTGCCTGTGCAAAGATTCCTCACTTAGCCTGGGTTCCTACAAGAAATCTCAGTAGAACAAAGAATGGCCATACTGGGTCAGACCACTGGTCTATCTAGCCTGATATTCTGTCTTCTGATGGTGGCCAGTGCCAGGTGCTTCAGAGGGAATGAAAGAACAGGGCAATTATTGAATGATCCGTTCCCTGCCTTCCAGACCCAGCTTCTGGCAGAAAAACTAATTGGCAAGAACCCTAGTAGGCAGTTTTGTCCATGTCTACCAGGCCCAGACTTGCACACTGGCATTTTGGAGAATGCTAAATGCTCTTGCTAAAACAATTCATTCTTTTTTTATGTACTCATAATGAGGGAGGTGGGACATTTTGATATTTTCATCATGCCTTCTTATTTTCACAGTTAAACTCCACCAGTTTATACTTGCATGTTTTCAAAATATCTCTTTATACTCTCTCATGTAGAACTGTACGTTCAGTAAGTGATCAAGAACCAGTGTAAAGATGTATTGTGAAATAAAACTGACCATCTTGGTTTCTTGTTAGGACAACAGTCTTGTTTTTTCAGCTATTTTTATGCTTTCCAAAGTATTAATTGCAAACTGACTCTTGGGGAGTGACATTTCTGCTGCTTACCCTAAACTCTCTTATTTAACTTAAAAAATTCTGGCTTAATGTAACATAAATCATTGTCAGCGTCTTCTTATTTTGGTTTAGTTTCATACATTAAGGAGCTGACTTAAACTAAAACAATGTAATCCAGCTTTAAATTGGTTTTAAGAATGTCCATACAGGAATTTGCACAAGGTTTAACTAAATTCACTTTTTAAAAAGACATTCAGTTTAAACCCCTGCAACTCTGTTTAGAACAGGCCTTAAGTGTTAGATTATTTGTCAGGAATCTATCTCTGAACCTGTCTGGGAAACCTCTAGCATGCCATTAATGCTATACAAATAATTAAAAATTATCGCGGTTTAAATCTCAAGTTTATGGAATGTAGTATTCATAAATATAGTTCTAGCTTTAACTTCAGTGGATAGAACTCCCTGTTGTGGAATGGTTACCTGTAGTTCAACTCATACATAAAAACTTTCACGCTGTAAAATGATGGAGTGTGTGTGAAAGGATTCTAACACTCACAACTTGAGGTGATGTTAAACAATTTGCACTGTGGGTCTGATTGTACAAGTTCTCTGCAGGTGAACTCGCACTGAATTCATGAGAGCTTTGCTCACAAAAGATTTCCAGGATTGGACCTTGAAAGTGGCTGTAGTAAGCAGAGGATTTTGTGCTATAAGACTGTCTTGGGTTCCCAATCTTTGTACAATGCTACTAGCTTACTATGCTAAGATTTTTTGCCTGCATCAGCCAATTTCAGCTGCCTCTTCTTCAGTTTTGCTTGCTGTAATCTGCACTGGAGCTTGAGTTACTCCAAACGACAGTTTCACAAAGCAAGTTAGACTGTGTACAACTCAACTGTAGGTGGATATCAGCGGAGTACTGGGTCCAGAGCAGACTCATCATAAAAGGTCCACTTGAACACCTATTGAAATAACTGAAAAAACATCTACTGATTTTAATGGGGGCTTGCTGGTCTCAGAGTGCAGATCAAAGCCTGAAATTGTATCTAGTAACAGGTACCAGATGTGTGAGTGGGACAGGAATTGGTATGGCATTTATAAAGGGAGACATGGTTGGGGGTATTTGTAGCTACTGCATAGCATGTAAACATTGTTCTAAAATACTAGGCAAGATGGTTAAATCTTAAAGTAGTGTCAATTTTTGGCAATTTTTTGTTGTCGGCTGCCAGTCTGGCACCAACCCTCCTCTTTTTCAATTGGGCTTGGAACCAGCTATAGCAGACTCTGGCAAATGCGTAGGAGCAAATGAGACCTGAAGGAATACAAGGGTGTAAAGAAATTGGTCAGGAATGTAGTTGCAAAAGCAAATATATTCGAGGAACTTTACACAAGACTAGGAACAAAGCATGGGACAAAGGACTAAAGATATAAAGGAAGTGAGGTTCATCAAAGATGAAACTGGTGTGGTGTTGACTGATGGTAGTTGCCTAAAGATAAATGGAGAAGGTATTCTGAACAGCTTTTAAATGACGAAAACCCAGGAGAGCAATGCCTCTTTGAAATGATGAAGTAAGGTGTCGTGGAGCCTATCGCAGCAATCTACTGTAATTGGAAATTTTTTTCCATGCCTGACTGAAGAGAACACATTTACTTTTTCTATAAAAGGGGGCTATTTAAAGTTTTTAAAGGACTATGTGTCATTTAAGTTGGGAGCAGGACAGATTGTAGTCTGGAAACTACCTATTACTCTCTAGCACTTAAAAATTCTTAAAACATGTAGTATTTCAGTGCATAGTTCACATGTGTGGCCCACAGCATGGCAGCTATTCTACAGTGCTGTAGCTGAGCAGACAAACACTTGCCTAACCGGTGTGATTTAATAGGGATAGATACAGAAGATGGGCCCTTGTACAAGGTGGTAATAGTATAATTTTGTGTCAAGAGAGTGGGTGATAAAAATTGCAATGGCAGGCATGCAAAATGTCATCTCCTCAGCAAGCAGAGTGGTTAGCAGCGGTTGTGTAACAGCTGCATTACAGAGCATCTGTGTATAACCAGTATGCCAGAACAATCTGTCAAGTATCAGGGGGTAGCCGTGTTAGTCTGTATCTACAAAAAAACAACAAGGAGTCTGGTGGCACCTTAAAGACTAGCAGATTTATTTGGGCATAAGCTTTCGTGGGTAAAAACCTCACTTCTTCAGATGCATAGAGTGAAAGTTACAGATACAGGCATTATATACTGACACATGGAGAGCAGGGAGTTACTTCGCAAGTGGAGAACCAGTGTTGTAAGGGCCAATTCAGTCAGGGTGGATGTAGTCCACTCCCAATAATAGATGAGGAGGTGTCAATCCCAGTCCCTATTCAAGCCCAGATTAATGGTGTTAAATTTGCAAATGAATTTTAGTTCTGCTGTTTCTCTTTGAAGTCTGAAGACCCAACCACATCAGCCACACCATCAAGGGCTCATTCACCTGCACATCCACTAATGTTATATGTGCCATCATGTGCCAGCAATGCCCCTCTGCCGTGTACATTGGCCAAACCGGACAGTCCCTCCGCAAAAGAATAAATGGACACAAATCGGACATCAGGAATGGTAACATACATAAGCCAGTAAGTGAACACTTCAATCTCCCTGGTCATTCTATTACAGATTTAAAAGTCACTATCATTGAACAAAAAAACTTTAGAAACAGACTTCAAAGAGAAACAGCAGAACTAAAATTCATTTGCAAATTTAACACCATTAATCTGGGCTTGAATAGGGACTGGGAGTGGCTGGCTCATTACAGAAGCAGCTTTTCCTCTCCTGGAATTGACACCTCCTCATCTATTATTGGGAGTGGACTACATCCACCCTGATTGAATTGGCCCTGTCAACACTGGTTCTCCACTTGCGAAGTAACTCCCTGCTCTCCATGTGTCAGTATATAATGCCTGCATCTGTAACTTTCACTCTATGCATCTGAAGAAGTGAGGTTTTTACCCACGAAAGCTTAAGCCCAAATAAATCTGTTAGTCTTTAAGGTGCCACCAGACTCCTTGTTGTTTTTGCAGAACAATCTGGTCATCCTCACGTTGAAATTTCCTAGTGGGAACACTGAACAAAAAAAGTTGGAAATCTGTCAGTTATCTGAACATAATGCTTGAGCATTTGATATCTCTGGACAGGCTTTTTAGTTTTGCTGGTTTCTAGTTTTATTAAAACCTATCCTCTGTCTGTAGTGGGTTCATCACAGAGATGCTTTTACTTGACACAATTCTTTCTAGACTAGAGAATATTCGCCCCACGTACATATTCTTTTGAATACGGCATTAAGGGACCAGTCCATCTTCCATTGAAGTCAATAGAAAGACTTAATGATTTCAGAGGGGTTGAAAAGAGCCCTAAAAAAGCAAGAGGAAATGGTGTTTATAAACTTAGAATCTTTAGCTTTCCTAATGTCCAATATTACTCCTGGTTATCAATTTGAGATTGATAAAGTGATGAAGTGGTTCTAGCCCACAAAAGCTTATGCCCCAAAAAATGTGTTAGTCTCTAAGGTGCCACAAGGACTCCTCGTTGTTTTTGCTGGTACAGACTAACACTGCTACCACTCTGAAATTTTAGATTTATACCTTTTACTGTAGGTGGCAGTAGAATGCAAATAAAAGTTTACTTTAGTCGCAATGTAGTTTAGACTTTGCAGAGGGCTCTATTTTAATTTTGACACAAGCAGCAGTTCTGTCTAGAATGAATACTGCTATACTAATTGCAAACTAAAAAAAAGACCAATTAACTTTTCTTCTTAACATTAATGGATCACAGCCGCTTCTACACCCCCATTAAAGTTACAAAACATACAACGTATTGCTTCTGTATTCATTGCCTCCCACCTCCTCTGTTTCAAATTGATTGTCAGGCCCCCACTTCATACATTCTTTGCTGGAGAAATTACAGTGTAAAGGGGTGGATGTAAAATGAATCTACAAGGCTGAATAACAGTTCGTTAGGTGGCACTGAAAAGTTAACAGAAACAGAATAGGAAATTATTGCTTAGGTTGAAAGAGTGTTCTTGGATATCAATAGTAGGGTGGACTGGTGAGCAGCCCAAACCACAAACAGAAGCCAATATATATTTAATTCAAATATGTAATGTATGTGCCACTTGTCATCATAGATCATAAACTTTATAAGGCAGGGACTGTCGTCCTGTTTGTGGAAAGTGCCTACATTTTGGGTGCTACTAGAATTCAAATAATGTTTCTTAATATTGATATATTGGGAGGAGAGAATTGAGCAGGGGATGGCTTCCCGGCTTCTTATACTGCCATAGGGG